>NC_091117.1:30536875-30898750 GCF_040183065.1 Periplaneta americana
AGATAGAGTTCGACGAGCTGTATTCAACGCACTCATCGGCTTTGTTCTCACTACACGTACTGCGGAGTTATGGCGGCTGAAATGTGGGCGGAGTAGTGGTTTAAACCCTTCCCCTTTTTTTCTCGAAAAACAAAAAGTGTTCGCGATTGCCATTTTGATGCTATCGTGTAAGAAGCAAGTCAATGGGGAATACAAGGCCGCATCTCGTTCCTCGGTATGGCCATTATTTCCGGAATTAGAGACTCAAGTCTTTCAGGTACCCAAAAATTTAGGCTGGAAAAAAGTGCGAGGGATTTGCGGGATTTTAGCGGTGATTATTACCGACCATGCGGGGATGCTACAGTTAATAGGGCGCGCCTCTGAGCCGCTTCGTTTTCCCTGTGTAGAAAAAAGTCTGTTTTGGAAGGTCAAAATGACCGTTTTTTGAAAATTTGCCCGCCTCTCCTGTCCAAACGGAGGGGGATAGAAAGTTACCCTTTATACTGAAGATAGAGTTCGACGAGCTGTATTCAACGCACTCATCGGCTTTGTTCTCACTACACGTACTGCGGAGTTATGGCGGCTGAAATGTCGGCGGAGTAGTGGTTTTAAACCCTTCCCCTTTTTTTCTCGAAAAACAAAAGTGTTCGCGATTGCCATTTTGATGCTATCGTGTAAGAAGCAAGTCAATGGGGAATACAAGGCCGCATCTCGTTCCTCGGTATGGTCATTATTTCCGGAATTAGAGACTCAAGTCTTTCAGGTACCCAAAAATTTAGGCTGGAAAAAAGTGCGACGGATTTGCGGGATTTTAGCGGTGATTATTACCGACCATGCGGGGATGCTACAGTTAAAAGGGCGCGCCTCTGAGCCGCTTCGTTTTCCCTGTGTAGAAAAAAGTCTGTTTTGGAAGGTCAAAATGACCGTTTTTTTTAAATTTGCCCGCCTCTCCTGTCCAAACGGAGGGGGATAGAAAGTTACCCTTTATACTGAAGATAGAGTTCGACGAGCTGTATTCAACGCACTCATCGGCTTTGTTCTCACTACACGTACTGCGGAGTTATGGCGGCTGAAATGTCGGCGGAGTAGTGGTTTAAACCCTTCCCCTTTTTTTCTCGAAAAACAAAAAGTGTTCGCGATTGCCATTTTGATGCTATCGTGTAAGAAGCAAGTCAATGGGGAATACAAGGCCGCATCTTGTTCCTCGGTATGGCCATTATTTCCGGAATTAGAGACTCAAGTCTTTCAGGTACCCAAAAATTTAGGCTGGAAAAAAGTGCGACGGATTTGCGGGATTTTAGCGGTGATTATTACCGAACATGCGGGGATGCTACAGTTAAAAGGGCGCGCCTCTGAGCCGCTTCGTTTTCCCTGTGTAGAAAAAAGTCTGTTTTGGAAGGTCAAAATGACCGTTTTTTGAAAATTTGCCCGCCTCTCCTGTCCAAACGGAGGGGGATAGAAAGTTGCCCTTTATACTGAAGATAGAGTTCGACGAGCTGTATTCAACGCACTCATCGGCTTTGTTCTCACTACACGTACTGCGGAGTTATGGCGGCTGAAATGTCGGCGGAGTAGTGGTTTAAACCCTTCCCCTTTTTTTCTCGAAAAACAAAAAGTGTTCGCGATTGCCATTTTGATGCTATCGTGTAAGAAGCAAGTCAATGGGGAATACAAGGCCGCATCTCGTTCCTCGGTATGGCCATTATTTCCGGAATTAGAGACTCAAGTCTTTCAGGTACCCAAAAATTTAGGCTGGAAAAAAGTGCGACGGATTTGCGGGATTTTAGCGGTGATTATTACAGACCATGCGGGGATGCTACAGTTAAAAGGGCGCGCCTCTGAGCCGCTTCGTTTTCCCTGTGTAGAAAAAAGTCTGTTTTGGAAGGTCAAAATGACCGTTTTTTGAAAATTTGCCCGCCTCTCCTGTCCAAACGGAGGGGGATAGAAAGTTGCCCTTTATACTGAAGATAGAGTTCGACGAGCTGTATTCAACGCACTCATCGGCTTTGTTCTCACTACACGTACTGCGGAGTTATGGCGGCTGAAATGTCGGCGGAGTAGTGGTTTTAAACCCTTCCCCTTTTTTTCTCGAAAAACAAAAGTGTTCGCGATTGCCATTTTGATGCTATCGTGTAAGAAGCAAGTCAATGGGGAATACAAGGCCGCATCTCGTTCCTCGGTATGGCCATTATTTCCGGAATTAGAGACTCAAGTCTTTCAGGTACCCAAAAATTTAGGCTGGAAAAAAGTGCGACGGATTTGCGGGATTTTAGCGGTGATTATTACCGACCATGCGGGGATGCTACAGTTAAAAGGGCGCGCCTCTGAGCCGCTTCGTTTTCCCTGTGTAGAAAAAAGTCTGTTTTGGAAGGTCAAAATGACCGTTTTTTGAAAATTTGCCCGCCTCTCCTGTCCAAACGGAGGGGGATAGAAAGTTACCCTTTATACTGAAGATAGAGTTCGACGAGCTGTATTCAACGCACTCATCGGCTTTGTTCTCACTACACGTACTGCGGAGTTATGGCGGCTGAAATGTCGGCGGAGTAGTGGTTTAAACCCTTCCCCTTTTTTTCTCGAAAAACAAAAAGTGTTCGCGATTGCCATTTTGATGCTATCGTGTAAGAAGCAAGTCAATGGGGAATACAAGGCCGCATCTTGTTCCTCGGTATGGCCATTATTTCCGGAATTAGAGACTCAAGTCTTTCAGGTACCCAAAAATTTAGGCTGGAAAAAAGTGCGACGGATTTGCGGGATTTTAGCGCGCCTCTGAGCCGCTTCGTTTTCCCTGTGTAGAAAAAAGTCTGTTTTGGAAGGTCAAAATGACCGTTTTTTGAAAATTTGCCCGCCTCTCCTGTCCAAACGGAGGGGGATAGAAAGTTGCCCTTTATACTGAAGATAGAGTTCGACGAGCTGTATTCAACGCACTCATCGGCTTTGTTCTCACTACACGTACTGCGGAGTTATGGCGGCTGAAATGTCGGCGGAGTAGTGGTTTAAACCCTTCCCCTTTTTTTCTCGAAAAACAAAAAGTGTTCGCGATTGCCATTTTGATGCTATCGTGTAAGAAGCAAGTCAATGGGGAATACAAGGCCGCATCTCGTTCCTCGGTATGGCCATTATTTCCGGAATTAAAGACTCAAGTCTTTCAGGTACCCAAAAATTTAGGCTGGAAAAAAGTGCGACGGATTTGCGGGATTTTAGCGGTGATTATTACCGACCATGCGGGGATGCTACAGCTAAAAGGGCGCGCCTCTGAGCCGCTTCGTTTTCCCTGTGTAGAAAAAAGTCTGTTTTGGAAGGTCAAAATGACCGTTTTTTTGAAAATTTGCCCGCCTCTCCTGTCCAAACGGAGGGGGATAGAAAGTTGCCCTTTATACTGAAGATAGAGTTCGACGAGCTGTATTCAACGCACTCATCGGCTTTGTTCTCACTACACGTACTGCGGAGTTATGGCGGCTGAAATGTCGGCGGAGTAGTGGTTTAAACCCTTCCCCTTTTTTTCTCGAAAAACAAAAAGTGTTCGCGATTGCCATTTTGATGCTATCGTGTAAGAAGCAAGTCAATGGGGAATACAAGGCCGCATCTCGTTCCTCGGTATGGCCATTATTTCCGGAATTAGAGACTCAAGTCTTTCAGGTACCCAAAAATTTAGGCTGGAAAAAAGTGCGACGGATTTGCGGGATTTTAGCGGTGATTATTACCGACCATGCGGGGATGCTACAGTTAAAAGGGCGCGCCTCTGAGCCGCTTCGTTTTCCCTGTGTAGAAAAAAGTCTGTTTTGGAATGTCAAAATGACCGTTTTTTGAAAATTTGCCCGCCTCTCCTGTCCAAACGGAGGGGGATAGAAAGTTGCCCTTTATACTGAAGATAGAGTTCGACGAGCTGTATTCAACGCACTCATCGGCTTTGTTCTCACTACACGTACTGCGGAGTTATGGCGGCTGAAATGTCGGCGGAGTAGTGGTTTAAACCCTTCCCCTTTTTTTCTCGAAAAACAAAAAGTGTTCGCGATTGCCATTTTGATGCTATCGTGTAAGAAGCAAGTCAATGGGGAATACAAGGCCGCATCTCGTTCCTCGGTATGGCCATTATTTCCGGAATTAGAGACTCAAGTCTTTCAGGTACCCAAAAATTTAGGCTGGAAAAAAGTGCGACGGATTTGCGGGATTTTAGCGGTGATTATTACCGACCATGCGGGGATGCTACAGTTAAAAGGGCGCGCCTCTGAGCCGCTTCGTTTTCCCTGTGTAGAAAAAAGTCTGTTTTGGAAGGTCAAAATGACCGTTTTTTGAAAATTTGCCCGCCTCTCCTGTCCAAACGGAGGGGGATAGAAAGTTGCCCTTTATACTGAAGATAGAGTTCGACGAGCTGTATTCAACGCACTCATCGGCTTTGTTCTCACTACACGTACTGCGGAGTTATGGCGGCTGAAATGTGGGCGGAGTAGTGGTTTAAACCCTTCCCCTTTTTTTCTCGAAAAACAAAAAGTGTTCGCGATTGCCATTTTGATGCTATCGTGTAAGAAGCAAGTCAATGGGGAATACAAGGCCGCATCTCGTTCCTCGGTATGGCCATTATTTCCGGAATTAGAGACTCAAGTCTTTCAGGTACCCAAAAATTTAGGCTGGAAAAAAGTGCGAGGGATTTGCGGGATTTTAGCGGTGATTATTACCGACCATGCGGGGATGCTACAGTTAATAGGGCGCGCCTCTGAGCCGCTTCGTTTTCCCTGTGTAGAAAAAAGTCTGTTTTGGAAGGTCAAAATGACCGTTTTTTGAAAATTTGCCCGCCTCTCCTGTCCAAACGGAGGGGGATAGAAAGTTACCCTTTATACTGAAGATAGAGTTCGACGAGCTGTATTCAACGCACTCATCGGCTTTGTTCTCACTACACGTACTGCGGAGTTATGGCGGCTGAAATGTCGGCGGAGTAGTGGTTTTAAACCCTTCCCCTTTTTTTCTCGAAAAACAAAAGTGTTCGCGATTGCCATTTTGATGCTATCGTGTAAGAAGCAAGTCAATGGGGAATACAAGGCCGCATCTCGTTCCTCGGTATGGCCATTATTTCCGGAATTAGAGACTCAAGTCTTTCAGGTACCCAAAAATTTAGGCTGGAAAAAAGTGCGACGGATTTGCGGGATTTTAGCGGTGATTATTACCGACCATGCGGGGATGCTACAGTTAAAAGGGCGCGCCTCTGAGCCGCTTCGTTTTCCCTGTGTAGAAAAAAGTCTGTTTTGGAAGGTCAAAATGACCGTTTTTTTTAAATTTGCCCGCCTCTCCTGTCCAAACGGAGGGGGATAGAAAGTTACCCTTTATACTGAAGATAGAGTTCGACGAGCTGTATTCAACGCACTCATCGGCTTTGTTCTCACTACACGTACTGCGGAGTTATGGCGGCTGAAATGTCGGCGGAGTAGTGGTTTAAACCCTTCCCCTTTTTTTCTCGAAAAACAAAAAGTGTTCGCGATTGCCATTTTGATGCTATCGTGTAAGAAGCAAGTCAATGGGGAATACAAGGCCGCATCTTGTTCCTCGGTATGGCCATTATTTCCGGAATTAGAGACTCAAGTCTTTCAGGTACCCAAAAATTTAGGCTGGAAAAAAGTGCGACGGATTTGCGGGATTTTAGCGGTGATTATTACCGAACATGCGGGGATGCTACAGTTAAAAGGGCGCGCCTCTGAGCCGCTTCGTTTTCCCTGTGTAGAAAAAAGTCTGTTTTGGAAGGTCAAAATGACCGTTTTTTGAAAATTTGCCCGCCTCTCCTGTCCAAACGGAGGGGGATAGAAAGTTGCCCTTTATACTGAAGATAGAGTTCGACGAGCTGTATTCAACGCACTCATCGGCTTTGTTCTCACTACACGTACTGCGGAGTTATGGCGGCTGAAATGTCGGCGGAGTAGTGGTTTAAACCCTTCCCCTTTTTTTCTCGAAAAACAAAAAGTGTTCGCGATTGCCATTTTGATGCTATCGTGTAAGAAGCAAGTCAATGGGGAATACAAGGCCGCATCTCGTTCCTCGGTATGGCCATTATTTCCGGAATTAGAGACTCAAGTCTTTCAGGTACCCAAAAATTTAGGCTGGAAAAAAGTGCGACGGATTTGCGGGATTTTAGCGGTGATTATTACAGACCATGCGGGGATGCTACAGTTAAAAGGGCGCGCCTCTGAGCCGCTTCGTTTTCCCTGTGTAGAAAAAAGTCTGTTTTGGAAGGTCAAAATGACCGTTTTTTGAAAATTTGCCCGCCTCTCCTGTCCAAACGGAGGGGGATAGAAAGTTGCCCTTTATACTGAAGATAGAGTTCGACGAGCTGTATTCAACGCACTCATCGGCTTTGTTCTCACTACACGTACTGCGGAGTTATGGCGGCTGAAATGTCGGCGGAGTAGTGGTTTTAAACCCTTCCCCTTTTTTTCTCGAAAAACAAAAGTGTTCGCGATTGCCATTTTGATGCTATCGTGTAAGAAGCAAGTCAATGGGGAATACAAGGCCGCATCTCGTTCCTCGGTATGGCCATTATTTCCGGAATTAGAGACTCAAGTCTTTCAGGTACCCAAAAATTTAGGCTGGAAAAAAGTGCGACGGATTTGCGGGATTTTAGCGGTGATTATTACCGACCATGCGGGGATGCTACAGTTAAAAGGGCGCGCCTCTGAGCCGCTTCGTTTTCCCTGTGTAGAAAAAAGTCTGTTTTGGAAGGTCAAAATGACCGTTTTTTGAAAATTTGCCCGCCTCTCCTGTCCAAACGGAGGGGGATAGAAAGTTACCCTTTATACTGAAGATAGAGTTCGACGAGCTGTATTCAACGCACTCATCGGCTTTGTTCTCACTACACGTACTGCGGAGTTATGGCGGCTGAAATGTCGGCGGAGTAGTGGTTTTAAACCCTTCCCCTTTTTTTCTCGAAAAACAAAAGTGTTCGCGATTGCCATTTTGATGCTATCGTGTAAGAAGCAAGTCAATGGGGAATACAAGGCCGCATCTCGTTCCTCGGTATGGCCATTATTTCCGGAATTAGAGACTCAAGTCTTTCAGGTACCCAAAAATTTAGGCTGGAAAAAAGTGCGACGGATTTGCGGGATTTTAGCGGTGATTATTACCGACCATGCGGGGATGCTACAGTTAAAAGGGCGCGCCTCTGAGCCGCTTCGTTTTCCCTGTGTAGAAAAAAGTCTGTTTTGGAAGGTCAAAATGACCGTTTTTTGAAAATTTGCCCGCCTCTCCTGTCCAAACGGAGGGGGATAGAAAGTTACCCTTTATACTGAAGATAGAGTTCGACGAGCTGTATTCAACGCACTCATCGGCTTTGTTCTCACTACACGTACTGCGGAGTTATGGCGGCTGAAATGTCGGCGGAGTAGTGGTTTAAACCCTTCCCCTTTTTTTCTCGAAAAACAAAAAGTGTTCGCGATTGCCATTTTGATGCTATCGTGTAAGAAGCAAGTCAATGGGGAATACAAGGCCGCATCTTGTTCCTCGGTATGGCCATTATTTCCGGAATTAGAGACTCAAGTCTTTCAGGTACCCAAAAATTTAGGCTGGAAAAAAGTGCGACGGATTTGCGGGATTTTAGCGCGCCTCTGAGCCGCTTCGTTTTCCCTGTGTAGAAAAAAGTCTGTTTTGGAAGGTCAAAATGACCGTTTTTTGAAAATTTGCCCGCCTCTCCTGTCCAAACGGAGGGGGATAGAAAGTTGCCCTTTATACTGAAGATAGAGTTCGACGAGCTGTATTCAACGCACTCATCGGCTTTGTTCTCACTACACGTACTGCGGAGTTATGGCGGCTGAAATGTCGGCGGAGTAGTGGTTTAAACCCTTCCCCTTTTTTTCTCGAAAAACAAAAAGTGTTCGCGATTGCCATTTTGATGCTATCGTGTAAGAAGCAAGTCAATGGGGAATACAAGGCCGCATCTCGTTCCTCGGTATGGCCATTATTTCCGGAATTAGAGACTCAAGTCTTTCAGGTACCCAAAAATTTAGGCTGGAAAAAAGTGCGACGGATTTGCGGGATTTTAGCGGTGATTATTACAGACCATGCGGGGATGCTACAGTTAAAAGGGCGCGCCTCTGAGCCGCTTCGTTTTCCCTGTGTAGAAAAAAGTCTGTTTTGGAAGGTCAAAATGACCGTTTTTTGAAAATTTGCCCGCCTCTCCTGTCCAAACGGAGGGGGATAGAAAGTTGCCCTTTATACTGAAGATAGAGTTCGACGAGCTGTATTCAACGCACTCATCGGCTTTGTTCTCACTACACGTACTGCAGAGTTATGGCGGCTGAAATGTCGAAAAACAAAAAGTGTTCGCGATTGCCATTTTGATGCTATCGTGTAAGAAGCAAGTCAATGGGGAATACAAGGCCGCATCTCGTTCCTCGGTATGGCCATTATTTCCGGAATTAGAGACTCAAGGCTTTCAGGTACCCAAAAATTTAGGCTGGAAAAAAGTGCGACGGATTTGCGGGATTTTAGCGGTGATTATTACCGACCATGCGGGGATGCTACAGTTAAAAGGGCGCGCCTCTCAGCCGCTTCGTTTTCCCTGTGTAGAAAAAAGTCTGTTTTGGAAGGTCAAAATGACCGTTTTTTGAAAATTTGCCCGCCTCTCCTGTCCAAACGGAGGGGGATAGAAAGTTGCCCTTTCTACTGAAGATAGAGTTCGACGAGCTGTTTTCAACGCACTCATCGGCTTTGTTCTCACTACACGTACTGCGGAGTTATGGCGGCTGAAATGTCGGCGGAGTAGTGGTTTAAACCCTTCCCCTTTTTTTCTCGAAAAACAAAAAGTGTTCGCGATTGCCATTTTGATGCTATCGTGTAAGAAGCAAGTCAATGGGGAATACAAGGCCGCATCTCGTTCCTCGGTATGGCCATTATTTCCGGAATTAGAGACTCAAGTCTTTCAGGTACCCAAAAATTTAGGCTGGAAAAAAGTGCGACGGATTTGCGGGATTTTAGCGCTGATTATTACCGACCATGCGGGGATGCTACAGTTAAAAGGGCGCGCCTCTGAGCCGCTTCGTTTTCCCTGTGTAGAAAAAAGTCTGTTTTGGAAGGTCAAAATGACCGTTTTTTGAAAATTTGCCCGCCTCTCCTGTCCAAACGGAGGGGGATAGAAAGTTGCCCTTTATACTGAAGATAGAGTTCGACGAGCTGTATTCAACGCACTCATCGGCTTTGTTCTCACTACACGTACTGCGGAGTTATGGCGGCTGAAATGTTTCTCGAAAAACAAAAAGTGTTCGCGATTGCCATTTTGATGCTATCGTGTAAGAAGCAAGTCAATGCGGAATACAAGGCCGCATCTCGTTCCTCGGTATGGCCATTATTTCCGGAATTAGAGACTCAAGTCTTTCAGGTACCCAAAAATTTAGGCTGGAAAAAAGTGCGACGGATTTGCGGGATTTTAGCGGTGATTATTACCGACCATGCGGGGATGCTACAGTTAAAAGGGCGCGCCTCTGAGCCGCTTCGTTTTCCCTGTGTAGAAAAAAGTCTGTTTTGGAAGGTCAAAATGACCGTTTTTTGAAAATTTGCCCGCCTCTCCTGTCCAAACGGAGGGGGATAGAAAGTTACCCTTTATACTGAAGATAGAGTTCGACGAGCTGTATTCAACGCACTCATCGGCTTTGTTCTCACTACACGTACTGCGGAGTTATGGCGGCTGAAATGTCGGCGGAGTAGTGGTTTAAACCCTTCCCCTTTTTTTCTCGAAAACAAAAAGTGTTCGCGATTGCCATTTTGATGCTATCGTGTAAGAAGCAAGTCAATGGGGAATACAAGGCCGCATCTCGTTCCTCGGTATGGCCATTATTTCCGGAATTAGAGACTCAAGTCTTTCAGGTACCCAAAAATTTAGGCTGGAAAAAAGTGCGACGGATTTGCGGGATTTTAGCGGTGATTATTACCGAACATGCGGGGATGCTACAGTTAAAAGGGCGCGCCTCTGAGCCGCTTCGTTTTCCCTGTGTAGAAAAAAGTCTGTTTTGGAAGGTCAAAATGACCGTTTTTTGAAAATTTGCCCGCCTCTCCTGTCCAAACGGAGGGGGATAGAAAGTTGCCCTTTATACTGAAGATAGAGTTCGACGAGCTGTATTCAACGCACTCATCGGCTTTGTTCTCACTACACGTACTGCGGAGTTATGGCGGCTGAAATGTCGGCGGAGTAGTGGTTTAAACCCTTCCCCTTTTTTTCTCGAAAAACAAAAAGTGTTCGCGATTGCCATTTTGATGCTATCGTGTAAGAAGCAAGTCAATGGGGAATACAAGGCCGCATCTCGTTCCTCGGTATGGCCATTATTTCCGGAATTAGAGACTCAAGTCTTTCAGGTACCCAAAAATTTAGGCTGGAAAAAAGTGCGACGGATTTGCGGGATTTTAGCGGTGATTATTACCGACCATGCGGGGATGCTACAGTTAAAAGGGCGCGCCTCTGAGCCGCTTCGTTTTCCCTGTGTAGAAAAAAGTCTGTTTTGGAAGGTCAAAATGACCGTTTTTTGAAAATTTGCCCGCCTCTCCTGTCCAAACGGAGGGGGATAGAAAGTTGCCCTTTATACTGAAGATAGAGTTCGACGAGCTGTATTCAACGCACTCATCGGCTTTGTTCTCACTACACGTACTGCGGAGTTATGGCGGCTGAAATGTCGGCGGAGTAGTGGTTTTAAACCCTTCCCCTCTTTTCTCGAAAAACAAAAGTGTTCGCGATTGCCATTTTGATGCTATCGTGTAAGAAGCAAGTCAATGGGGAATACAAGGCCGCATCTCGTTCCTCGGTATGGCCATTATTTCCGGAATTAGAGACTCAAGTCTTTCAGGTACCCAAAAATTTAGGCTGGAAAAAAGTGCGACGGATTTGCGGGATTTTAGCGGTGATTATTACCGACCATGCGGGGATGCTACAGTTAAAAGGGCGCGCCTCTGAGCCGCTTCGTTTTCCCTGTGTAGAAAAAAGTCTGTTTTGGAAGGTCAAAATGACCGTTTTTTGAAAATTTGCCCGCCTCTCCTGTCCAAACGGAGGGGGATAGAAAGTTACCCTTTATACTGAAGATAGAGTTCGACGAGCTGTATTCAACGCACTCATCGGCTTTGTTCTCACTACACGTACTGCGGAGTTATGGCGGCTGAAATGTCGGCGGAGTAGTGGTTTAAACCCTTCCCCTTTTTTTCTCGAAAAACAAAAAGTGTTCGCGATTGCCATTTTGATGCTATCGTGTAAGAAGCAAGTCAATGGGGAATACAAGGCCGCATCTCGTTCCTCGGTATGGCCATTATTTCCGGAATTAGAGACTCAAGTCTTTCAGGTACCCAAAAATTTAGGCTGGAAAAAAGTGCGACGGATTTGCGGGATTTTAGCGGTGATTATTACCGAACATGCGGGGATGCTACAGTTAAAAGGGCGCGCCTCTGAGCCGCTTCGTTTTCCCTGTGTAGAAAAAAGTCTGTTTTGGAAGGTCAAAATGACCGTTTTTTGAAAATTTGCCCGCCTCTCCTGTCCAAACGGAGGGGGATAGAAAGTTGCCCTTTATACTGAAGATAGAGTTCGACGAGCTGTATTCAACGCACTCATCGGCTTTGTTCTAACTACACGTACTGCGGAGTTATGGCGGCTGAAATGTCGGCGGAGTAGTGGTTTAAACCCTTCCCCTTTTTTTCTCGAAAAACAAAAAGTGTTCGCGATTGCCATTTTGATGCTATCGTGTAAGAAGCAAGTCAATGGGGAATACAAGGCCGCATCTCGTTCCTCGGTATGGCCATTATTTCCGGAATTAGAGACTCAAGTCTTTCAGGTACCCAAAAATTTAGGCTGGAAAAAAGTGCGACGGATTTGCGGGATTTTAGCGGTGATTATTACAGACCATGCGGGGATGCTACAGTTAAAAGGGCGCGCCTCTGAGCCGCTTCGTTTTCCCTGTGTAGAAAAAAGTCTGTTTTGGAAGGTCAAAATGACCGTTTTTTGAAAATTTGCCCGCCTCTCCTGTCCAAACGGAGGGGGATAGAAAGTTGCCCTTTATACTGAAGATAGAGTTCGACGAGCTGTATTCAACGCACTCATCGGCTTTGTTCTCACTACACGTACTGCGGAGTTATGGCGGCTGAAATATCGAAAAACAAAAAGTGTTCGCGATTGCCATTTTGATGCTATCGTGTAAGAAGCAAGTCAATGGGGAATACAAGGCCGCATCTCGTTCCTCGGTATGGCCATTATTTCCGGAATTAGAGACTCAAGTCTTTCAGGTACCCAAAAATTTAGGCTGGAAAAAAGTGCGACGGATTTGCGGGATTTTAGCGGTGATTATTACCGACCATGCGGGGATGCTACAGTTAAAAGGGCGCGCCTCTCAGCCGCTTCGTTTTCCCTGTGTAGAAAAAAGTCTGTTTTGGAAGGTCAAAATGACCGTTTTTTTTAAATTTGCCCGCCTCTCCTGTCCAAACGGAGGGGGATAGAAAGTTGCCCTTTATACTGAAGATAGAGTTCGACGAGCTGTATTCAACGCACTCATCGGCTTTGTTCTCACTACACGTACTGCGGAGTTATGGCGGCTGAAATGTCGGCGGAGTAGTGGTTTAAACCCTTCCCCTTTTTTTCTCGAAAAACAAAAAGTGTTCGCGATTGCCATTTTGATGCTATCGTGTAAGAAGCAAGTCAATGGGGAATACAAGGCCGCATCTCGTTCCTCGGTATGGCCATTATTTCCGGAATTAGAGACTCAAGTCTTTCAGGTACCCAAAAATTTAGGCTGGAAAAAAGTGCGACGGATTTGCGGGATTTTAGCGGTGATTATTACCGACCATGCGGGGATGCTACAGTTAAAAGGGCGCGCCTCTGAGCCGCTTCGTTTTCCCTGTGTAGAAAAAAAGTCTGTTTTGGAAGGTCAAAATGACCGTTTTTTGAAAATTTGCCCGCCTCTCCTGTCCAAACGGAGGGGGATAGAAAGTTGCCCTTTATACTGAAGATAGAGTTCGACGAGCTGTATTCAACGCACTCATCGGCTTTGTTCTCACTACACGTACTGCGGAGTTATGGCGGCTGAAATGTCGGCAAAGTAGTGGTTTAAACCCTTCCCCTTTTTTTCTCGTAAAACAAAAAGTGTTCGCGATTGCCATTTTGATGCTATCGTGTAAGAAGCAAGTCAATGGGGAATACAAGGCCGCATCTCGTTCCTCGGTATGGCCATTATTTCCGGAATTAGAGACTCAAGTCTTTCAGGTACCCAAAAATTTAGGCTGGAAAAAAGTGCGACGGATTTGCGGGATTTTAGCCGTGATTATTACCGACCATGCGGGGATGCTACAGTTAAAAGGGCGTGCCTCTGAGCCGCTTCGTTTTCCCTGTGTAGAAAAAAGTCTGTTTTGGAAGGTCAAAATGACCGTTTTTTGAAAATTTGCCCGCCTCTCCTGTCCAAACGGAGGGGGATAGTAAGTTGCCCTTTTTACTGAAGATAGAGTTCGACGAGCTGTTTTCAACGCACTCATCGGCTTTGTTCTCACTACACGTACTGCGGAGTTATGGCGGCTGAAATGTCGGCGGAGTAGTGGTTTAAACCCTTCCCCTTTTTTTCTCGAAAAACAAAAAGTGTTCGCGATTGCCATTTTGATGCTATCGTGTAAGAAGCAAGTCAATGGGGAATACAAGGCCGCATCTCGTTCCTCGGTATGGCCATTATTTCCGGAATTAGAGACTCAAGTCTTTCAGGTACCCAAAAATTTAGGCTGGAAAAAAGTGCGACGGATTTGCGGGATTTTAGCGGTGATTATTACCGACCATGCGGGGATGCTACAGTTAAAAGGGCGCGCCTCTGAGCCGCTTCGTTTTCCCTGTGTAGAAAAAAGTCTGTTTTGGAAGGTCAAAATGACCGTTTTTTGAAAATTTGCCCGCCTCTCCTGTCCAAACGGAGGGGGATAGAAAGTTGCCCTTTCTACTGAAGATAGAGTTCGACGAGCTGTTTTGAACACACTCATCGGCTTTGTTCTCACTACACGTACTGCGGAGTTATGGCGGCTGAAATGTCGGCGGAGTAGTGGTTTAAACCCTTCCCCTTTTTTTCTCGAAAAACAAAAAGTGTTCGCGATTGCCATTTTGATGCTATCGTGTAAGAAGCAAGTCAATGGGGAATACAAGGCCGCATCTCGTTCCTCGGTATGGCCATTATTTCCGGAATTAGAGACTCAAGTCTTTCAGGTACCCAAAAATTTAGGCTGGAAAAAAGTGCGACGGATTTGCGGGATTTTAGCGCTGATTATTACCGACCATGCGGGGATGCTACAGTTAAAAGGGCGCGCCTCTGAGCCGCTTCGTTTTCCCTGTGTAGAAAAAAGTCTGTTTTGGAAGGTCAAAATGACCGTTTTTTGAAAATTTGCCCGCCTCTCCTGTCCAAACGGAGGGGGATAGAAAGTTGCCCTTTCTACTGAAGATAGAGTTCGACGAGCTGTTTTCAACGCACTCATCGGCTTTGTTCTCACTACACGTACTGCGGAGTTATGGCGGCTGAAATGTCGGCGGAGTAGTGGTTTAAACCCTTCCCCTTTTTTTCTCGAAAAACAAAAAGTGTTCGCGATTGCCATTTTGATGCTATCGTGTAAGAAGCAAGTCAATGGGGAATACAAGGCCGCATCTCGTTCCTCGGTATGGCCATTATTTCCGGAATTAGAGACTCAAGTCTTTCAGGTACCCAAAAATTTAGGCTGGAAAAAAGTGCGACGGATTTGCGGGATTTTAGCGCTGATTATTACCGACCATGCGGGGATGCTACAGTTAAAAGGGCGCGCCTCTGAGCCGCTTCGTTTTCCCTGTGTAGAAAAAAGTCTGTTTTGGAAGGTCAAAATGACCGTTTTTTGAAAATTTGCCCGCCTCTCCTGTCCAAACGGAGTTGGATAGAAAGTTGCCCTTTATAATGAAGATAGAGTTCGACGAGCTGTATTCAACGCACTCATCGGCTTTGTTCTCACTACACGTACTGCGGAGTTATGGCGGCTGAAATGTCGGCGGAGTAGTGGTTTAAACCCTTCCCCTTTTTTTCTCGAAAAACAAAAAGTGTTCGCGATTGCCATTTTGATGCTATCGTGTAAGAAGCAAGTCAATGGGGAATACAAGGCCGCATCTCGTTCCTCGGTATGGCCATTATTTCCGGAATTAGAGACTCAAGTCTTTCAGGTACCCAAAAATTTAGGCTGGAAAAAAGTGCGACGGATTTGCGGGATTTTAGCGGTGATTATTACCGACCATGCGGGGATGCTACAGTTAAAAGGGCGCGCCTCTCAGCCGCTTCGTTTTCCCTGTGTAGAAAAAAGTCTGTTTTGGAAGGTCAAAATTACCGCTTTTTGAAAATTTGCCCGCCTCTCCTGTCCAAACGGAGGGGGATAGAAAGTTACCCTTTATACTGAAGATAGAGTTCGACGAGCTGTATTCAACGCACTCATCGGCTTTGTTCTCACTACACGTACTGCGGAGTTATGGCAGGCTGAAATGTCGGCGGAGTAGTGGTTTAAACCCTTCCCCTTTTTTTCTCGAAAAACAAAAAGTGTTCGCGATTGCCATTTTGATGCTATCGTGTAAGAAGCAAGTCAATGGGGAATACAAGGCCGCATCTCGTTCCTCGGTATGGCCATTATTTCCGGAATTAGAGACTCAAGTCTTTCAGGTACCCAAAAATTTAGGCTGGAAAAAAGTGCGACGGATTTGCGGGATTTTAGCGGTGATTATTACCGACTATGCGGGGATGCTACAGTTAAAAGGGCGCGCCTCTGAGCCGCTTCGTTTTCCCTGTGTAGAAAAAAGTCTGTTTTGGAAGGTCAAAATGACCGTTTTTTGAAAATTTGCCCGCCTCTCCTGTCCAAACGGAGGGGGATAGAAAGTTGCCCTTTCTACTGAAGATAGTTCGACGAGCTGTTTTCAACGCACTCATCGGCTTTGTTCTCACTACACGTACTGCGGAGTTATGGCGGCTGAAAACCCTTCCCCTTTTTTTCTCGAAAAACAAAAAGTGTTCGCGATTGCCATTTTGATGCTATCGTGTAAGAAGCAAGTCAATGGGGAATACAAGGCCGCATCTCGTTCCTCGGTATGGCCATTATTTCCGGAATTAGAGACTCAAGTCTTTCAGGTACCCAAAAATTTAGGCTGGAAAAAAGTGCGACGGATTTGCGGGATTTTAGCGCTGATTATTACCGACCATGCGGGGATGCTACAGTTAAAAGGGCGCGCCTCTGAGCCGCTTCGTTTTCCCTGTGTAGAAAAAAGTCTGTTTTGGAAGGTCAAAATGACCGTTTTTTGAAAATTTGCCCGCCTCTCCTGTCCAAACGGAGGGGGATAGAAAGTTGCCCTTTCTACTGAAGATAGAGTTCGACGAGCTGTTTTCAACGCACTCATCGGCTTTGTTCTCACTACACGTACTGCGGAGTTATGGCGGCTGATATGTCGGCGGAGTAGTGGTTTAAACCCTTCCCCTTTTTTTCTCGAAAAACAAAGTGTTCGCGATTGCCATTTTGATGCTATCGTGTAAGAAGCAAGTCAATGGGGAATACAAGGCCGCATCTCGTTCCTCGGTATGGCCATTATTTCCGGAATTAGAGACTCAAGTCTTTCAGGTACCCAAAAATTTAGGCTGGAAAAAAGTGCGACGGATTTGCGGGATTTTAGCGCTGATTATTACCGACCATGCGGGGATGCTACAGTTAAAAGGGCGCGCCTCTGAGCCGCTTCGTTTTCCCTGTGTAGAAAAAAGTCTGTTTTGGAAGGTCAAAATGACCGTTTTTTGAAAATTTGCCCGCCTCTCCTGTCCAAACGGAGTTGGATAGAAAATTGCCCTTTATAATGAAGATAGAGTTCGACGAGCTGTATTCAACGCACTCATCGGCTTTGTTCTCACTACACGTACTGCGGAGTTATGGCGGCTGAAATGTCGGCGGAGTAGTGGTTTAAACCCTTCCCCTTTTTTTCTCGAAAAACAAAAAGTGTTCGCGATTGCCATTTTGATGCTATCGTGTAAGAAGCAAGTCAATGGGGAATACAAGGCCGCATCTCGTTCCTCGGTATGGCCATTATTTCCGGAATTAGAGACTCAAGTCTTTCAGGTACCCAAAAATTTAGGCTGGAAAAAAGTGCGACGGATTTGCGGGATTTTAGCGGTGATTATTACCGACCATGCGGGGATGCTACAGTTAAAAGGGCGCGCCTCTGAGCCGCTTCGTTTTCCCTGTGTGGAAAGAAGTCTGTTTTGGAAGGTCAAAATGACCGTTTTTTGAAAATTTGCCCGCCTCTCCTGTCCAAACGGAGGGGGATAGAAAGTTACCCTTTATACTGAAGATAGAGTTCGACGAGCTGTATTC
The DNA here is from genome assembly GCF_040183065.1 of Periplaneta americana. NCBI lineage: Eukaryota > Metazoa > Arthropoda > Insecta > Blattodea > Blattidae > Periplaneta > Periplaneta americana. The sequence continues at coordinate 30,554,174 of NC_091117.1, forward strand.
AACGCACTCATCGGCTTTGTTCTCACTACACGTACTGCGGAGTTATGGCGGCTGAAATGTCGGCGGAGTAGTGGTTTAAACCCTTCCCCTTTTTTTCTCGAAAAACAAAAAGTGTTCGCGATTGCCATTTTGATGCTATCGTGTAAGAAGCAAGTCAATGGGGAATACAAGGCCGCATCTCGTTCCTCGGTATGGCCATTATTTCCGGAATTAGAGACTCAAGTCTTTCAGGTACCCAAAAATTTAGGCTGGAAAAAAGTGCGACGGATTTGCGGGATTTTAGCGGTGATTATTACCGAACATGCGGGGATGCTACAGTTAAAAGGGCGCGCCTCTGAGCCGCTTCGTTTTCCCTGTGTAGAAAAAAGTCTGTTTTGGAAGGTCAAAATGACCGTTTTTTGAAAATTTGCCCGCCTCTCCTGTCCAAACGGAGGGGGATAGAAAGTTGCCCTTTATACTGAAGATAGAGTTCGACGAGCTGTATTCAACGCACTCATCGGCTTTGTTCTCACTACACGTACTGCGGAGTTATGGCGGCTGAAATGTCGGCGGAGTAGTGGTTTAAACCCTTCCCCTTTTTTTCTCGAAAAACAAAAAGTGTTCGCGATTGCCATTTTGATGCTATCGTGTAAGAAGCAAGTCAATGGGGAATACAAGGCCGCATCTCGTTCCTCGGTATGGCCATTATTTCCGGAATTAGAGACTCAAGTCTTTCAGGTACCCAAAAATTTAGGCTGGAAAAAAGTGCGACGGATTTGCGGGATTTTAGCGGTGATTATTACCGACCATGCGGGGATGCTACAGTTAAAAGGGCGCGCCTCTCAGCCGCTTCGTTTTCCCTGTGTAGAAAAAAGTCTGTTTTGGAAGGTCAAAATTACCGCTTTTTGAAAATTTGCCCGCCTCTCCTGTCCAAACGGAGGGGGATACAAAGTTACCCTTTATACTGAAGATAGAGTTCGACGAGCTGTATTCAACGCACTCATCGGCTTTGTTCTCACTACACGTACTGCGGAGTTATGGCGGCTGACATGTCGGCGGAGTAGTGGTTTAAACCCTTCCCCTTTTTTTCTCGAAAAACAAAAAGTGTTCGCGATTGCCATTTTGATGCTATCGTGTAAGAAGCAAGTCAATGGGGAATACAAGGCCGCATCTCGTTCCTCGGTATGGCCATTATTTCCGGAATTAGAGACTCAAGTCTTTCAGGTACCCAAAAATTTAGGCTGGAAAAAAGTGCGACGGATTTGCGGGATTTTAGCGGTGATTATTACCGACCATGCGGGGATGCTACAGTTAAAAGGGCGCGCCTCTGAGCCGCTTCGTTTTCCCTGTGTAGAAAAAAGTCTGTTTTGGAAGGTCAAAATGACCGTTTTTTGAAAATTTGCCCGCCTCTCCTGTCCAAACGGAGTTGGATAGAAAGTTGCCCTTTATAATGAAGATAGAGTTCGACGAGCTGTATTCAACGCACTCATCGGCTTTGTTCTCACTACACGTACTGCGGAGTTATGGCGGCTGAAATGTCGGCGGAGTAGTGGTTTAAACCCTTCCCCTTTTTTTCTCGAAAAACAAAAAGTGTTCGCGATTGCCATTTTGATGCTATCGTGTAAGAAGCAAGTCAATGGGGAATACAAGGCCGCATCTCGTTCCTCGGTATGGCCATTATTTCCGGAATTAGAGACTCAAGTCTTTCAGGTACCCAAAAATTTAGGCTGGAAAAAAGTGCGACGGATTTGCGGGATTTTAGCGGTGATTATTACAGACCATGCGGAGATGCTACAGTTAAAAGGGCGCGCCTCTGAGCCGCTTCGTTTTCCCTGTGTACAAAAAAGTCTGTTTTGGAAGGTCAAAATGACCGTTTTTTGAAAATTTGCCCGCCTCTCCTGTCCAAACGGAGGGGGATAGAAAGTTGCCCTTTATACTGAAGATAGAGTTCGACGAGCTGTATTCAACGCACTCATCGGCTTTGTTCTCACTACACGTACTGCGGAGTTATGGCGGCTGAAATGTCGGCGGAGTAGTGGTTTAAACCCTTCCCCTTTTTTTCTCGAAAAACAAAAAGTGTTCGCGATTGCCATTTTGATGCTATCGTGTAAGAAGCAAGTCAATGGGGAATACAAGGCCGCATCTCGTTCCTCGGTATGGCCATTATTTCCGGAATTAGAGACTCAAGTCTTTCAGGTACCCAAAAATTTAGGCTGGAAAAAAGTGCGACGGATTTGCGGGATTTTAGCGCTGATTATTACCGACCATGCGGGGATGCTACAGTTAAAAGGGCGCGCCTCTGAGCCGCTTCGTTTTCCCTGTGTAGAAAAAAGTCTGTTTTGGAAGGTCAAAATGACCGTTTTTTGAAAATTTGCCCGCCTCTCCTGTCCAAACGGAGGGGGATAGAAAGTTGCCCTTTCTACTGAAGATAGAGTTCGACGAGCTGTTTTCAACGCACTCATCGGCTTTGTTCTCACTACACGTACTGCGGAGTTATGGCGGCTGAAATGTCGGCGGAGTAGTGGTTTAAACCCTTCCCCTTTTTTTCTCGAAAAACAAAAAGTGTTCGCGATTGCCATTTTGATGCTATCGTGTAAGAAGCAAGTCAATGGGGAATACAAGGCCGCATCTCGTTCCTCGGTATGGCCATTATTTCCGGAATTAGAGACTCAAGTCTTTCAGGTACCCAAAAATTTAGGCTGGAAAAAAGTGCGACGGATTTGCGGGATTTTAGCGCTGATTATTACCGACCATGCGGGGATGCTACAGTTAAAAGGGCGCGCCTCTGAGCCGCTTCGTTTTCCCTGTGTAGAAAAAAGTCTGTTTTGGAAGGTCAAAATGACCGTTTTTTGAAAATTTGCCCGCCTCTCCTGTCCAAACGGAGTTGGATAGAAAGTTGCCCTTTATAATGAAGATAGAGTTCGACGAGCTGTATTCAACGCACTCATCGGCTTTGTTCTCACTACACGTACTGCGGAGTTATGGCGGCTGAAATGTCGGCGGAGTAGTGGTTTAAACCCTTCCCCTTTTTTTCTCGAAAAACAAAAAGTGTTCGCGATTGCCATTTTGATGCTATCGTGTAAGAAGCAAGTCAATGGGGAATACAAGGCCGCATCTCGTTCCTCGGTATGGCCATTATTTCCGGAATTAGAGACTCAAGTCTTTCAGGTACCCAAAAATTTAGGCTGGAAAAAAGTGCGACGGATTTGCGGGATTTTAGCGGTGATTATTACCGACCATGCGGGGATGCTACAGTTAAAAGGGCGCGCCTCTCAGCCGCTTCGTTTTCCCTGTGTAGAAAAAAGTCTGTTTTGGAAGGTCAAAATTACCGCTTTTTGAAAATTTGCCCGCCTCTCCTGTCCAAACGGAGGGGGATAGAAAGTTACCCTTTATACTGAAGATAGAGTTCGACGAGCTGTATTCAACGCACTCATCGGCTTTGTTCTCACTACACGTACTGCGGAGTTATGGCAGGCTGAAATGTCGGCGGAGTAGTGGTTTAAACCCTTCCCCTTTTTTTCTCGAAAAACAAAAAGTGTTCGCGATTGCCATTTTGATGCTATCGTGTAAGAAGCAAGTCAATGGGGAATACAAGGCCGCATCTCGTTCCTCGGTATGGCCATTATTTCCGGAATTAGAGACTCAAGTCTTTCAGGTACCCAAAAATTTAGGCTGGAAAAAAGTGCGACGGATTTGCGGGATTTTAGCGGTGATTATTACCGACTATGCGGGGATGCTACAGTTAAAAGGGCGCGCCTCTGAGCCGCTTCGTTTTCCCTGTGTAGAAAAAAGTCTGTTTTGGAAGGTCAAAATGACCGTTTTTTGAAAATTTGCCCGCCTCTCCTGTCCAAACGGAGGGGGATAGAAAGTTGCCCTTTCTACTGAAGATAGTTCGACGAGCTGTTTTCAACGCACTCATCGGCTTTGTTCTCACTACACGTACTGCGGAGTTATGGCGGCTGAAAACCCTTCCCCTTTTTTTCTCGAAAAACAAAAAGTGTTCGCGATTGCCATTTTGATGCTATCGTGTAAGAAGCAAGTCAATGGGGAATACAAGGCCGCATCTCGTTCCTCGTTATGGCCATTATTTCCGGAATTAGAGACTCAAGTCTTTCAGGTACCCAAAAATTTAGGCTGGAAAAAAGTGCGACGGATTTGCGGGATTTTAGCGCTGATTATTACCGACCATGCGGGGATGCTACAGTTAAAAGGGCGCGCCTCTGAGCCGCTTCGTTTTCCCTGTGTAGAAAAAAGTCTGTTTTGGAAGGTCAAAATGACCGTTTTTTGAAAATTTGCCCGCCTCTCCTGTCCAAACGGAGGGGGATAGAAAGTTGCCCTTTCTACTGAAGATAGAGTTCGACGAGCTGTTTTCAACGCACTCATCGGCTTTGTTCTCACTACACGTACTGCGGAGTTATGGCGGCTGATAAGTCGGCGGAGTAGTGGTTTAAACCCTTCCCCTTTTTTTCTCGAAAAACAAAGTGTTCGCGATTGCCATTTTGATGCTATCGTGTAAGAAGCAAGTCAATGGGGAATACAAGGCCGCATCTCGTTCCTCGGTATGGCCATTATTTCCGGAATTAGAGACTCAAGTCTTTCAGGTACCCAAAAATTTAGGCTGGAAAAAAGTGCGACGGATTTGCGGGATTTTAGCGCTGATTATTACCGACCATGCGGGGATGCTACAGTTAAAAGGGCGCGCCTCTGAGCCGCTTCGTTTTCCCTGTGTAGAAAAAAGTCTGTTTTGGAAGGTCAAAATGACCGTTTTTTGAAAATTTGCCCGCCTCTCCTGTCCAAACGGAGTTGGATAGAAAATTGCCCTTTATAATGAAGATAGAGTTCGACGAGCTGTATTCAACGCACTCATCGGCTTTGTTCTCACTACACGTACTGCGGAGTTATGGCGGCTGAAATGTCGGCGGAGTAGTGGTTTAAACCCTTCCCCTTTTTTTCTCGAAAAACAAAAAGTGTTCGCGATTGCCATTTTGATGCTATCGTGTAAGAAGCAAGTCAATGGGGAATACAAGGCCGCATCTCGTTCCTCGGTATGGCCATTATTTCCGGAATTAGAGACTCAAGTCTTTCAGGTACCCAAAAATTTAGGCTGGAAAAAAGTGCGACGGATTTGCGGGATTTTAGCGGTGATTATTACCGACCATGCGGGGATGCTACAGTTAAAAGGGCGCGCCTCTGAGCCGCTTCGTTTTCCCTGTGTGGAAAGAAGTCTGTTTTGGAAGGTCAAAATGACCGTTTTTTGAAAATTTGCCCGCCTCTCCTGTCCAAACGGAGGGGGATAGAAAGTTACCCTTTATACTGAAGATAGAGTTCGACGAGCTGTATTCAACGCACTCATCGGCTTTGTTCTCACTACACGTACTGCGGAGTTATGGCGGCTGAAATGTCGGCGGAGTAGTGGTTTAAACCCTTCCCCTTTTTTTCTCGAAAAACAAAAAGTGTTCGCGATTGCCATTTTGATGCTATCGTGTAAGAAGCAAGTCAATGGGGAATACAAGGCCGCATCTCGTTCCTCGGTATGGTCATTATTTCCGGAATTAGAGACTCAAGTCTTTCAGGTACCCAAAAATTTAGGCTGGAAAAAAGTGCGACGGATTTGCGGGATTTTAGCGGTGATTATTACCGAACATGCGGGGATGCTACAGTTAAAAGGGCGCGCCTCTGAGCCGCTTCGTTTTCCCTGTGTAGAAAAAAGTCTGTTTTGGAAGGTCAAAATGACCGTTTTTTGAAAATTTGCCCTCCTCTCCTGTCCAAACGGAGGGGGATAGAAAGTTGCCCTTTATACTGAAGATAGAGTTCGACGAGCTGTATTCAACGCACTCATCGGCTTTGTTCTCACTACACGTACTGCGGAGTTATGGCGGCTGAAATGTCGGCGGAGTAGTGGTTTAAACCCTTCCCCTTTTTTTCTCGAAAAACAAAAAGTGTTCGCGATTGCCATTTTGATGCTATCGTGTAAGAAGGAAGTCAATGGGGAATACAAGGCCGCATCTCGTTCCTCGGTATGGCCATTATTTCCGGAATTAGAGACTCAAGTCTTTCAGGTACCCAAAAATTTAGGCTGGAAAAAAGTGCGACGGATTTGCGGGATTTTAGCGGTGATTATTACAGACCATGCGGGGATGCTACAGTTAAAAGGGCGCGCCTCTGAGCCGCTTCGTTTTCCCTGTGTAGAAAAAAGTCTGTTTTGGAAGGTCAAAATGACCGTTTTTTGAAAATTTGCCCGCCTCTCCTGTCCAAACGGAGGGGGATAGAAAGTTGCCCTTTATACTGAAGATAGAGTTCGACGAGCTGTATTCAACGCACTCATCGGCTTTGTTCTCACTACACGTACTGCGGAGTTATGGCGGCTGAAATGTCGGCGGAGTAGTGGTTTAAACCCTTCCCCTTTTTTTCTCGAAAAACAAAAAGTGTTCGCGATTGCCATTTTGATGCTATCGTGTAAGAAGCAAGTCAATGGGGAATACAAGGCCGCATCTCGTTCCTCGGTATGGCCATTATTTCCGGAATTAGAGACTCAAGTCTTTCAGGTACCCAAAAATTTAGGCTGGAAAAAAGTGCGACGGATTTGCGGGATTTTAGCGGTGATTATTACCGACCATGCGGGGATGCTACAGTTAAAAGGGCGCGCCTCTCAGCCGCTTCGTTTTCCCTGTGTAGAAAAAAGTCTGTTTTGGAAGATCAAAATGACCGTTTTTTTTTAAATTTGCCCGCCTCTCCTGTCCAAACGGAGGGGGATAGAAAGTTGCCCTTTATACTGAAGATAGAGTTCGACGAGCTGTATTCAACGCACTCATCGGCTTTGTTCTCACTACACGTACTGCGGAGTTATGGCGGCTGAAATGTCGGCGGAGTAGTGGTTTAAACCCTTCCCCTTTTTTTCTCGAAAAACAAAAAGTGTTCGCGATTGCCATTTTGATGCTATCGTGTAAGAAGCAAGTCAATGGGGAATACAAGGCCGCATCTCGTTCCTCGGTATGGCCATTATTTCCGGAATTAGAGACTCAAGTCTTTCAGGTACCCAAAAATTTAGGCTGGAAAAAAGTGCGACGGATTTGCGGGATTTTAGCGGTGATTATTACCGACCATGCGGGGATGCTACAGTTAAAAGGGCGTGCCTCTCAGCCGCTTCGTTTTCCCTGTGTAGAAAAAAGTCTGTTTTGGAAGGTCAAAATGACCGTTTTTTGAAAATTTGCCCGCCTCTCCTGTCCAAACGGAGGGGGATAGAAAGTTGCCCTTTATACTGAAGATAGAGTTCGACGAGCTGTTTTCAACGCACTCATCGGCTTTGTTCTCACTACACGTACTGCGGAGTTATGGCGGCTGAAATGTCGGCGGAGTAGTGGTTTAAACCCTTCCCCTTTTTTTCTCGAAAAACAAAAAGTGTTCGCGATTGCCATTTTGATGCTATCGTGTAAGAAGCAAGTCAATGGGGAATACAAGGCCGCATCTCGTTCCTCGGTATGGCCATTATTTCCGGAATTAGAGACTCAAGTCTTTCAGGTACCCAAAAATTTAGGCTGGAAAAAAGTGCGACGGATTTGCGGGATTTTAGCGGTGATTATTACCGACCATGCGGGGATGCTACAGTTAAAAGGGCGCGCCTCTCAGCCGCTTCGTTTTCCCTGTGTAGAAAAAAGTCTGTTTTGGAAGGTCAAAATGACCGTTTTTTTTAAATTTGCCCGCCTCTCCTGTCCAAACGGAGGGGGATAGAAAGTTGCCCTTTATACTGAAGATAGAGTTCGACGAGCTGTATTCAACGCACTCATCGGCTTTGTTCTCACTACACGTACTGCGGAGTTATGGCGGCTGAAATGTCGGCGGAGTAGTGGTTTAAACCCTTCCCCTTTTTTTCTCGAAAAACAAAAAGTGTTCGCGATTGCCATTTTGATGCTATCGTGTAAGAAGCAAGTCAATGGGGAATACAAGGCCGCATCTCGTTCCTCGGTATGGCCATTATTTCCGGAATTAGAGACTCAAGTCTTTCAGGTACCCAAAAATTTAGGCTGGAAAAAAGTGCGACGGATTTGCGGGATTTTAGCGGTGATTATTACCGACCATGCGGGGATGCTACAGTTAAAAGGGCGCGCCTCTGAGCCGCTTCGTTTTCCCTGTGTAGAAAAAAGTCTGTTTTGGAAGGTCAAAATGACCGTTTTTTGAAAATTTGCCCGCCTCTCCTGTCCAAACGGAGGGGGATAGAAAGTTACCCTTTATACTGAAGATAGAGTTCGACGAGCTGTATTCAACGCACTCATCGGCTTTGTTCTCACTACACGTACTGCGGAGTTATGGCGGCTGATATGTCGGCGGAGTAGTGGTTTTACCTTCCCCTTTTTTTCTCGAAAAACAAAAAGTGTTCGCGATTGCCATTTTGATGCTATCGTGTAAGAAGCAAGTCAATGGGGAATACAAGGCCGCATCTCGTTCCTCGGTATGGCCATTATTTCCGGAATTAGAGACTCAAGTCTTTCAGGTACCCAAAAATTTAGGCTGGAAAAAAGTGCGACGGATTTGCGGGATTTTAGCGGTGATTATTACCGACCATGCGGGGATTCTACAGTTAAAAGGGCGCGCCTCTGAGCCGCTTCGTTTTCCCTGTGTAGAAAAAAGTCTGTTTTGGAAGGTCAAAATGACCGTTTTTTGACAATTTGCCCGCCTCTCCTGTCCAAACGGAGGGGGATAGAAAGTTGCCCTTTATACTGAAGATAGAGTTCGACGAGCTGTATTCAACGCACTCATCGGCTTTTTTCTCACTACACGTACTGCGGAGTTATGGCGGCTGAAATGTCGGCGGAGTAGTTTTTCTCGAAATACAAAAAGTGTTCGCGATTGCCATTTTGATGCTATCGTGTAAGAAGCAAGTCAATGGGGAATACAAGGCCGCATCTCGTTCCTCGGTATGGCCATTATTTCCGGAATTAGAGACTCAAGTCTTTCAGGTACCCAAAAATTTAGGCTGGAAAAAAGTGCGACGGATTTGCGGGATTTTAGCGGTGATTATTACCGACCATGCGGGGATGCTACAGTTAAAAGGGCGCGCCTCTGAGCCGCTTCGTTTTCCCTGTGTAGAAAAAAGTCTGTTTTGGAAGGTCAAAATGACCGTTTTTTTTTAAATTTGCCCGCCTCTCCTGTCCAAACGGAGGGGGATAGAAAGTTGCCCTTTATACTGAAGATAGAGTTCGACGAGCTGTATTCAACGCACTCATCGGCTTTGTTCTCACTACACGTACTGCGGAGTTATGGCGGCTGAAATGTCGGCGGAGTAGTGGTTTAAACCCTTCCCCTTTTTTTCTCGAAAAACAAAAAGTGTTCGCGATTGCCATTTTGATGCTATCGTGTAAGAAGCAAGTCAATGGGGAATACAAGGCCGCATCTCGTTCCTCGGTATGGCCATTATTTCCGGAATTAGAGACTCAAGTCTTTCAGGTACCCAAAAATTTAGGCTGGAAAAAAGTGCGACGGATTTGCGGGATTTTAGCGGTGATTATTACCGACCATGCGGGGATGCTACAGTTAAAAGGGCGCGCCTCTGAGCCGCTTCGTTTTCCCTGTGTAGAAAAAAGTCTGTTTTGGAAGGTCAAAATGACCGTTTTTTGAAAATTTGCCCGCCTCTCCTGTCCAAACGGAGGGGGATAGAAAGTTGCCCTTTATACTGAAGATAGGGTTCGACGAGCTGTATTCAACGCACTCATCGGCTTTGTTCTCACTACACGTACTGCGGAGTTATGGCGGCTGAAATGTCGGCGGAGTAGTGGGTTTAAACCCTTCCCCTTTTTTTCTCGAAAAACAAAAAATGTTCGCGATTGCCATTTTGATGCTATCGCGTAAGTAGCAAGTCAATGGGGAATACAAGGCCGCATCTCGTTCCTCGGTATGGCCATTATTTCCGGAATTAGAGACTCAAGTCTTTCAGGTACCCAAAAATTTAGGCTGGAAAAAAGTGCGACGGATTTGCGGGATTTTAGCGGTGATTATTACCGACCATGCGGGGATGCTACAGTTAAAAGGGCGCGCCTCTGAGCCGCTTCGTTTTCCCTGTGTAGAAAAAAGTCTGTTTTGGAAGGTCAAAATGACCGTTTTTTGAAAATTTGCCCGCCTCTCCTGTCCAAACGGAGGGGGATAGAAAGTTGCCCTTTATACTGAAGATAGAGTTCGACGAGCTGTATTCAACGCACTCATCGGCTTTGTTCTCACTACACGTACTGCGGAGTTATGGCGGCTGAAATGTCGGCGGAGTAGTGGTTTAAACCCTTCCCCTTTTTTTCTCGAAAAACAAAAAGTGTTCGCGATTGCCATTTTGATGCTATCGTGTAAGAAGCAAGTCAATGGGGAATACAAGGCCGCATCTCGTTCCTCGGTATGGCCATTATTTCCGGAATTAGAGACTCAAGTCTTTCAGGTACCCAAAAATTTAGGCTGGAAAAAAGTGCGACGGATTTGCGGGATTTTAGCGGTGATTATTACCGACCATGCGGGGATGCTACAGTTAAAAGGGCGCGCCTCTGAGCCGCTTCGTTTTCCCTGTGTAGAAGGTCAAAATGACCGTTTTTTGAAAATTTGCCCGCCTCTCCTGTCCAAACGGAGGGGGATAGAAAGTTGCCCTTTATACTGAAGATAGAGTTCGACGAGCTGTATTCAACGCACTCATCGGCTTTGTTCTCACTACACGTACTGCGGAGTTATGGCGGCTGAAATGTCGGCGGAGTAGTGGTTTAAACCCTTCCCCTTTTTTTCTCGAAAAACAAAAAGTGTTCGCGATTGCCATTTTGATGCTATCGTGTAAGAAGCAAGTCAATGGGGAATACAAGGCCGCATCTCGTTCCTCGGTATGGCCATTATTTCCGGAATTAGAGACTCAAGTCTTTCAGGTACCCAAAAATTTAGGCTGGAAAAAAGTGCGACGGATTTGCGGGATTTTAGCGGTGATTATTACCGACCATGCGGGGATGCTACAGTTAAAAGGGCGCGCCTCTGAGCCGCTTCGTTTTCCCTGTGTAGAAAAAAGTCTGTTTTGGAAGGTCAAAATGACCGTTTTTTTTTAAATTTGCCCGCCTCTCCTGTCCAAACGGAGGGGGATAGAAAGTTGCCCTTTATACTGAAGATAGAGTTCGACGAGCTGTATTCAACGCACTCATCGGCTTTGTTCTCACTACACGTACTGCGGAGTTATGGCGGCTGAAATGTCGGCGGAGTAGTGGTTTAAACCCTTCCCCTTTTTTTCTCGAAAAACAAAAAGTGTTCGCGATTGCCATTTTGATGCTATCGTGTAAGAAGCAAGTCAATGGGGAATACAAGGCCGCATCTCGTTCCTCGGTATGGCCATTATTTCCGGAATTAGAGACTCAAGTCTTTCAGGTACACAAAAATTTAGGCTGGAAAAAAGTGCGACGGATTTGCGGGATTTTAGCGGTGATTATTACCGACCATGCGGGGATGCTACAGTTAAAAGGGCGCGCCTCTGAGCCGCTTCGTTTTCCCTGTGTAGAAAAAAGTCTGTTTTGGAAGGTCAAAATGACCGTTTTTTGAAAATTTGCCCGCCTCTCCTGTCCAAACGGAGGGGGATAGAAAGTTGCCCTTTATACTGAAGATAGAGTTCGACGAGCTGTATTCAACGCACTCATCGGCTTTGTTCTCACTACACGTACTGCGGAGTTATGGCGGCTGAAATGTCGGCGGAGTAGTGGTTTAAACCCTTCCCCTTTTTTTCTCGAAAAACAAAAAGTGTTCGCGATTGCCATTTTGATGCTATCGTGTAAGAAGGAAGTCAATGGGGAATACAAGGCCGCATCTCGTTCCTCGGTATGGCCATTATTTCCGGAATTAGAGACTCAAGTCTTTCAGGTACCCAAAAATTTAGGCTGGAAAAAAGTGCGACGGATTTGCGGGATTTTAGCGGTGATTATTACAGACCATGCGGGGATGCTACAGTTAAAAGGGCGCGCCTCTGAGCCGCTTCGTTTTCCCTGTGTAGAAAAAAGTCTGTTTTGGAAGGTCAAAATGACCGTTTTTTGAAAATTTGCCCGCCTCTCCTGTCCAAACGGAGGGGGATAGAAAGTTGCCCTTTATACTGAAGATAGAGTTCGACGAGCTGTATTCAACGCACTCATCGGCTTTGTTCTCACTACACGTACTGCGGAGTTATGGCGGCTGAAATGTCGGCGGAGTAGTGGTTTAAACCCTTCCCCTTTTTTTCTCGAAAAACAAAAAGTGTTCGCGATTGCCATTTTGATGCTATCGTGTAAGAAGCAAGTCAATGGGGAATACAAGGCCGCATCTCGTTCCTCGGTATGGCCATTATTTCCGGAATTAGAGACTCAAGTCTTTCAGGTACCCAAAAATTTAGGCTGGAAAAAAGTGCGACGGATTTGCGGGATTTTAGCGGTGATTATTACCGACCATGCGGGGATGCTACAGTTAAAAGGGCGCGCCTCTCAGCCGCTTCGTTTTCCCTGTGTAGAAAAAAGTCTGTTTTGGAAGGTCAAAATGACCGTTTTTTTTTAAATTTGCCCGCCTCTCCTGTCCAAACGGAGGGGGATAGAAAGTTGCCCTTTATACTGAAGATAGAGTTCGACGAGCTGTATTCAACGCACTCATCGGCTTTGTTCTCACTACACGTACTGCGGAGTTATGGCGGCTGAAATGTCGGCGGAGTAGTGGTTTAAACCCTTCCCCTTTTTTTCTCGAAAAACAAAAAGTGTTCGCGATTGCCATTTTGATGCTATCGTGTAAGAAGCAAGTCAATGGGGAATACAAGGCCGCATCTCGTTCCTCGGTATGGCCATTATTTCCGGAATTAGAGACTCAAGTCTTTCAGGTACCCAAAAATTTAGGCTGGAAAAAAGTGCGACGGATTTGCGGGATTTTAGCGGTGATTATTACCGACCATGCGGGGATGCTACAGTTAAAAGGGCGTGCCTCTCAGCCGCTTCGTTTTCCCTGTGTAGAAAAAAGTCTGTTTTGGAAGGTCAAAATGACCGTTTTTTGAAAATTTGCCCGCCTCTCCTGTCCAAACGGAGGGGGATAGAAAGTTGCCCTTTATACTGAAGATAGAGTTCGACGAGCTGTTTTCAACGCACTCATCGGCTTTGTTCTCACTACACGTACTGCGGAGTTATGGCGGCTGAAATGTCGGCGGAGTAGTGGTTTAAACCCTTCCCCTTTTTTTCTCGAAAAACAAAAAGTGTTCGCGATTGCCATTTTGATGCTATCGTGTAAGAAGCAAGTCAATGGGGAATACAAGGCCGCATCTCGTTCCTCGGTATGGCCATTATTTCCGGAATTAGAGACTCAAGTCTTTCAGGTACCCAAAAATTTAGGCTGGAAAAAAGTGCGACGGATTTGCGGGATTTTAGCGGTGATTATTACCGACCATGCGGGGATGCTACAGTTAAAAGGGCGCGCCTCTCAGCCGCTTCGTTTTCCCTGTGTAGAAAAAAGTCTGTTTTGGAAGGTCAAAATGACCGTTTTTTTTAAATTTGCCCGCCTCTCCTGTCCAAACGGAGGGGGATAGAAAGTTGCCCTTTATACTGAAGATAGAGTTCGACGAGCTGTATTCAACGCACTCATCGGCTTTGTTCTCACTACACGTACTGCGGAGTTATGGCGGCTGAAATGTCGGCGGAGTAGTGGTTTAAACCCTTCCCCTTTTTTTCTCGAAAAACAAAAAGTGTTCGCGATTGCCATTTTGATGCTATCGTGTAAGAAGCAAGTCAATGGGGAATACAAGGCCGCATCTCGTTCCTCGGTATGGCCATTATTTCCGGAATTAGAGACTCAAGTCTTTCAGGTACCCAAAAATTTAGGCTGGAAAAAAGTGCGACGGATTTGCGGGATTTTAGCGGTGATTATTACCGACCATGCGGGGATGCTACAGTTAAAAGGGCGCGCCTCTGAGCCGCTTCGTTTTCCCTGTGTAGAAAAAAGTCTGTTTTGGAAGGTCAAAATGACCGTTTTTTGAAAATTTGCCCGCCTCTCCTGTCCAAACGGAGGGGGATAGAAAGTTACCCTTTATACTGAAGATAGAGTTCGACGAGCTGTATTCAACGCACTCATCGGCTTTGTTCTCACTACACGTACTGCGGAGTTATGGCGGCTGATATGTCGGCGGAGTAGTGGTTTTACCTTCCCCTTTTTTTCTCGAAAAACAAAAAGTGTTCGCGATTGCCATTTTGATGCTATCGTGTAAGAAGCAAGTCAATGGGGAATACAAGGCCGCATCTCGTTCCTCGGTATGGCCATTATTTCCGGAATTAGAGACTCAAGTCTTTCAGGTACCCAAAAATTTAGGCTGGAAAAAAGTGCGACGGATTTGCGGGATTTTAGCGGTGATTATTACCGACCATGCGGGGATTCTACAGTTAAAAGGGCGCGCCTCTGAGCCGCTTCGTTTTCCCTGTGTAGAAAAAAGTCTGTTTTGGAAGGTCAAAATGACCGTTTTTTGACAATTTGCCCGCCTCTCCTGTCCAAACGGAGGGGGATAGAAAGTTGCCCTTTATACTGAAGATAGAGTTCGACGAGCTGTATTCAACGCACTCATCGGCTTTTTTCTCACTACACGTACTGCGGAGTTATGGCGGCTGAAATGTCGGCGGAGTAGTTTTTCTCGAAATACAAAAAGTGTTCGCGATTGCCATTTTGATGCTATCGTGTAAGAAGCAAGTCAATGGGGAATACAAGGCCGCATCTCGTTCCTCGGTATGGCCATTATTTCCGGAATTAGAGACTCAAGTCTTTCAGGTACCCAAAAATTTAGGCTGGAAAAAAGTGCGACGGATTTGCGGGATTTTAGCGGTGATTATTACCGACCATGCGGGGATGCTACAGTTAAAAGGGCGCGCCTCTGAGCCGCTTCGTTTTCCCTGTGTAGAAAAAAGTCTGTTTTGGAAGGTCAAAATGACCGTTTTTTTTTAAATTTGCCCGCCTCTCCTGTCCAAACGGAGGGGGATAGAAAGTTGCCCTTTATACTGAAGATAGAGTTCGACGAGCTGTATTCAACGCACTCATCGGCTTTGTTCTCACTACACGTACTGCGGAGTTATGGCGGCTGAAATGTCGGCGGAGTAGTGGTTTAAACCCTTCCCCTTTTTTTCTCGAAAAACAAAAAGTGTTCGCGATTGCCATTTTGATGCTATCGTGTAAGAAGCAAGTCAATGGGGAATACAAGGCCGCATCTCGTTCCTCGGTATGGCCATTATTTCCGGAATTAGAGACTCAAGTCTTTCAGGTACCCAAAAATTTAGGCTGGAAAAAAGTGCGACGGATTTGCGGGATTTTAGCGGTGATTATTACCGACCATGCGGGGATGCTACAGTTAAAATGGCGCGCCTCTGAGCCGCTTCGTTTTCCCTGTGTAGAAAAAAGTCTGTTTTGGAAGGTCAAAATGACCGTTTTTTGAAAATTTGCCCGCCTCTCCTGTCCAAACGGAGGGGGATAGAAAGTTGCCCTTTATACTGAAGATAGAGTTCGACGAGCTGTATTCAACGCACTCATCGGCTTTGTTCTCACTACACGTACTGCGGAGTTATGGCGGCTGAAATGTCGGCGGAGTAGTGGTTTAAACCCTTCCCCTTTTTTTCTCGAAAAACAAAAAGTGTTCGCGATTGCCATTTTGATGCTATCGTGTAAGAAGCAAGTCAATGGGGAATACAAGGCCGCATCTCGTTCCTCGGTATGGCCATTATTTCCGGAATTAGAGACTCAAGTCTTTCAGGTACCCAAAAATTTAGGCTGGAAAAAAGTGCGACGGATTTGCGGGATTTTAGCGGTGATTATTACCGACCATGCGGGGATGCTACAGTTAAAAGGGCGCGCCTCTGAGCCGCTTCGTTTTCCCTGTGTAGAAAAAAGTCTGTTTTGGAAGGTCAAAATGACCGTTTTTTGAAAATTTGCCCGCCTCTCCTGTCCAAACGGAGGGGGATAGAAAGTTGCCCTTTATACTGAAGATAGGGTTCGACGAGCTGTATTCAACGCACTCATCGGCTTTGTTCTCACTACACGTACTGCGGAGTTATGGCGGCTGAAATGTCGGCGGAGTAGTGGGTTTAAACCCTTCCCCTTTTTTTCTCGAAAAACAAAAAATGTTCGCGATTGCCATTTTGATGCTATCGCGTAAGTAGCAAGTCAATGGGGAATACAAGGCCGCATCTCGTTCCTCGGTATGGCCATTATTTCCGGAATTAGAGACTCAAGTCTTTCAGGTACCCAAAAATTTAGGCTGGAAAAAAGTGCGACGGATTTGCGGGATTTTAGCGGTGATTATTACCGACCATGCGGGGATGCTACAGTTAAAAGGGCGCGCCTCTGAGCCGCTTCGTTTTCCCTGTGTAGAAAAAAGTCTGTTTTGGAAGGTCAAAATGACCGTTTTTTGAAAATTTGCCCGCCTCTCCTGTCCAAACGGAGGGGGATAGAAAGTTGCCCTTTATACTGAAGATAGAGTTCGACGAGCTGTATTCAACGCACTCATCGGCTTTGTTCTCACTACACGTACTGCGGAGTTATGGCGGCTGAAATGTCGGCGGAGTAGTGGTTTAAACCCTTCCCCTTTTTTTCTCGAAAAACAAAAAGTGTTCGCGATTGCCATTTTGATGCTATCGTGTAAGAAGCAAGTCAATGGGGAATACAAGGCCGCATCTCGTTCCTCGGTATGGCCATTATTTCCGGAATTAGAGACTCAAGTCTTTCAGGTACCCAAAAATTTAGGCTGGAAAAAAGTGCGACGGATTTGCGGGATTTTAGCGGTGATTATTACCGACCATGCGGGGATGCTACAGTTAAAAGGGCGCGCCTCTGAGCCGCTTCGTTTTCCCTGTGTAGAAGGTCAAAATGACCGTTTTTTGAAAATTTGCCCGCCTCTCCTGTCCAAACGGAGGGGGATAGAAAGTTGCCCTTTATACTGAAGATAGAGTTCGACGAGCTGTATTCAACGCACTCATCGGCTTTGTTCTCACTACACGTACTGCGGAGTTATGGCGGCTGAAATGTCGGCGGAGTAGTGGTTTAAACCCTTCCCCTTTTTTTCTCGAAAAACAAAAAGTGTTCGCGATTGCCATTTTGATGCTATCGTGTAAGAAGCAAGTCAATGGGGAATACAAGGCCGCATCTCGTTCCTCGGTATGGCCATTATTTCCGGAATTAGAGACTCAAGTCTTTCAGGTACCCAAAAATTTAGGCTGGAAAAAAGTGCGACGGATTTGCGGGATTTTAGCGGTGATTATTACCGACCATGCGGGGATGCTACAGTTAAAAGGGCGCGCCTCTGAGCCGCTTCGTTTTCCCTGTGTAGAAAAAAGTCTGTTTTGGAAGGTCAAAATGACCGTTTTTTTTTAAATTTGCCCGCCTCTCCTGTCCAAACGGAGGGGGATAGAAAGTTGCCCTTTATACTGAAGATAGAGTTCGACGAGCTGTATTCAACGCACTCATCGGCTTTGTTCTCACTACACGTACTGCGGAGTTATGGCGGCTGAAATGTCGGCGGAGTAGTGGTTTAAACCCTTCCCCTTTTTTTCTCGAAAAACAAAAAGTGTTCGCGATTGCCATTTTGATGCTATCGTGTAAGAAGCAAGTCAATGGGGAATACAAGGCCGCATCTCGTTCCTCGGTATGGCCATTATTTCCGGAATTAGAGACTCAAGTCTTTCAGGTACCCAAAAATTTAGGCTGGAAAAAAGTGCGACGGATTTCCGGGATTTTAGCGGTGATTATTACCGACCATGCGGGGATGCTACAGTTAAAAGGGCGCGCCTCTGAGCCGCTTCGTTTTCCCTGTGTAGAAAAAAGTCTGTTTTGGAAGGTCAAAATGACCGTTTTTTGAAAATTTGCCCGCCTCTCCTGTCCAAACGGAGGGGGATAGAAAGTTGCCCTTTATACTGAAGATAGAGTTCGACGAGCTGTATTCAACGCACTCATCGGCTTTGTTCTCACTACACGTACTGCGGAGTTATGGCGGCTGAAATGTCGGCGGAGTAGTGGTTTAAACCCTTCCCCTTTTTTTCTCGAAAAACAAAAAGTGTTCGCGATTGCCATTTTGATGCTATCGTGTAAGAAGCAAGTCAATGGGGAATACAAGGCCGCATCTCGTTCCTCGGTATGGCCATTATTTCCGGAATTAGAGACTCAAGTCTTTCAGGTACCCAAAAATTTAGGCTGGAAAAAAGTGCGACGGATTTGCGGGATTTTAGCGGTGATTATTACCGACCATGCGGGGATGCTACAGTTAAAAGGGCGCGCCTCTGAGCCGCTTCGTTTTCCCTGTGTAGAAAAAAGTCTGTTTTGGAAGGACAAAATGACCGTTTTTTGAAAATTTGCGCGCCTCTCCTGTCCAAACGGAGGGGGATAGAAAGTTGCCCTTTATACTGAAGATAGAGTTCGACGAGCTGTATTCAACGCACTCATCGGCTTTGTTCTCTCTACACGTACTGCGGAGTTATGGCGGCTGAAATGTCGGCGGAGTAGTGGTTTAAACCCTTCCCCTTTTTTTCTCGAAAAACAAAAAGTGTTCGCGATTGCCATTTTGATGCTATCGTGTAAGAAGCAAGTCAATGGGGAATACAAGGCCGCATCTCGTTCCTCGGTATGGCCATTATTTCCGGAATTAGAGACTCAAGTCTTTCAGGTACCCAAAAATTTAGGCTGGAAAAAAGTGCGACGGATTTGCGGGATTTTAGCGGTGATTATTACCGACCATGCGGGGATGCTACAGTTAAAAGGGCGCGCCTCTGAGCCGCTTCGTTTTCCCTGTGTAGAAGGTCAAAATGACCGTTTTTTGAAAATTTGCCCGCCTCTCCTGTCCAAACGGAGGGGGATAGAAAGTTGCCCTTTATACTGAAGATAGAGTTCGACGAGCTGTATTCAACGCACTCATCGGCTTTGTTCTCACTACACGTACTGCGGAGTTATGGCGGCTGAAATGTCGGCGGAGTAGTGGTTTAAACCCTTCCCCTTTTTTTCTCGAAAAACAAAAAGTGTTCGCGATTGCCATTTTGATGCTATCGTGTAAGAAGCAAGTCAATGGGGAATACAAGGCCGCATCTCGTTCCTCGGTATGGCCATTATTTCCGGAATTAGAGACTCAAGTCTTTCAGGTACCCAAAAATTTAGGCTGGAAAAAAGTGCGACGGATTTGCGGGATTTTAGCGGTGATTATTACCGACCATGCGGGGATGCTACAGTTAAAAGGGCGCGCCTCTGAGCCGCTTCGTTTTCCCTGTGTAGAAAAAAGTCTGTTTTGGAAGGTCAAAATGACCGTTTTTTTTTAAATTTGCCCGCCTCTCCTGTCCAAACGGAGGGGGATAGAAAGTTGCCCTTTATACTGAAGATAGAGTTCGACGAGCTGTATTCAACGCACTCATCGGCTTTGTTCTCACTACACGTACTGCGGAGTTATGGCGGCTGAAATGTCGGCGGAGTAGTGGTTTAAACCCTTCCCCTTTTTTTCTCGAAAAACAAAAAGTGTTCGCGATTGCCATTTTGATGCTATCGTGTAAGAAGCAAGTCAATGGGGAATACAAGGCCGCATCTCGTTCCTCGGTATGGCCATTATTTCCGGAATTAGAGACTCAAGTCTTTCAGGTACACAAAAATTTAGGCTGGAAAAAAGTGCGACGGATTTGCGGGATTTTAGCGGTGATTATTACCGACCATGCGGGGATGCTACAGTTAAAAGGGCGCGCCTCTGAGCCGCTTCGTTTTCCCTGTGTAGAAAAAAGTCTGTTTTGGAAGGTCAAAATGACCGTTTTTTGAAAATTTGCCCGCCTCTCCTGTCCAAACGGAGGGGGATAGAAAGTTGCCCTTTATACTGAAGATAGAGTTCGACGAGCTGTATTCAACGCACTCATCGGCTTTGTTCTCACTACACGTACTGCGGAGTTATGGCGGCTGAAATGTCGGCGGAGTAGTGGTTTAAACCCTTCCCCTTTTTTTCTCGAAAAACAAAAAGTGTTCGCGATTGCCATTTTGATGCTATCGTGTAAGAAGCAAGTCAATGGGGAATACAAGGCCGCATCTCGTTCCTCGGTATGGCCATTATTTCCGGAATTAGAGACTCAAGTCTTTCAGGTACCCAAAAATTTAGGCTGGAAAAAAGTGCGACGGATTTGCGGGATTTTAGCGGTGATTATTACCGACCATGCGGGGATGCTACAGTTAAAAGGGCGCGCCTCTGAGCCGCTTCGTTTTCCCTGTGTAGAAGGTCAAAATGACCGTTTTTTGAAAATTTGCCCGCCTCTCCTGTCCAAACGGAGGGGGATAGAAAGTTGCCCTTTATACTGAAGATAGAGTTCGACGAGCTGTATTCAACGCACTCATCGGCTTTGTTCTCACTACACGTACTGCGGAGTTATGGCGGCTGAAATGTCGGCGGAGTAGTGGTTTAAACCCTTCCCCTTTTTTTCTCGAAAAACAAAAAGTGTTCGCGATTGCCATTTTGATGCTATCGTGTAAGAAGCAAGTCAATGGGGAATACAAGGCCGCATCTCGTTCCTCGGTATGGCCATTATTTCCGGAATTAGAGACTCAAGTCTTTCAGGTACCCAAAAATTTAGGCTGGAAAAAGGTGCGACGGATTTGCGGGATTTTAGCGGTGATTATTACCGACCATGCGGGGATGCTACAGTTAAAAGGGCGCGCCTCTGAGCCGCTTCGTTTTCCCTGTGTAGAAAAAAGTCTGTTTTGGAAGGTCAAAATGGCCGTTTTTTGAAAATTTGCCCGCCTCTCCTGTCCAAACGGAGGGGGATAGAAAGTTGCCCTTTATACTGAAGATAGAGTTCGACGAGCTGTATTCAACGCACTCATCGGCTTTGTTCTCACTACACGTACTGCGGAGTTATGGCGGCTGAAATGTCGGCGGAGTAGTGGTTTAAACCCTTCCCCTTTTTTTCTCGAAAAACAAAAAGTGTTCGCGATTGCCATTTTCATGCTATCGTGTAAGAAGCAAGTCAATGCGGAATACAAGGCCGCATCTCGTTCCTCGGTATGGCCATTATTTCCGGAATTAGAGACTCAAGTCTTTCAGGTACCCAAAAATTTAGGCTGGAAAAAAGTGCGACGGATTTGCGGGATTTTAGCGGTGATTATTACAGACCATGCGGGGATGCTACAGTTAAAAGGGCGCGCCTCTGAGCCGCTTCGTTTTCCCTGTGTAGAAAAAAGTCTGTTTTGGAAGGTCAAAATGACCGTTTTTTGAAAATTTGCCCGCCTCTCCTGTCCAAACGGAGGGGGATAGAAAGTTGCCCTTTATACTGAAGATAGGGTTCGACGAGCTGTATTCAACGCACTCATCGGCTTTGTTCTCACTACACGTACTGCGGAGTTATGGCGGCTGAAATGTCGGCGGAGTAGTGGGTTTAAACCCTTCCCCTTTTTTTCTCGAAAAACAAAAAATGTTCGCGATTGCCATTTTGATGCTATCGCGTAAGTAGCAAGTCAATGGGGAATACAAGGCCGCATCTCGTTCCTCGGTATGGCCATTATTTCCGGAATTAGAGACTCAAGTCTTTCAGGTACCCAAAAATTTAGGCTGGAAAAAAGTGCGACGGATTTGCGGGATTTTAGCGGTGATTATTACCGACCATGCGGGGATGCTACAGTTAAAAGGGCGCGCCTCTGAGCCGCTTCGTTTTCCCTGTGTAGAAAAAAGTCTGTTTTGGAAGGTCAAAATGACCGTTTTTTGAAAATTTGCCCGCCTCTCCTGTCCAAACGGAGGGGGATAGAAAGTTGCCCTATATACTGAAGATAGAGTTCGACGAGCTGTATTCAACGCACTCATCGGCTTTGTTCTCACTACACGTACTGCGGAGTTATGGCGGCTGAAATGTCGGCGGAGTAGTGGTTTAAACCCTTCCCCTTTTTTTCTCGAAAAAGAAAAAGTGTTCGCGATTGCCATTTTGATGCTATCGTGTAAGAAGCAAGTCAATGGGGAATACAAGGCCGCATCTCGTTCCTCGGTATGGCCATTATTTCCGGAATTAGAGACTCAAGTCTTTCAGGTACCCAAAAATTTAGGCTGGAAAAAAGTGCGACGGATTTGCGGGATTTTAGCGGTGATTATTACCGACCATGCGGGGATGCTACAGTTAAAAGGGCGCGCCTCTGAGCCGCTTCGTTTTCCCTGTGTAGAAAAAAGTCTGTTTTGGAAGGTCAAAATGACCGTTTTTTGAAAATTTGCCCGCCTCTCCTGTCCAAACGGAGGGGGATAGAAAGTTGCCCTTTATACTGAAGATAGGGTTCGACGAGCTGTATTCAACGCACTCATCGGCTTTGTTCTCACTACACGTACTGCGGAGTTATGGCGGCTGAAATGTCGGCGGAGTAGTGGGTTTAAACCCTTCCCCTTTTTTTCTCGAAAAACAAAAAATGTTCGCGATTGCCATTTTGATGCTATCGCGTAAGTAGCAAGTCAATGGGGAATACAAGGCCGCATCTCGTTCCTCGGTATGGCCATTATTTCCGGAATTAGAGACTCAAGTCTTTCAGGTACCCAAAAATTTAGGCTGGAAAAAAGTGCGACGGATTTGCGGGATTTTAGCGGTGATTATTACCGACCATGCGGGGATGCTACAGTTAAAAGGGCGCGCCTCTGAGCCGCTTCGTTTTCCCTGTGTAGAAAAAAGTCTGTTTTGGAAGGTCAAAATGACCGTTTTTTGAAAATTTGCCCGCCTCTCCTGTCCAAACGGAGGGGGATAGAAAGTTGCCCTATATACTGAAGATAGAGTTCGACGAGCTGTATTCAACGCACTCATCGGCTTTGTTCTCACTACACGTACTGCGGAGTTATGGCGGCTGAAATGTCGGCGGAGTAGTGGTTTAAACCCTTCCCCTTTTTTTCTCGAAAAACAAAAAGTGTTCGCGATTGCCATTTTGATGCTATCGTGTAAGAAGCAAGTCAATGGGGAATACAAGGCCGCATCTCGTTCCTCGGTATGGCCATTATTTCCGGAATTAGAGACTCAAGTCTTTCAGGTACCCAAAAATTTAGGCTGGAAAAAAGTGCGACGGATTTGCGGGATTTTAGCGGTGATTATTACCGACCATGCGGGGATGCTACAGTTAAAAGGGCGCGCCTCTGAGCCGCTTCGTTTTCCCTGTGTAGAAGGTCAAAATGACCGTTTTTTGAAAATTTGCCCGCCTCTCCTGTCCAAACGGAGGGGGATAGAAAGTTGCCCTTTATACTGAAGATAGAGTTCGACGAGCTGTATTCAACGCACTCATCGGCTTTGTTCTCACTACACGTACTGCGGAGTTATGGCGGCTGAAATGTCGGCGGAGTAGTGGTTTAAACCCTTCCCCTTTTTTTCTCGAAAAACAAAAAGTGTTCGCGATTGCCATTTTGATGCTATCGTGTAAGAAGCAAGTCAATGGGGAATACAAGGCCGCATCTCGTTCCTCGGTATGGCCATTATTTCCGGAATTAGAGACTCAAGTCTTTCAGGTACCCAAAAATTTAGGCTGGAAAAAAGTGCGACGGATTTGCGGGATTTTAGCGGTGATTATTACCGACCATGCGGGGATGCTACAGTTAAAAGGGCGCGCCTCTGAGCCGCTTCGTTTTCCCTGTGTAGAAAAAAGTCTGTTTTGGAAGGTCAAAATGACCGTTTTTTTTTAAATTTGCCCGCCTCTCCTGTCCAAACGGAGGGGGATAGAAAGTTGCCCTTTATACTGAAGATAGAGTTCGACGAGCTGTATTCAACGCACTCATCGGCTTTGTTCTCACTACACGTACTGCGGAGTTATGGCGGCTGAAATGTCGGCGGAGTAGTGGTTTAAACCCTTCCCCTTTTTTTCTCGAAAAACAAAAAGTGTTCGCGATTGCCATTTTGATGCTATCGTGTAAGAAGCAAGTCAATGGGGAATACAAGGCCGCATCTCGTTCCTCGGTATGGCCATTATTTCCGGAATTAGAGACTCAAGTCTTTCAGGTACCCAAAAATTTAGGCTGGAAAAAAGTGCGACGGATTTGCGGGATTTTAGCGGTGATTATTACCGACCATGCGGGGATGCTACAGTTAAAAGGGCGCGCCTCTGAGCCGCTTCGTTTTCCCTGTGTAGAAAAAAGTCTGTTTTGGAAGGTCAAAATGACCGTTTTTTGAAAATTTGCCCGCCTCTCCTGTCCAAACGGAGGGGGATAGAAAGTTGCCCTTTATACTGAAGATAGAGTTCGACGAGCTGTATTCAACGCACTCATCGGCTTTGTTCTCACTACACGTACTGCGGAGTTATGGCGGCTGAAATGTCGGCGGAGTAGTGGTTTAAGCCCTTCCCCTTTTTTTCTCGAAAAACAAAAAGTGTTCGCGATTGCCGTTTTGATGCTATCGTGTAAGAAGCAAGTCAATGGGGAATACAAGGCCGCATCTCGTTCCTCGGTATGGCCATTATTTCCGGAATTAGAGACTCAAGTCTTTCAGGTACCCAAAAATTTAGGCTGGAAAAAGGTGCGACGGATTTGCGGGATTTTAGCGGTGATTATTACCGACCATGCGGGGATGCTACAGTTAAAAGGGCGCGCCTCTGAGCCGCTTCGTTTTCCCTGTGTAGAAAAAAGTCTGTTTTGGAAGGTCAAAATGACCGTTTTTTGAAAATTTGCCCGCCTCTCCTGTCCAAACGGAGAGGGATAGAAAGTTGCCCTTTATACTGAAGATAGAGTTCGACGAGCTGTATTCAACGCACTCATCGGCTTTGTTCTCACTACACGTACTGCGGAGTTATGGCGGCTGAAATGTCGGCGGAGTAGTGGTTTAAACCCTTCCCCTTTTTTTCTCGAAAAACAAAAAGTGTTCGCGATTGCCATTTTGATGCTATCGTGTAAGAAGCAAGTCAATGTGGAATACAAGGCCGCATCTCGTTCCTCGGTATGGCCATTATTTCCGGAATTAGAGACTCAAGTCTTTCAGGTACCCAAAAATTTAGGCTGGAAAAAAGTGCGACGGATTTGCCGGATTTTAGCGGTGATTATTACCGAACATGCGGGGATGCTACAGTTAAAAGGGCGCGCCTCTGAGCCGCTTCGTTTTCCCTGTGTAGAAAAAAGTCTGTTTTGGAAGGTCAAAATGGCCGTTTTTTGAAAATTTGCCCGCCTCTCCTGTCCAAACGGAGTTGGATAGAAAGTTGCCCTTTATACTGAAGATAGAGTTCGACGAGCTGTATTCAACGCACTCATCGGCTTTGTTCTCACTACACGTACTGCGGAGTTATGGCGGCTGAAATGTCGGCGGAGTAGTGGTTTAAACCCTTCCCCTTTTTTTCTCGAAAAACAAAAAGTGTTCGCGATTGCCATTTTGATGCTATCGTGTAAGAAGCAAGTCAATGGGGAATACAAGGCCGCATCTCGTTCCTCGGTATGGCCATTATTTCCGGAATTAGAGACTCAAGTCTTTCAGGTACCCAAAAATTTAGGCTGGAAAAAAGTGCGACGGATTTGCGGGATTTTAGCGGTGATTATTACCGACCATGCGGGGATGCTACAGTTAAAAGGGCGCGCCTCTGAGCCGCTTCGTTTTCCCTGTGTAGAAAAAAGTCTGTTTTGGAAGGTCAAAATGACCGTTTTTTGAAAATTTGCCCGCCTCTCCTGTCCAAACGGAGGGGGATAGAAAGTTGCCCTTTATGCTGAAGATAGAGTTCGACGAGCTGTATTCAACGCACTCATCGGCTTTGTTCTCACTACACGTACTGCGGAGTTATGGCGGCTGAAATGTCGGCGGAGTAGTGGTTTAAACCCTTCCCCTTTTTTTCTCGAAAAACAAAAAGTGTTCGCGATTGCCATTTTCATGCTATCGTGTAAGAAGCAAGTCAATGCGGAATACAAGGCCGCATCTCGTTCCTCGGTATGGCCATTATTTCCGGAATTAGAGACTCAAGTCTTTCAGGTACCCAAAAATTTAGGCTGGAAAAAAGTGCGACGGATTTGCGGGATTTTAGCGGTGATTATTACAGACCATGCGGGGATGCTACAGTTAAAAGGGCGCGCCTCTGAGCCGCTTCGTTTTCCCTGTGTAGAAAAAAGTCTGTTTTGGAAGGTCAAAATGACCGTTTTTTTGAAAGTTTGCCCGCCTCTCCTGTCCAAACGGAGGGGGATAGAAAGTTGCCCTTTATACTGAAGATAGAGTTCGACGAGCTGTATTCAACGCACTCATCGGCTTTGTTCTCACTACACGTACTGCGGAGTTATGGCGGCTGAAATGTCGGCGGAGTAGTGGTTTAAACCCTTCCCCTTTTTTTCTCGAAAAACAAAAAGTGTTCGCGATTGCCATTTTGATGCTACCGTGTAAGAAGCAAGTCAATGGGGAATACAAGGCCGCATCTCGTTCCTCGGTATGGCCATTATTTCCGGAATTAGAGACTCAAGTCTTTCAGGTACCCAAAAATTTAGGCTGGAAAAAAGTGCGACGGATTTGCGGGATTTTAGCGGTGATTATTACCGACCATGCGGGGATGCTACAGTTACAAGGGCGCGCCTCTGAGCCGCTTCGTTTTCCCTGTGTAGAAAAAAGTCTGTTTTGGAATGTCAAAATGACCGTTTTTTGAAAATTTGCCCGCCTCTCCTGTCCAAACGGAGGGGGATAGAAAGTTGCCCTTTATACTGAAGATAGAGTTCGACGAGCTGTATTCAACGCACTCATCGGCTTTGTTCTCACTACACGTACTGCGGAGTTATGGCGGCTGAAATGTCGGCGGAGTAGTGGTTTAAACCCTTCCCCTTTTTTTCTCGAAAAACAAAAAGTGTTCGCGATTGCCATTTTGATGCTATCGTGTAAGAAGCAAGTCAATGGGGAATACAAGGCCGCATCTCGTTCCTCGGTATGGCCATTATTTCCGGAATTAGAGACTCAAGTCTTTCAGGTACCCAAAAATTTAGGCTGGAAAAAAGTGCGACGGATTTGCGGGATTTTAGCGGTGATTATTACCGACCATGCGGGGATGCTACAGTTAAAAGGGCGCGCCTCTGAGCCGCTTCGTTTTCCCTGTGTAGAAAAAAGTCTGTTTTGGAAGGTCAAAATGACCGTTTTTTGAAAATTTGCCCGCCTCTCCTGTCCAAACGGAGGGGGATAGAAAGTTGCCCTTTATACTGAAGATAGAGTTCGACGAGCTGTATTCAACGCACTCATCGGCTTTGTTCTCACTACACGTACTGCGGAGTTATGGCGGCTGAAATGTCGGCGGAGTAGTGGTTTAAACCCTTCCCCTTTTTTTCTCGAAAAACCAAAAGTGTTCGCGATTGCCATTTTGATGCTATCGTGTAAGAAGCAAGTCAATGCGGAATACAAGGCCGCATCTCGTTCCTCGGTATGGCCATTATTTCCGGAATTAGAGACTCAAGTCTTTCAGGTACCCAAAAATTTAGGCTGGAAAAAAGTGCGACGGATTTGCGGGATTTTAGCGGTGATTATTACCGACCATGCGGGGATGCTACAGTTAAAAGGGCGCGCCTCTGAGCCGCTTCGTTTTCCCTGTGTAGAAAAAAGTCTGTTTTGGAAGGTCAAAATGACCGTTTTTTGAAAATTTGCCCGCCTCTCCTGTCCAAACGGAGTTGGATAGAAAGTTGCCCTTTATAATGAAGATAGAGTTCGACGAGCTGTATTCAACGCACTCATCGGCTTTGTTCTCACTACACGTACTGCGGAGTTATGGCGGCTGAAATGTCGGCGGAGTAGTGGTTTAAACCCTTCCCCTTTTTTTCTCGAAAAACAAAAAGTGTTCGCGATTGCCATTTTGATGCTATCGTGTAAGAAGCAAGTCAATGGGGAATACAAGGCCGCATCTCGTTCCTCGGTATGGCCATTATTTCCGGAATTAGAGACTCAAGTCTTTCAGGTACCCAAAAATTTAGGCTGGAAAAAAGTGCGACGGATTTGCGGGATTTTAGCGGTGATTATTACAGACCATGCGGGGATGCTACAGTTAAAAGGGCGCGCCTCTGAGCCGCTTCGTTTTCCCTGTGTAGAAAAAAGTCTGTTTTGGAAGGTCAAAATGACCGTTTTTTGAAAATTTGCCCGCCTCTCCTGTCCAAACGGAGGGGGATAGAAAGTTGCCCTTTATACTGAAGATAGAGTTCGACGAGCTGTATTCAACGCACTCATCGGCTTTGTTCTCACTACACGTACTGCGGAGTTATGGCGGCTGAAATGTCGGCGGAGTAGTGGTTTAAACCCTTCCCCTTTTTTTCTCGAAAAACAAAAAGTGTTCGCGATTGCCATTTTGATGCTATCGTGTAAGAAG
Organism: Periplaneta americana; assembly: GCF_040183065.1. NCBI lineage: Eukaryota > Metazoa > Arthropoda > Insecta > Blattodea > Blattidae > Periplaneta > Periplaneta americana. The sequence goes on from NC_091117.1 coordinate 30,582,371, forward strand.
CAAGTCAATGGGGAATACAAGGCCGCATCTCGTTCCTCGGTATGGCCATTATTTCCGGAATTAGAGACTCAAGTCTTTCAGGTACCCAAAAATTTAGGCTGGAAAAAAGTGCGACGGATTTGCGGGATTTTAGCGGTGATTATTACCGACCATGCGGGGATGCTACAGTTAAAAGGGCGCGCCTCTGAGCCGCTTCGTTTTCCCTGTGTAGAAAAAAGTCTGTTTTGGAAGGTCAAAATGACCGTTTTTTTTAAATTTGCCCGCCTCTCCTGTCCAAACGGAGGGGGATAGAAAGTTGCCCTTTATACTGAAGATAGAGTTCGACGAGCTGTATTCAACGCACTCATCGGCTTTGTTCTCACTACACGTACTGCGGAGTTATGGCGGCTGAAATGTCGGCGGAGTAGTGGTTTAAACCCTTCCCCTTTTTTTCTCGAAAAACAAAAAGTGTTCGCGATTGCCATTTTGATGCTATCGTGTAAGAAGCAAGTCAATGCGGAATACAAGGCCGCATCTCGTTCCTCGGTATGGCCATTATTTCCGGAATTAGAGACTCAAGTCTTTCAGGTACCCAAAAATTTAGGCTGGAAAAAAGTGCGACGGATTTGCGGGATTTTAGCGGTGATTATTACCGACCATGCGGGGATGCTACAGTTAAAAGGGCGCGCCTCTGAGCCGCTTCGTTTTCCCTGTGTAGAAAAAAGTCTGTTTTGGAAGGTCAAAATGACCGTTTTTTGAAAATTTGCCCGCCTCTCCTGTCCAAACGGAGTTGGATAGAAAGTTGCCCTTTATAATGAAGATAGAGTTCGACGAGCTGTATTCAACGCACTCATCGGCTTTGTTCTCACTACACGTACTGCGGAGTTATGGCGGCTGAAATGTCGGCGGAGTAGTGGTTTAAACCCTTCCCCTTTTTTTCTCGAAAAACAAAAAGTGTTCGCGATTGCCATTTTGATGCTATCGTGTAAGAAGCAAGTCAATGGGGAATACAAGGCCGCATCTCGTTCCTCGGTATGGCCATTATTTCCGGAATTAGAGACTCAAGTCTTTCAGGTACCCAAAAATTTAGGCTGGAAAAAAGTGCGACGGATTTGCGGGATTTTAGCGGTGATTATTACAGACCATGCGGGGATGCTACAGTTAAAAGGGCGCGCCTCTGAGCCGCTTCGTTTTCCCTGTGTAGAAAAAAGTCTGTTTTGGAAGGTCAAAATGACCGTTTTTTGAAAATTTGCCCGCCTCTCCTGTCCAAACGGAGGGGGATAGAAAGTTGCCCTTTATACTGAAGATAGAGTTCGACGAGCTGTATTCAACGCACTCATCGGCTTTGTTCTCACTACACGTACTGCGGAGTTATGGCGGCTGAAATGTCGGCGGAGTAGTGGTTTAAACCCTTCCCCTTTTTTTCTCGAAAAACAAAAAGTGTTCGCGATTGCCATTTTGATGCTATCGTGTAAGAAGCAAGTCAATGGGGAATACAAGGCCGCATCTCGTTCCTCGGTATGGCCATTATTTCCGGAATTAGAGACTCAAGTCTTTCAGATACCCAAAAATTTAGGCTGGAAAAAAGTGCGACGGATTTGCGGGATTTTAGCGGTGATTATTACCGACCATGCGGGGATGCTACAGTTAAAAGGGCGCGCCTCTGAGCCGCTTCGTTTTCCCTGTGTAGAAAAAAGTCTGTTTTGGAAGGTCAAAATGACCGTTTTTTGAAAATTTGCCCGCCTCTCCTGTCCAAACGGAGGGGGATAGAAAGTTGCCCTTTATACTGAAGATAGAGTTCGACGAGCTGTATTCAACGCACTCATCGGCTTTGTTCTCACTACACGTACTGCGGAGTTATGGCGGCTGAAATGTCGGCGGAGTAGTGGTTTAAACCCTTCCCCTTTTTTTCTCGAAAAACAAAAAGTGTTCGCGATTGCCATTTTGATGCTATCGTGTAAGAAGCAAGTCAATGCGGAATACAAGGCCGCATCTCGTTCCTCGGTATGGCCATTATTTCCGGAATTAGAGACTCAAGTCTTTCAGGTACCCAAAAATTTAGGCTGGAAAAAAGTGCGACGGATTTGCGGGATTTTAGCGGTGATTATTACCGACCATGCGGGGATGCTACAGTTAAAAGGGCGCGCCTCTGAGCCGCTTCGTTTTCCCTGTGTAGAAAAAAGTCTGTTTTGGAAGGTCAAAATGACCGTTTTTTGAAAATTTGCCCGCCTCTCCTGTCCAAACGGAGTTGGATAGAAAGTTGCCCTTTATAATGAAGATAGAGTTCGACGAGCTGTATTCAACGCACTCATCGGCTTTGTTCTCACTACACGTACTGCGGAGTTATGGCGGCTGAAATGTCGGCGGAGTAGTGGTTTAAACCCTTCCCCTTTTTTTCTCGAAAAACAAAAAGTGTTCGCGATTGCCATTTTGATGCTATCGTGTAAGAAGCAAGTCAATGGGGAATACAAGGCCGCATCTCGTTCCTCGGTATGGCCATTATTTCCGGAATTAGAGACTCAAGGCTTTCAGGTACCCAAAAATTTAGGCTGGAAAAAAGTGCGACGGATTTGCGGGATTTTAGCGGTGATTATTACCGACCATGCGGGGATGCTACAGTTAAAAGGGCGCGCCTCTCAGCCGCTTCGTTTTCCCTGTGTAGAAAAAAGTCTGTTTTGGAAGGTCAAAATGACCGTTTTTTTTTAATTTGCCCGCCTCTCCTGTCCAAACGGAGGGGGATAGAAAGTTGCCCTTTATACTGAAGATAGAGTTCGACGAGCTGTATTCAACGCACTCATCGGCTTTGTTCTCACTACACGTACTGCGGAGTTATGGCGGCTGAAATGTCGGCGGAGTAGTGGTTTAAACCCTTCCCCTTTTTTTCTCGAAAAACAAAAAGTGTTCGCGATTGCCATTTTGATGCTATCGTGTAAGAAGCAAGTCAATGGGGAATACAAGGCCGCATCTCGTTCCTCGGTATGGCCATTATTTCCGGAATTAGAGACTCAAGTCTTTCAGGTACCCAAAAATTTAGGCTGGAAAAAAGTGCGACGGATTTGCGGGATTTTAGCGCTGATTATTACCGAACATGCGGGGATGCTACAGTTAAAAGGGCGCGCCTCTGAGCCGCTTCGTTTTCCCTGTGTAGAAAAAAGTCTGTTTTGGAAGGTCAAAATGACCGTTTTTTGAAAATTTGCCCGCCTCTCCTGTCCAAACGGAGGGGGATAGAAAGTTACCCTTTATACTGAAGATAGAGTTCGACGAGCTGTATTCAACGCACTCATCGGCTTTGTTCTCACTACACGTACTGCGGAGTTATGGCGGCTGAAATGTCGGCGGAGTAGTGGTTTAAACCCTTCCCCTTTTTTTCTCGAAAAACAAAAAGTGTTCGCGATTGCCATTTTGATGCTATCGTGTAAGAAGCAAGTCAATGGGGAATACAAGGCCGCATCTCGTTCCTCGGTATGGCCATTATTTCCGGAATTAGAGACTCAAGTCTTTCAGGTACCCAAAAATTTAGGCTGGAAAAGAGTGCGACGGATTTGCGGGATTTTAGCGGTGATTATTACCGACCATGCGGGGATGCTACAGTTAAAAGGGCGTGCCTCTGAGCCGCTTCGTTTTCCCTGTGTAGAAAAAAGTCTGTTTTGGAAGGTCAAAATGACCGTTTTTTGAAAATTTGCCCGCCTCTCCTGTCCAAACGGAGGGGGATAGAAAGTTGCCCTTTTTACTGAAGATAGAGTTCGACGAGCTGTTTTCAACGCACTCATCGGCTTTGTTCTCACTACACGTACTGCGGAGTTATGGCGGCTGAAATGTCGGCGGAGTAGTGGTTAAACCCTTCCCCTTTTTTTCTCGAAAAACAAAAAGTGTTCGCGATTGCCATTTTGATGCTATCGTGTAAGAAGCAAGTCAATGGGGAATACAAGGCCGCATCTCGTTCCTCGGTATGGCCATTATTTCCGGAATTAGAGACTCAAGTCTTTCAGGTACCCAAAAATTTAGGCTGGAAAAAAGTGCGACGGATTTGCGGGATTTTAGCGGTGATTATTACCGACCATGCGGGGATGCTACAGTTAAAAGGGCGCGCCTCTGAGCCGCTTCGTTTTCCCTGTGTAGAAAAAAGTCTGTTTTGGAAGGTCAAAATGACCGTTTTTTGAAAATTTGCCCGCCTCTCCTGTCCAAACGGAGGGGGATAGAAAGTTGCCCTTTCTACTGAAGATAGAGTTCGACGAGCTGTTTTCAACGCACTCATCGGCTTTGTTCTCACTACACGTACTGCGGAGTTATGGCGGCTGAAATGTCGGCGGAGTAGTGGTTTAAACCCTTCCCCTTTTTTTCTCGAAAAACAAAAAGTGTTCGCGATTGCCATTTTGATGCTATCGTGTAAGAAGCAAGTCAATGGGGAATACAAGGCCGCATCTCGTTCCTCGGTATGGCCATTATTTCCGGAATTAGAGACTCAAGTCTTTCAGGTACCCAAAAATTTAGGCTGGAAAAAAGTGCGACGGATTTGCGGGATTTTAGCGCTGATTATTACCGACCATGCGGGGATGCTACAGTTAAAAGGGCGCGCCTCTGAGCCGCTTCGTTTTCCCTGTGTAGAAAAAAGTCTGTTTTGGAAGGTCAAAATGACCGTTTTTTGAAAATTTGCCCGCCTCTCCTGTCCAAACGGAGGGGGATAGAAAGTTGCCCTTTCTACTGAAGATAGAGTTCGACGAGCTGTTTTCAACGCACTCATCGGCTTTGTTCTCACTACACGTACTGCGGAGTTATGGCGGCTGAAATGTCGGCGGAGTAGTGGTTTAAACCCTTCCCCTTTTTTTCTCGAAAAACAAAAAGTGTTCGCGATTGCCATTTTGATGCTATCGTGTAAGAAGCAAGTCAATGGGGAATACAAGGCCGCATCTCGTTCCTCGGTATGGCCATTATTTCCGGAATTAGAGACTCAAGTCTTTCAGGTACCCAAAAATTTAGGCTGGAAAAAAGTGCGACGGATTTGCGGGATTTTAGCGCTGATTATTACCGACCATGCGGGGATGCTACAGTTAAAAGGGCGCGCCTCTGAGCCGCTTCGTTTTCCCTGTGTAGAAAAAAGTCTGTTTTGGAAGGTCAAAATGACCGTTTTTTGAAAATTTGCCCGCCTCTCCTGTCCAAACGGAGGGGGATAGAAAGTTGCCCTTTATACTGAAGATAGAGTTCGACGAGCTGTATTCAACGCACTCATCGGCTTTGTTCTCACTACACGTACTGCGGAGTTATGGCGGCTGAAATGTCGGCGGAGTAGTGGTTAAAACCCTTCCCCTTTTTTTCTCGAAAAACAAAAAGTGTTCGCGATTGCCATTTTGATGCTATCGTGTAAGAAGCAAGTCAATGCGGAATACAAGGCCGCATCTCGTTCCTCGGTATGGCCATTATTTCCGGAATTAGAGACTCAAGTCTTTCAGGTACCCAAAAATTTAGGCTGGAAAAAAGTGCGACGGATTTGCGGGATTTTAGCGGTGATTATTACAGACCATGCGGGGATGCTACAGTTAAAAGGGCGCGTCTCTGAGCCGCTTCGTTTTCCCTGTGTAGAAAAAAGTCTGTTTTGGAAGGTCAAAATGACCGTTTTTTGAAAATTTGCCCGCCTCTCCTGTCCAAACGGAGGGGGATAGAAAGTTGCCCTTTATACTGAAGATAGAGTTCGACGAGCTGTATTCAACGCACTCATCGGCTTTGTTCTCACTACACGTACTGCGGAGTTATGGCGGCTGAAATGTCGGCGGAGTAGTGATTCCCCTTTTTTTCTCGAAAAACAAAAAGTGTTCGCGATTGCCATTTTGATGCTATCGTGTAAGAAGCAAGTCAATGGGGAATACAAGGCCGCATCTCGTTCCTCGGTATGGCCATTATTTCCGGAATTAGAGACTCAAGTCTTTCAGGTACCCAAAAATTTAGGCTGGAAAAAAGTGCGACGGATTTGCGGGATTTTAGCGGTGATTATTACCGACCATGCGGGGATGCTACAGTTAAAAGGGCGCGCCTCTGAGCCGCTTCGTTTTCCCTGTGTAGAAAAAAGTCTGTTTTGGAAGGTCAAAATGACCGTTTTTTGAAAATTTGCCCGCCTCTCCTGTCCAAACGGAGGGGGATAGAAAGTTGCCCTTTATACTGAAGATAGAGTTCGACGAGCTGTATTCAACGCACTCATCGGCTTTGTTCTCACTACACGTACTGCGGAGTTATGGCGGCTGAAATGTCGGCGGAGTAGTGGTTTAAACCCTTCCCCTTTTTTTCTCGAAAAACAAAAAGTGTTCGCGATTGCCATTTTGATGCTATCGTGTAAGAAGCAAGTCAATGGGGAATACAAGGCCGCATCTCGTTCCTCGGTATGGCCATTATTTCCGGAATTAGAGACTCAAGTCTTTCAGGTACCCAAAAATTTAGGCTGGAAAAAAGTGCGACGGATTTGCGGGATTTTAGCGGTGATTATTACCGACCATGCGGGGATGCTACAGTTAAAAGGGCGCGCCTCTGAGCCGCTTCGTTTTCCCTGTGTAGAAAAAAGTCTGTTTTGGAAGGTCAAAATGACCGTTTTTTGAAAATTTGCCCGCCTCTCCTGTCCAAACGGAGGGGGATAGAAAGTTGCCCTTTATACTGAAGATAGAGTTCGACGAGCTGTATTCAACGCACTCATCGGCTTTGTTCTCACTACACGTACTGCGGAGTTATGGCGGCTGAAATGTCGGCGGAGTAGTGGTTTAAACCCTTCCCCTTTTTTTCTCGAAAAAAACAAAAAGTGTTCGCGATTGCCATTTTGATGCTATCGTGTAAGAAGCAAGTCAATGGGGAATACAAGGCCGCATCTCGTTCCTCGGTATGGCCATTATTTCCGGAATTAAAGACTCAAGTCTTTCAGGTACCCAAAAATTTAGGCTGGAAAAAAGTGCGACAGATTTGCGGGATTTTAGCGGTGATTATTACCGACCATGCGGGGATGCTACAGTTAAAAGGGCGCGCCTCTGAGCCGCTTCGTTTTCCCTGTGTAGAAAAAAGTCTGTTTTGGAAGGTCAAAATGACCGTTTTTTGAAAATTTGCCCGCCTCTCCTGTCGAAACGGAGGGGGATAGAAAGTTTCCCTTTATACTGAAGATAGAGTTCGACGAGCTGTATTCAACGCACTCATCGGCTTTTTTCTCACTACACGTACTGCGAAGTTATGGCGGCTGAAATGTCGGCGGAGTAGTGGTTTTAAACCCTTCCCCTTTTTTTCTCGAAAAACAAAAGTGTTCGCGATTGCCATTTTGATGCTATCGTGTAAGAAGCAAGTCAATGGGGAATACAAGGCGGCATCTCGTTCCTCGGTATGGCCATTATTTCCGGAATTAGAGACTCAAGTCTTTCAGGTACCCAAAAATTTAGGCTGGAAAAAAGTGCGACGGATTTGCGGGATTTTAGCGGTGATTATTACCGACCATGCGGGGATGCTACAGTTAAAAGGGCGCGCCTCTGAGCCGCTTCGTTTTCCCTGTGTAGAAAAAAGTCTGTTTTGGAAGGTCAAAATGACCGTTTTTTGAAAATTTGCCCGCCTCTCCTGTCCAAACGGAGGGGGATAGAAAGTTACCCTTTATACTGAAGATAGAGTTCGACGAGCTGTATTCAACGCACTCATCGGCTTTGTTCTCACTACACGTACTGCGGAGTTATGGCGGCTGAAATGTCGGCGGAGTAGTGGTTTAAACCCTTCCCCTTTTTTTCTCGAAAAACAAAAAGTGTTCGCGATTGCCATTTTGATGCTATCGTGTAAGAAGCAAGTCAATGGGGAATACAAGGCCGCATCTCGTTCCTCGGTATGGCCATTATTTCCGGAATTAGAGACTCAAGTCTTTCAGGTACCCAAAAATTTAGGCTGGAAAAAAGTGCGACGGATTTGCGGGATTTTAGCGGTGATTATTACCGAACATGCGGGGATGCTACAGTTAAAAGGGCGCGCCTCTGAGCCGCTTCGTTTTCCCTGTGTAGAAAAAAGTCTGTTTTGGAAGGTCAAAATGACCGTTTTTTGAAAATTTGCCCGCCTCTCCTGTCCAAACGGAGGGGGATAGAAAGTTGCCCTTTATACTGAAGATAGAGTTCGACGAGCTGTATTCAACGCACTCATCGGCTTTGTTCTCACTACACGTACTGCGGAGTTATGGCGGCTGAAATGTCGGCGGAGTAGTGGTTTAAAACCCTTCCCCTTTTTTTCTCGAAAAACAAAAAGTGTTCGCGATTGCCATTTTGATGCTATCGTGTAAGAAGCAAGTCAATGGGGAATACAAGGCCGCATCTCGTTCCTCGGTATGGCCATTATTTCCGGAATTAGAGACTCAAGTCTTTCAGGTACCCAAAAATTTAGGCTGGAAAAAAGTGCGACGGATTTGCGGGGTTTTAGCGGTGATTATTACAGACCATGCGGGGATGCTACAGTTAAAAGGGCGCGCCTCTGAGCCGCTTCGTTTTCCCTGTGTAGAAAAAAGTCTGTTTTGGAAGGTCAAAATGACCGTTTTTTGAAAATTTGCCCGCCTCTCCTGTCCAAACGGAGGGGGATAGAAAGTTGCCCTTTATACTGAAGATAGAGTTCGACGAGCTGTATTCAACGCACTCATCGGCTTTGTTCTCACTACACGTACTGCGGAGTCATGGCGGCTGAAATGTCGAAAAACAAAAAGTGTTCGCGATTGCCATTTTGATGCTATCGTGTAAGAAGCAAGTCAATGGGGAATACAAGGCCGCATCTCGTTCCTCGGTATGGCCATTATTTCCGGAATTAGAGACTCAAGTCTTTCAGGTACCCAAAAATTTAGGCTGGAAAAAAGTGCGACGGATTTGCGGGATTTTAGCGGTGATTATTACCGACCATGCGGGGATGCTACAGTTAAAAGGGCGCGCCTCTGAGCCGCTTCGTTTTCCCTGTGTAGAAAAAAGTCTGTTTTGGAAGGTCAAAATGACCGTTTTTTGAAAATTTGCCCGCCTCTCCTGTCCAAACGGAGGGGGATAGAAAGTTGCCCTTTATACTGAAGATAGAGTTCGACGAGCTGTATTCAACGCACTCATCGGCTTTGTTCTCACTACACGTACTGCGGAGTTATGGCGGCTGAAATGTCGGCGGAGTAGTGGTTTAAACCCTTCCCCTTTTTTTCTCGAAAAACAAAAAGTGTTCGCGATTGCCATTTTGATGCTATCGTGTAAGAAGCAAGTCAATGGGGAATACAAGGCCGCATCTCGTTCCTCGGTATGGCCATTATTTCCGGAATTAGAGACTCAAGTCTTTCAGGTACCCAAAAATTTAGGCTGGAAAAAAGTGCGACGGATTTGCGGGATTTTAGCGGTGATTATTACCGACCATGCGGGGATGCTACAGTTAAAAGGGCGTGCCTCTGAGCCGCTTCGTTTTCCCTGTGTAGAAAAAAGTCTGTTTTGGAAGGTCAAAATGACCGTTTTTTGAAAATTTGCCCGCCTCTCCTGTCCAAACGGAGGGGGATAGAAAGTTGCCCTTTTTACTGAAGATAGAGTTCGACGAGCTGTTTTCAACGCACTCATCGGCTTTGTTCTCACTACACGTACTGCGGAGTTATGGCGGCTGAAATGTCGGCGGAGTAGTGGTTTAAACCCTTCCCCTTTTTTTCTCGAAAAACAAAAAGTGTTCGCGATTGCCATTTTGATGCTATCGTGTAAGAAGCAAGTCAATGGGGAATACAAGGCCGCATCTCGTTCCTCGGTATGGCCATTATTTCCGGAATTAGAGACTCAAGTCTTTCAGGTACCCAAAAATTTAGGCTGGAAAAAAGTGCGACGGATTTGCGGGATTTTAGCGCTGATTATTACCGACCATGCGGGGATGCTACAGTTAAAAGGGCGCGCCTCTGAGCCGCTTCGTTTTCCCTGTGTAGAAAAAAGTCTGTTTTGGAAGGTCAAAATGACCGTTTTTTGAAAATTTGCCCGCCTCTCCTGTCCAAACGGAGGGGGATAGAAAGTTGCCCTTTCTACTGAAGATAGAGTTCGACGAGCTGTTTTCAACGCACTCATCGGCTTTGTTCTCACTACACGTACTGCGGAGTTATGGCGGCTGAAATGTCGGCGGAGTAGTGGTTTAAACCCTTCCCCTTTTTTTCTCGAAAAACAAAAAGTGTTCGCGATTGCCATTTTGATGCTATCGTGTAAGAAGCAAGTCAATGGGGAATACAAGGCCGCATCTCGTTCCTCGGTATGGCCATTATTTCCGGAATTAGAGACTCAAGTCTTTCAGGTACCCAAAAATTTAGGCTGGAAAAAAGTGCGACGGATTTGCGGGATTTTAGCGGTGATTATTACCGACCATGCGGGGATGCTACAGTTAAAAGGGCGCGCCTCTGAGCCGCTTCGTTTTCCCTGTGTAGAAAAAAGTCTGTTTTGGAAGGTCAAAATGACCGTTTTTTGAAAATTTGCCCGCCTCTCCTGTCCAAACGGAGGGGGATAGAAAGTTGCCCTTTCTACTGAAGATAGAGTTCGACGAGCTGTTTTCAACGCACTCATCGGCTTTGTTCTCACTACACGTACTGCGGAGTTATGGCGGCTGAAATGTCGGCGGAGTAGTGGTTTAAACCCTTCCCCTTTTTTTCTCGAAAAACAAAAAGTGTTCGCGATTGCCATTTTGATGCTATCGTGTAAGAAGCAAGTCAATGGGGAATACAAGGCCGCATCTCGTTCCTCGGTATGGCCATTATTTCCGGAATTAGAGACTCAAGTCTTTCAGGTACCCAAAAATTTAGGCTGGAAAAAAGTGCGACGGATTTGCGGGATTTTAGCGGTGATTATTACCGACCATGCGGGGATGCTACAGTTAAAAGTGCGCGCCTCTGAGCCGCTTCGTTTTCCCTGTGTAGAAAAAAGTCTGTTTTGGAAGGTCAAAATGACCGTTTTTTGAAAATTTGCCCGCCTCTCCTGTCCAAACGGAGTTGGATAGAAAGTTGCCCTTTATAATGAAGATAGAGTTCGACGAGCTGTATTCAACGCACTCATCGGCTTTGTTCTCACTTCACGTACTGCGGAGTTATGGCGGCTGAAATGTCGGCGGAGTAGTGGTTTAAACCCTTCCCCTTTTTTTCTCGAAAAACAAAAAGTGTTCGCGATTGCCATTTTGATGCTATCGTGTAAGAAGCAAGTCAATGGGGAATACAAGGCCGCATCTCGTTCCTCGGTATGGCCATTATTTCCGGAATTAGAGACTCAAGTCTTTCAGGTACCCAAAAATTTAGGCTGGAAAAAAGTGCGACGGATTTGCGGGATTTTAGCGGTGATTATTACCGACCATGCGGGGATGCTACAGTTAAAAGGGCGCGCCTCTCAGCCGCTTCGTTTTCCCTGTGTAGAAAAAAGTCTGTTTTGGAAGGTCAAAATGACCGTTTTTTGAAAATTTGCCCGCCTCTCCTGTCCAAACGGAGGGGGATAGAAAGTTGCCCTTTCTACTGAAGATAGAGTTCGACGAGCTGTTTTCAACGCACTCATCGGCTTTGTTCTCACTACACGTACTGCGGAGTTATGGCGGCTGAAAGCCCTTCCGCTTTTTTTCTCGAAAAACAAAAAGTGTTCGCGATTGCCATTTTGATGCTATCGTGTAAGAAGCAAGTCAATGGGGAATACAAGGCCGCATCTCGTTCCTCGGTATGGCCATTATTTCCGGAATTAGAGATTCAAGTCTTTCAGGTACCCAAAAATTTAGGCTGGAAAAAAGTGCGACGGATTTGCGGGATTTTAGCGCTGATTATTACCGACCATGCGGGGATGCTACAGTTAAAAGGGCGCGCCTCTGAGCCGCTTCGTTTTCCCTGTGTAGAAAAAAGTCTGTTTTGGAAGGTCAAAATGACCGTTTTTTGAAAATTTGCCCGCCTCTCCTGTCCAAACGGAGGGGGATAGAAAGTTGCCCTTTCTACTGAAGATAGAGTTCGACGAGCTGTTTTCAACGCACTCATCGGCTTTGTTCTCACTACACGTACTGCGGAGTTATGGCGGCTGAAATGTCGGCGGAGTAGTGGTTTAAACCCTTCCCCTTTTTTTCTCGAAAAACAAAAAGTGTTCGCGATTGCCATTTTGATGCTATCGTGTAAGAAGCAAGTCAATGGGGAATACAAGGCCGCATCTCGTTCCTCGGTATGGCCATTATTTCCGGAATTAGAGACTCAAGTCTTTCAGGTACCCAAAAATTTAGGCTGGAAAAAAGTGCGACGGATTTGCGGGATTTTAGCGCTGATTATTACCGACCATGCGGGGATGCTACAGTTAAAAGGGCGCGCCTCTCAGCCGCTTCGTTTTCCCTGTGTAGAAAAAAGTCTGTTTTGGAAGGTCAAAATGACCGTTTTTTGAAAATTTGCCCGCCTCTCCTGTCCAAACGGAGTTGGATAGAAAGTTGCCCTTTATAATGAAGATAGAGTTCGACGAGCTGTATTCAACGCACTCATCGGCTTTGTTCTCACTACACGTACTGCGGAGTTATGGCGGCTGAAATGTCGGCGGAGTAGTGGTTTAAACCCTTCCCCTTTTTTTCTCGAAAAACAAAAAGTGTTCGCGATTGCCATTTTGATGCTATCGTGTAAGAAGCAAGTCAATGGGGAATACAAGGCCGCATCTCGTTCCTCGGTATGGCCATTATTTCCGGAATTAGAGACTCAAGTCTTTCAGGTACCCAAAAATTTAGGCTGGAAAAAAGTGCGACGGATTTGCGGGATTTTAGCGGTGATTATTACAGACCATGCGGGGATGCTACAGTTAAAAGGGCGCGCCTCTGAGCCGCTTCGTTTTCCCTGTGTAGAAAAAAGTCTGTTTTGGAAGGTCAAAATGACCGTTTTTTGAAAATTTGCCCGCCTCTCCTGTCCAAACGGAGGGGGATAGAAAGTTGCCCTTTATACTGAAGATAGAGTTCGACGAGCTGTATTCAACGCACTCATCGGCTTTGTTCTCACTACAAGTACTGCGGAGTTATGGCGGCTGAAATGTCGGCGGAGTAGTGGTTTAAACCCTTCCCCTTTTTTTCTCGAAAAACAAAAAGTGTTCGCGATTGCCATTTTGATGCTATCGTGTAAGAAGCAAGTCAATGGGGAATACAAGGCCGCATCTCGTTCCTCGGTATGGCCATTATTTCCGGAATTAGAGACTCAAGTCTTTCAGGTACCCAAAAATTTAGGCTGGAAAAAAGTGCGACGGATTTGCGGGATTTTAGCGGTGATTATTACCGACCATGCGGGGATGCTACAGTTAAAAGGGCGCGCCTCTGAGCCGCTTCGTTTTCCCTGTGTAGAAAAAAGTCTGTTTTGGAAGGTCAAAATGACCGTTTTTTTTTAATTTGCCCGCCTCTCCTGTCCAAACGGAGGGGGATAGAAAGTTGCCCTTTATACTGAAGATAGAGTTCGACGAGCTGTATTCAACGCACTCATCGGCTTTGTTCTCACTACACGTACTGCGGAGTTATGGCGGCTGAAATGTCGGCGGAGTAGTGGTTTAAACCCTTCCCCTTTTTTTCTCGAAAAACAAAAAGTGTTCGCGATTGCCATTTTGATGCTATCGTGTAAGAAGCAAGTCAATGGGGAATACAAGGCCGCATCTCGTTCCTCGGTATGGCCATTATTTCCGGAATTAGAGACTCAAGTCTTTCAGGTACCCAAAAATTTAGGCTGGAAAAAAGTGCGACGGATTTGCGGGATTTTAGCGGTGATTATTACCGACCATGCGGGGATGCTACAGTTAAAAGGGCGCGCCTCTCAGCCGCTTCGTTTTCCCTGTGTAGAAAAAAGTCTGTTTTGGAAGGTCAAAATTACCGCTTTTTGAAAATTTGCCCGCCTCTCCTGTCCAAACGGAGGGGGATAGAAAGTTACCCTTTATACTGAAGATAGAGTTCGACGAGCTGTATTCAACGCACTCATCGGCTTTGTTCTCACTACACGTACTGCGGAGTTATGGCGGCTGAAATGTCGGCGGAGTAGTGGTTTAAACCCTTCCCCTTTTTTTCTCGAAAAACAAAAAGTGTTCGCGATTGCCATTTTGATGCTATCGTGTAAGAAGCAAGTCAATGGGGAATACAAGGCCGCATCTCGTTCCTCGGTATGGCCATTATTTCCGGAATTAGAGACTCAAGTCTTTCAGGTACCCAAAAATTTAGGCTGGAAAAAAGTGCGACGGATTTGCGGGATTTTAGCGGTGATTATTACCGACCATGCGGGGATTCTACAGTTAAAAGGGCGCGCCTCTGAGCCGCTTCGTTTTCCCTGTGTAGAAAAAAGTCTGTTTCGGAAGGTCAAAATGACCGTTTTTTTTAAATTTGCCCGCCTCTCCTGTCCAAACGGAGGGGGATAGAAAGTTGCCCTTTATACTGAAGATAGAGTTCGACGAGCTGTATTCAACGCACTCATCGGCTTTGTTCTCACTACACGTACTGCGGAGTTATGGCGGCTGAAATGTCGGCGGAGTAGTGGTTTAAACCCTTCCCCTTTTTTTCTCGAAAAACAAAAAGTGTTCGCGATTGCCATTTTGATGCTATCGTGTAAGAAGCAAGTCAATGGGGAATACAAGGCCGCATCTCGTTCCTCGGTATGGCCATTATTTCCGGAATTAGAGACTCAAGTCTTTCAGGTACCCAAAAATTTAGGCTGGAAAAAAGTGCGACGGATTTGCGGGATTTTAGCGGTGATTATTACCGACCATGCGGGGATTCTACAGTTAAAAGGGCGCGCCTCTGAGCCGCTTCGTTTTCCCTGTGTAGAAAAAAGTCTGTTTCGGAAGGTCAAAATGACCGTTTTTTTTAAATTTGCCCGCCTCTCCTGTCCAAACGGAGGGGGATAGAAAGTTGCCCTTTATACTGAAGATAGAGTTCGACGAGCTGTATTCAACGCACTCATCGGCTTTGTTCTCACTACACGTACTGCGGAGTTATGGCGGCTGAAATGTCGGCGGAGTAGTGGTTTAAACCCTTCCCCTTTTTTTCTCGAAAAACAAAAAGTGTTCGCGATTGCCATTTTGATGCTATCGTGTAAGAAGCAAGTCAATGGGGAATACAAGGCCGCATCTCGTTCCTCGGTATGGTCATTATTTCCGGAATTAGAGACTCAAGTCTTTCAGGTACCCAAAAATTTAGGCTGGAAAAAAGTGCGACGGATTTGCGGGATTTTAGCGGTGATTATTACCGAACATGCGGGGATGCTACAGTTAAAAGGGCGCGCCTCTGAGCCGCTTCGTTTTCCCTGTGTAGAAAAAAGTCTGTTTTGGAAGGTCAAAATGACCGTTTTTTGAAAATTTGCCCGCCTCTCCTGTCCAAACGGAGGGGGATAGAAAGTTGCCCTTTATACTGAAGATAGAGTTCGACGAGCTGTATTCAACGCACTCATCGGCTTTGTTCTCACTACACGTACTGCGGAGTTATGGCGGCTGAAATGTCGGCGGAGTAGTGGTTTAAACCCTTCCCCTTTTTTTCTCGAAAAACAAAAAGTGTTCGCGATTGCCATTTTGATGCTATCGTGTAAGAAGCAAGTCAATGGGGAATACAAGGCCGCATCTCGTTCCTCGGTATGGCCATTATTTCCGGAATTAGAGACTCAAGTCTTTCAGGTACCCAAAAATTTAGGCTGGAAAAAAGTGCGACGGATTTGCGGGATTTTAGCGGTGATTATTACAGACCATGCGGGGATGCTACAGTTAAAAGGGCGCGCCTCTGAGCCGCTTCGTTTTCCCTGTGTAGAAAAAAGTCTGTTTTGGAAGGTCAAAATGACCGTTTTTTGAAAATTTGCCCGCCTCTCCTGTCCAAACGGAGGGGGATAGAAAGTTGCCCTTTATACTGAAGATAGAGTTCGACGAGCTGTATTCAACGCACTCATCGGCTTTGTTCTCACTACACGTACTGCGGAGTTATGGCGGCTGAAATGTCGAAAAACAAAAAGTGTTCGCGATTGCCATTTTGATGCTATCGTGTAAGAAGCAAGTCAATGGGGAATACAAGGCCGCATCTCGTTCCTCGGTATGGCCATTATTTCCGGAATTAGAGACTCAAGTCTTTCAGGTACCCAAAAATTTAGGCTGGAAAAAAGTGCGACGGATTTGCGGGATTTTAGCGGTGATTATTACCGACCATGCGGGGATGCTACAGTTAAAAGGGCGCGCCTCTGAGCCGCTTCGTTTTCCCTGTGTAGAAAAAAGTCTGTTTTGGAAGGTCAAAATGACCGTTTTTTGAAAATTTGCCCGCCTCTCCTGTCCAAACGGAGGGGGATAGAAAGTTGCCCTTTATACTGAAGATAGAGTTCGACGAGCTGTATTCAACGCACTCATCGGCTTTGTTCTCACTACACGTACTGCGGAGTTATGGCGGCTGAAATGTCGGCGGAGTAGTGGTTTAAACCCTTCCCCTTTTTTTCTCGAAAAACAAAAAGTGTTCGCGATTGCCATTTTGATGCTATCGTGTAAGAAGCAAGTCAATGGGGAATACAAGGCCGCATCTCGTTCCTCGGTATGGCCATTATTTCCGGAATTAGAGACTCAAGTCTTTCAGGTACCCAAAAATTTAGGCTGGAAAAAAGTGCGACGGATTTGCGGGATTTTAGCGGTGATTATTACCGACCATGCGGGGATGCTACAGTTAAAAGGGCGTGCCTCTGAGCCGCTTCGTTTTCCCTGTGTAGAAAAAAGTCTGTTTTGGAAGGTCAAAATGACCGTTTTTTGAAAATTTGCCCGCCTCTCCTGTCCAAACGGAGGGGGATAGAAAGTTGCCCTTTTTACTGAAGATAGAGTTCGACGAGCTGTTTTCAACGCACTCATCGGCTTTGTTCTCACTACACGTACTGCGGAGTTATGGCGGCTGAAATGTCGGCGGAGTAGTGGTTTAAACCCTTCCCCTTTTTTTCTCGAAAAACAAAAAGTGTTCGCGATTGCCATTTTGATGCTATCGTGTAAGAAGCAAGTCAATGGGGAATACAAGGCCGCATCTCGTTCCTCGGTATGGCCATTATTTCCGGAATTAGAGACTCAAGTCTTTCAGGTACCCAAAAATTTAGGCTGGAAAAAAGTGCGACGGATTTGCGGGATTTTTGCGGGGATTATTACCGACCATGCGGGGATGCTACAGTTAAAAGGGCGCGCCTCTGAGCCGCTTCGTTTTCCCTGTGTAGAAAAAAGTCTGTTTTGGAAGGTCAAAATGACCGTTTTTTGAAAATTTGCCCGCCTCTCCTGTCCAAACGGAGGGGGATAGAAAGTTGCCCTTTCTACTGAAGATAGAGTTCGACGAGCTGTTTTCAACGCACTCATCGGCTTTGTTCTCACTTCACGTACTGCGGAGTTATGGCGGCTGAAATGTCGGCGGAGTAGTGGTTTAAACCCTTCCCCTTTTTTTCTCGAAAAACAAAAAGTGTTCGCGATTGCCATTTTGATGCTATCGTGTAAGAAGCAAGTCAATGGGGAATACAAGGCCGCATCTCGTTCCTCGGTATGGCCATTATTTCCGGAATTAGAGACTCAAGTCTTTCAGGTACCCAAAAATTTAGGCTGGAAAAAAGTGCGACGGATTTGCGGGATTTTAGCGGTGATTATTACCGACCATGCGGGGATGCTACAGTTAAAAGGGCGCGCCTCTCAGCCGCTTCGTTTTCCCTGTGTAGAAAAAAGTCTGTTTTGGAAGGTCAAAATTACCGCTTTTTGAAAATTTGCCCGCCTCTCCTGTCCAAACGGAGGGGGATAGAAAGTTACCCTTTATACTGAAGATAGAGTTCGACGAGCTGTATTCAACGCACTCATCGGCTTTGTTCTCACTACACGTACTGCGGAGTTATGGCGGCTGAAATGTCGGCGGAGTAGTGGTTTAAAACCCTTCCCCTTTTTTTCTCGAAAAACAAAAAGTGTTCGCGATTGCCATTTTGATGCTATCGTGTAAGAAGCAAGTCAATGGGGAATACAAGGCCGCATCTCGTTCCTCGGTATGGCCATTATTTCCGGAATTAGAGACTCAAGTCTTTCAGGTACCCAAAAATTTAGGCTGGAAAAAAGTGCGACGGATTTGCGGGATTTTAGCGGTGATTATTACCGACTATGCGGGGATGCTACAGTTAAAAGGGCGCGCCTCTGAGCCGCTTCGTTTTCCCTGTGTAGAAAAAAGTCTGTTTTGGAAGGTCAAAATGACCGTTTTTTGAAAATTTGCCCGCCTCTCCTGTCCAAACGGAGGGGGATAGAAAGTTGCCCTTTCTACTGAAGATAGAGTTCGACGAGCTGTTTTCAACGCACTCATCGGCTTTGTTCTCACTACACGTACTGCGGAGTTATGGCGGCTGAAAGCCCTTCCCCTTTTTTTCTCGAAAAACAAAAAGTGTTCGCGATTGCCATTTTGATGCTATCGTGTAAGAAGCAAGTCAATGGGGAATACAAGGCCGCATCTCGTTCCTCGGTATGGCCATTATTTCCGGAATTAGAGACTCAAGTCTTTCAGGTACCCAAAAATTTAGGCTGGAAAAAAGTGCGACGGATTTGCGGGATTTTAGCGCTGATTATTACCGACCATGCGGGGATGCTACAGTTAAAAGGGCGCGCCTCTGAGCCGCTTCGTTTTCCCTGTGTAGAAAAAAGTCTGTTTTGGAAGGTCAAAATGACCGTTTTTTGAAAATTTGCCCGCCTCTCCTGTCCAAACGGAGGGGGATAGAAAGTTGCCCTTTCTACTGAAGATAGAGTTCGACGAGCTGTTTTCAACGCACTCATCGGCTTTGTTCTCACTACACGTACTGCGGAGTTATGGCGGCTGAAATGTCGGCGGAGTAGTGGTTTAAACCCTTCCCCTTTTTTTCTCGAAAAACAAAAAGTGTTCGCGATTGCCATTTTGATGCTATCGTGTAAGAAGCAAGTCAATGGGGAATACAAGGCCGCATCTCGTTCCTCGGTATGGCCATTATTTCCGGAATTAGAGACTCAAGTCTTTCAGGTACCCAAAAATTTAGGCTGGAAAAAAGTGCGACGGATTTGCGGGATTTTAGCGCTGATTATTACCGACCATGCGGGGATGCTACAGTTAAAAGGGCGCGCCTCTGAGCCGCTTCGTTTTCCCTGTGTAGAAAAAAGTCTGTTTTGGAAGGTCAAAATGACCGTTTTTTGAAAATTTGCCCGCCTCTCCTGTCCAAACGGAGTTGGATAGAAAGTTGCCCTTTATAATGAAGATAGAGTTCGACGAGCTGTATTCAACGCACTCATCGGCTTTGTTCTCACTACACGTACTGCGGAGTTATGGCGGCTGAAATGTCGGCGGAGTAGTGGTTTAAACCCTTCCCCTTTTTTTCTCGAAAAACAAAAAGTGTTCGCGATTGCCATTTTGATGCTATCGTGTAAGAAGCAAGTCAATGGGGAATACAAGGCCGCATCTCGTTCCTCGGTATGGCCATTATTTCCGGAATTAGAGACTCAAGTCTTTCAGGTACCCAAAAATTTAGGCTGGAAAAAAGTGCGACGGATTTGCGGGATTTTAGCGGTGATTATTACAGACCATGCGGGGATGCTACAGTTAAAAGGGCGCGCCTCTGAGCCGCTTCGTTTTCCCTGTGTAGAAAAAAGTCTGTTTTGGAAGGTCAAAATGACCGTTTTTTGAAAATTTGCCCGCCTCTCCTGTCCAAACGGAGGGGGATAGAAAGTTGCCCTTTATACTGAAGATAGAGTTCGACGAGCTGTATTCAACGCACTCATCGGCTTTGTTCTCACTACAAGTACTGCGGAGTTATGGCGGCTGAAATGTCGGCGGAGTAGTGGTTTAAACCCTTCCCCTTTTTTTCTCGAAAAACAAAAAGTGTTCGCGATTGCCATTTTGATGCTATCGTGTAAGAAGCAAGTCAATGGGGAATACAAGGCCGCATCTCGTTCCTCGGTATGGCCATTATTTCCGGAATTAGAGACTCAAGTCTTTCAGGTACCCAAAAATTTAGGCTGGAAAAAAGTGCGACGGATTTGCGGGATTTTAGCGGTGATTATTACCGACCATGCGGGGATGCTACAGTTAAAAGGGCGCGCCTCTGAGCCGCTTCGTTTTCCCTGTGTAGAAAAAAGTCTGTTTTGGAAGGTCAAAATGACCGTTTTTTTTTAATTTGCCCGCCTCTCCTGTCCAAACGGAGGGGGATAGAAAGTTGCCCTTTATACTGAAGATAGAGTTCGACGAGCTGTATTCAACGCACTCATCGGCTTTGTTCTCACTACACGTACTGCGGAGTTATGGCGGCTGAAATGTCGGCGGAGTAGTTTTTCTCGAAAAACAAAAAGTGTTCGCGATTGCCATTTTGATGCTATCGTGTAAGAAGCAAGTCAATGGGGAATACAAGGCCGCATCTCGTTCCTCGGTATGGCCATTATTTCCGGAATTAGAGACTCAAGTCTTTCAGGTACCCAAAAATTTAGGCTGGAAAAAAGTGCGACGGATTTGCGGGATTTTAGCGGTGATTATTACCGACCATGCGGGGATGCTACAGTTAAAAGGGCGCGCCTCTCAGCCGCTTCGTTTTCCCTGTGTAGAAAAAAGTCTGTTTTGGAAGGTCAAAATTACCGCTTTTTGAAAATTTGCCCGCCTCTCCTGTCCAAACGGAGGGGGATAGAAAGTTACCCTTTATACTGAAGATAGAGTTCGACGAGCTGTATTCAACGCACTCATCGGCTTTGTTCTCACTACACGTACTGCGGAGTTATGGCGGCTGAAATGTCGGCGGAGTAAACCCTTCCCCTTTTTTTCTCGAAAAACAAAAAGTGTTCGCGATTGCCATTTTGATGCTATCGTGTAAGAAGCAAGTCAATGGGGAATACAAGGCCGCATCTCGTTCCTCGGTATGGCCATTATTTCCGGAATTAGAGACTCAAGTCTTTCAGGTACCCAAAAATTTAGGCAGGAAAAAAGTGCGACGGATTTGCGGGATTTTAGCGGTGATTATTACCGACCATGCGGGGATTCTACAGTTAAAAGGGCGCGCCTCTGAGCCGCTTCGTTTTCCCTGTGTAGAAAAAAGTCTGTTTCGGAAGGTCAAAATGACCGTTTTTTTTAAATTTGCCCGCCTCTCCTGTCCAAACGGAGGGGGATAGAAAGTTGCCCTTTATACTGAAGATAGAGTTCGACGAGCTGTATTCAACGCACTCATCGGCTTTGTTCTCACTACACGTACTGCGGAGTTATGGCGGCTGAAATGTCGGCGGAGTAGTGGTAAAAGGGCGCGCCTCTGAGCCGCTTCGTTTTCCCTGTGTAGAAAAAAGTCTGTTTTGGAAGGTCAAAATGACCGTTTTTTGAAAATTTGCCCGCCTCTCCTGTCCAAACGGAGGGGGATAGAAAGTTGCCCTTTATACTGAAGATAGAGTTCGACGAGCTGTATTCAACGCACTCATCGGCTTTGTTCTCACTACACGTACTGCGGAGTTATGGCGGCTGAAATGTCGGCGGAGTAGTGGTTTAAACCCTTCCCCTTTTTTTCTCGAAAAACAAAAAGTGTTCGCGATTGCCATTTTGATGCTATCGTGTAAGAAGCAAGTCAATGGGGAATACAAGGCCGCATCTCGTTCCTCGGTATGGCCATTATTTCCGGAATTAGAGACTCAAGTCTTTCAGGTACCCAAAAATTTAGGCTGGAAAAAAGTGCGACGGATTTGCGGGATTTTAGCGGTGATTATTACAGACCATGCGGGGATGCTACAGTTAAAAGGGCGCGCCTCTGAGCCGCTTCGTTTTCCCTGTGTAGAAAAAAGTCTGTTTTGGAAGGTCAAAATGACCGTTTTTTGAAAATTTGCCCGCCTCTCCTGTCCAAACGGAGGGGGATAGAAAGTTGCCCTTTATACTGAAGATAGAGTTCGACGAGCTGTATTCAACGCACTCATCGGCTTTGTTCTCACTACACGTACTGCGGAGTTATGGCGGCTGAAATGTCGGCGGAGTAGTGGTTTAAACCCTTCCCCTTTTTTTCTCGAAAAACAAAAAGTGTTCGCGATTGCCATTTTGATGCTATCGTGTAAGAAGCAAGTCAATGGGGAATACAAGGCCGCATCTCGTTCCTCGGTATGGCCATTATTTCCGGAATTAGAGACTCAAGTCTTTCAGGTACCCAAAAATTTAGGCAGGAAAAAAGTGCGACGGATTTGCGGGATTTTAGCGGTGATTATTACCGACCATGCGGGGATTCTACAGTTAAAAGGGCGCGCCTCTGAGCCGCTTCGTTTTCCCTGTGTAGAAAAAAGTCTGTTTCGGAAGGTCAAAATGACCGTTTTTTTTAAATTTGCCCGCCTCTCCTGTCCAAACGGAGGGGGATAGAAAGTTGCCCTTTATACTGAAGATAGAGTTCGACGAGCTGTATTCAACGCACTCATCGGCTTTGTTCTCACTACACGTACTGCGGAGTTATGGCGGCTGAAATGTCGGCGGAGTAGTGGTAAAAGGGCGCGCCTCTGAGCCGCTTCGTTTTCCCTGTGTAGAAAAAAGTCTGTTTTGGAAGGTCAAAATGACCGTTTTTTGAAAATTTGCCCGCCTCTCCTGTCCAAACGGAGGGGGATAGAAAGTTGCCCTTTATACTGAAGATAGAGTTCGACGAGCTGTATTCAACGCACTCATCGGCTTTGTTCTCACTACACGTACTGCGGAGTTATGGCGGCTGAAATGTCGGCGGAGTAGTGGTTTAAACCCTTCCCCTTTTTTTCTCGAAAAACAAAAAGTGTTCGCGATTGCCATTTTGATGCTATCGTGTAAGAAGCAAGTCAATGGGGAATACAAGGCCGCATCTCGTTCCTCGGTATGGCCATTATTTCCGGAATTAGAGACTCAAGTCTTTCAGGTACCCAAAAATTTAGGCTGGAAAAAAGTGCGACGGATTTGCGGGATTTTAGCGGTGATTATTACAGACCATGCGGGGATGCTACAGTTAAAAGGGCGCGCCTCTGAGCCGCTTCGTTTTCCCTGTGTAGAAAAAAGTCTGTTTTGGAAGGTCAAAATGACCGTTTTTTGAAAATTTGCCCGCCTCTCCTGTCCAAACGGAGGGGGATAGAAAGTTGCCCTTTATACTGAAGATAGAGTTCGACGAGCTGTATTCAACGCACTCATCGGCTTTGTTCTCACTACACGTACTGCGGAGTTATGGCGGCTGAAATGTCGGCGGAGTAGTGGTTTAAACCCTTCCCCTTTTTTTCTCGAAAAACAAAAAGTGTTCGCGATTGCCATTTTGATGCTATCGTGTAAGAAGCAAGTCAATGGGGAATACAAGGCCGCATCTCGTTCCTCGGTATGGCCATTATTTCCGGAATTAGAGACTCAAGTCTTTCAGGTACCCAAAAATTTAGGCTGGAAAAAAGTGCGACGGATTTGCGGGATTTTAGCGGTGATTATTACCGACCATGCGGGGATGCTACAGTTAAAAGGGCGTGCCTCTGAGCCGCTTCGTTTTCCCTGTGTAGAAAAAAGTCTGTTTTGGAAGGTCAAAATGACCGTTTTTTGACAATTTGCCCGCCTCTCCTGTCCAAACGGAGGGGGATAGAAAGTTGCCCTTTATACTGAAGATAGAGTTCGACGAGCTGTTTTCAACGCACTCATCGGCTTTGTTCTCACTACACGTACTGCGGAGTTATGGCGGCTGAAATGTCGGCGGAGTAGTGGTTTAAACCCTTCCCCTTTTTTTCTCGAAAAACAAATGTGTTCGCGATTGCCATTTTGATGCTATCGTGTAAGAAGCAAGTCAATGGGGAATACAAGGCCGCATCTCGTTCCTCGGTATGGCCATTATTTCCGGAATTAGAGACTCAAGTCTTTCAGGTACCCAAAAATTTAGGCTGGAAAAAAGTGCGACGGATTTGCGGGATTTTAGCGGTGATTATTACCGACCATGCGGGGATGCTACAGTTAAAAGGGCGCGCCTCTCAGCCGCTTCGTTTTCCCTGTGTAGAAAAAAGTCTGTTTTGGAAGGTCAAAATTACCGCTTTTTGAAAATTTGCCCGCCTCTCCTGTCCAAACGGAGGGGGATAGAAAGTTACCCTTTATACTGAAGATAGAGTTCGACGAGCTGTATTCAACGCACTCATCGGCTTTGTTCTCACTACACGTACTGCGGAGTTATGGCGGCTGAAATGTCGGCGGAGTAGTGGTTTAAACCCTTCCCCTTTTTTTCTCGAAAAACAAAAAGTGTTCGCGATTGCCATTTTGATGCTATCGTGTAAGAAGCAAGTCAATGGGGAATACAAGGCCGCATCTCGTTCCTCGGTATGGCCATTATTTCCGGAATTAGAGACTCAAGTCTTTCAGGTACCCAAAAATTTAGGCTGGAAAAAAGTGCGACGGATTTGCGGGATTTTAGCGCTGATTATTACCGACCATGCGGGGATGCTACAGTTAAAAGGGCGCGCCTCTGAGCCGCTTCGTTTTCCCTGTGTAGAAAAAAGTCTGTTTTGGAAGGTCAAAATGACCGTTTTTTGAAAATTTGCCCGCCTCTCCTGTCCAAACGGAGGGGGATAGAAAGTTGCCCTTTATACTGAAGATAGAGTTCGACGAGCTGTTTTCAACGCACTCATCGGCTTTGTTCTCACTACACGTACTGCGGAGTTATGGCGGCTGAAATGTCGGCGGAGTAGTGGTTTAAACCCTTCCCCTTTTTTTCTCGAAAAACAAAAAGTGTTCGCGATTGCCATTTTGATGCTATCGTGTAAGAAGCAAGTCAATGGGGAATACAAGGCCGCATGTCGTTCCTCGGTATGGCCATTATTTCCGGAATTAGAGACTCAAGTCTTTCAGGTACCCAAAAATTTAGGCTGGAAAAAAGTGCGACGGATTTGCGGGATTTTAGCGGTGATTATTACCGACCATGCGGGGATGCTACAGTTAAAAGGGCGCGCCTCTCAGCCGCTTCGTTTTCCCTGTGTAGAAAAAAGTCTGTTTTGGAAGGTCAAAATGACCGTTTTTTTTAAATTTGCCCGTCTCTCCTGTCCAAACGGAGGGGGATAGAAAGTTGCCCTTTATACTGAAGATAGAGTTCGACGAGCTGTATTCAACGCACTCATCGGCTTTGTTCTCACTACACGTACTGCGGAGTTATGGCGGCTGAAATGTCGGCGGAGTAGTGGTTCCCATCCCCTTTTTTTCTCGAAAAACAAAAAGTGTTCGCGATTGCCATTTTGATGCTATCGTGTAAGAAGCAAGTCAATGGGGAATACAAGGCCGCATCTCGTTCCTCGGTATGGCCATTATTTCCGGAATTAGAGACTAAAGTCTTTCAGGTACCCAAAAATTTAGGCTGGAAAAAAGTGCGACGGATTTGCGGGATTTTAGCGCTGATTATTACCGACCATGCGGGGATGCTACAGTTAAAAGGGCGCGCCTCTGAGCCGCTTCGTTTTCCCTGTGTAGAAAAAAGTCTGTTTTGGAAGGTCAAAATGACCGTTTTTTGAAAATTTGCCCGCCTCTCCTGTCCAAACGGAGGGGGATAGAAAGTTGCCCTTTATACTGAAGATAGAGTTCGACGAGCTGTTTTCAACGCACTCATCGGCTTTGTTCTCACTACACGTACTGCGGAGTTATGGCGGCTGAAATGTCGGCGGAGTAGTGGTTTAAACCCTTCCCCTTTTTTTCTCGAAAAACAAATGTGTTCGCGATTGCCATTTTGATGCTATCGTGTAAGAAGCAAGTCAATGGGGAATACAAGGCCGCATCTCGTTCCTCGGTATGGCCATTATTTCCGGAATTAGAGACTCAAGTCTTTCAGGTACCCAAAAATTTAGGCTGGAAAAAAGTGCGACGGATTTGCGGGATTTTAGCGGTGATTATTACCGACCATGCGGGGATGCTACAGTTAAAAGGGCGCGCCTCTCAGCCGCTTCGTTTTCCCTGTGTAGAAAAAAGTCTGTTTTGGAAGGTCAAAATTACCGCTTTTTGAAAATTTGCCCGCCTCTCCTGTCCAAACGGAGGGGGATAGAAAGTTACCCTTTATACTGAAGATAGAGTTCGACGAGCTGTATTCAACGCACTCATCGGCTTTGTTCTCACTACACGTACTGCGGAGTTATGGCGGCTGAAATGTCGGCGGAGTAGTGGTTTAAACCCTTCCCCTTTTTTTCTCGAAAAACAAAAAGTGTTCGCGATTGCCATTTTGATGCTATCGTGTAAGAAGCAAGTCAATGGGGAATACAAGGCCGCATCTCGTTCCTCGGTATGGCCATTATTTCCGGAATTAGAGACTCAAGTCTTTCAGGTACCCAAAAATTTAGGCTGGAAAAAAGTGCGACGGATTTGCGGGATTTTAGCGCTGATTATTACCGACCATGCGGGGATGCTACAGTTAAAAGGGCGCGCCTCTGAGCCGCTTCGTTTTCCCTGTGTAGAAAAAAGTCTGTTTTGGAAGGTCAAAATGACCGTTTTTTGAAAATTTGCCCGCCTCTCCTGTCCAAACGGAGGGGGATAGAAAGTTGCCCTTTATACTGAAGATAGAGTTCGACGAGCTGTTTTCAACGCACTCATCGGCTTTGTTCTCACTACACGTACTGCGGAGTTATGGCGGCTGAAATGTCGGCGGAGTAGTGGTTTAAACCCTTCCCCTTTTTTTCTCGAAAAACAAAAAGTGTTCGCGATTGCCATTTTGATGCTATCGTGTAAGAAGCAAGTCAATGGGGAATACAAGGCCGCATGTCGTTCCTCGGTATGGCCATTATTTCCGGAATTAGAGACTCAAGTCTTTCAGGTAGCCAAAAATTTAGGCTGGAAAAAAGTGCGACGGATTTGCGGGATTTTAGCGGTGATTATTACCGACCATGCGGGGATGCTACAGTTAAAAGGGCGCGCCTCTCAGCCGCTTCGTTTTCCCTGTGTAGAAAAAAGTCTGTTTTGGAAGGTCAAAATGACCGTTTTTTTTAAATTTGCCCGTCTCTCCTGTCCAAACGGAGGGGGATAGAAAGTTGCCCTTTATACTGAAGATAGAGTTCGACGAGCTGTATTCAACGCACTCATCGGCTTTGTTCTCACTACACGTACTGCGGAGTTATGGCGGCTGAAATGTCGGCGGAGTAGTGGTTCCCTTCCCCTTTTTTTCTCGAAAAACAAAAAGTGTTCGCGATTGCCATTTTGATGCTATCGTGTAAGAAGCAAGTCAATGGGGAATACAAGGCCGCATCTCGTTCCTCGGTATGGCCATTATTTCCGGAATTAGAGACTAAAGTCTTTCAGGTACCCAAAAATTTAGGCTGGAAAAAAGTGCGACGGATTTGCGGGATTTTAGCGGTGATTATTACCGACCATGCGGGGATGCTACAGTTAAAAGGGCGCGCCTCTGAGCCGCTTCGTTTTCCCTGTGTAGAAAAAAGTCTGTTTTGGAAGGTCAAAATGACCGTTTTTTGACAATTTGCCCGCCTCTCCTGTCCAAACGGAGGGGGATAGAAAGTTGCCCTTTATACTGAAGATAGAGTTCGACGAGCTGTTTTCAACGCACTCATCGGCTTTGTTCTCACTACACGTACTGCGGAGTTATGGCGGCTGAAATGTCGGCGGAGTAGTGGTTTAAAAAACCCTTCCCCTTTTTTTCTCGAAAAACAAAAAGTGTTCGCGATTGCCATTTTGATGCTATCGTGTAAGAAGCAAGTCAATGGGGAATACAAGGCCGCATCTCGTTCCTCGGTATGGCCATTATTTCCGGAATTAGAGACTCAAGTCTTTCAGGTACCCAAAAATTTAGGCTGGAAAAAAGTGCGACGGATTTGCGGGATTTTAGCGGTGATTATTACCGACCATGCGGGGATGCTACAGTTAAAAGGGCGCGCCTCTCAGCCGCTTCGTTTTCCCTGTGTAGAAAAAAGTCTGTTTTGGAAGGTCAAAATTACCGCTTTTTGAAAATTTGCCCGCCTCTCCTGTCCAAACGGAGGGGGATAGAAAGTTACCCTTTATACTGAAGATAGAGTTCGACGAGCTGTATTCAACGCACTCATCGGCTTTGTTCTCACTACACGTACTGCGGAGTTATGGCGGCTGAAATGTCGGCGGAGTAGTGGTTTAAACCCTTCCCCTTTTTTTCTCGAAAAACAAAAAGTGTTCGCGATTGCCATTTTGATGCTATCGTGTAAGAAGCAAGTCAATGGGGAATACAAGGCCGCATCTCGTTCCTCGGTATGGCCATTATTTCCGGAATTAGAGACTCAAGTCTTTCAGGTACCCAAAAATTTAGGCTGGAAAAAAGTGCGACGGATTTGCGGGATTTTAGCGCTGATTATTACCGACCATGCGGGGATGCTACAGTTAAAAGGGCGCGCCTCTGAGCCGCTTCGTTTTCCCTGTGTAGAAAAAAGTCTGTTTTGGAAGGTCAAAATGACCGTTTTTTGAAAATTTGCCCGCCTCTCCTGTCCAAACGGAGGGGGATAGAAAGTTGCCCTTTATACTGAAGATAGAGTTCGACGAGCTGTTTTCAACGCACTCATCGGCTTTGTTCTCACTACACGTACTGCGGAGTTATGGCGGCTGAAATGTCGGCGGAGTAGTGGTTTAAACCCTTCCCCTTTTTTTCTCGAAAAACAAAAAGTGTTCGCGATTGCCATTTTGATGCTATCGTGTAAGAAGCAAGACAATGGGGAATACAAGGCCGCATGTCGTTCCTCGGTATGGCCATTATTTCCGGAATTAGAGACTCAAGTCTTTCAGGTACCCAAAAATTTAGGCTGGAAAAAAGTGCGACGGATTTGCGGGATTTTAGCGGTGATTATTACCGACCATGCGGGGATGCTACAGTTAAAAGGGCGCGCCTCTCAGCCGCTTCGTTTTCCCTGTGTAGAAAAAAGTCTGTTTTGGAAGGTCAAAATGACCGTTTTTTTTAAATTTGCCCGCCTCTCCTGTCCAAACGGAGGGGGATAGAAAGTTGCCCTTTATACTGAAGATAGAGTTCGACGAGCTGTATTCAACGCACTCATCGGCTTTGTTCTCACTACACGTACTGCGGAGTTATGGCGGCTGAAATGTCGGCGGAGTAGTGGTTCCCTTCCCCTTTTTTTCTCGAAAAACAAAAAGTGTTCGCGATTGCCATTTTGATGCTATCGTGTAAGAAGCAAGTCAATGGGGAATACAAGGCCGCATCTCGTTCCTCGGTATGGCCATTATTTCCGGAATTAGAGACTCAAGTCTTTCAGGTACCCAAAAATTTAGGCTGGAAAAAAGTGCGACGGATTTGCGGGATTTTAGCGGTGATTATTACCGACCATGCGGGGATTCTACAGTTAAAAGGGCGCGCCTCTGAGCCGCTTCGTTTTCCCTGTGTAGAAAAAAGTCTGTTTTGGAAGGTCAAAATGACCGTTTTTTGACAATTTGCCCGCCTCTCCTGTCCAAACGGAGGGGGATAGAAAGTTGCCCTTTATACTGAAGATAGAGTTCGACGAGCTGTATTCAACGCACTCATCGGCTTTTTTCTCACTACACGTACTGCGGAGTTATGGCGGCTGAAATGTCGGCGGAGTAGTTTTTCTCGAAAAACAAAAAGTGTTCGCGATTGCCATTTTGATGCTATCGTGTAAGAAGCAAGTCAATGGGGAATACAAGGCCGCATCTCGTTCCTCGGTATGGCCATTATTTCCGGAATTAGAGACTCAAGTCTTTCAGGTACCCAAAAATTTAGGCTGGAAAAAAGTGCGACGGATTTGCGGGATTTTAGCGGTGATTATTACCGACCATGCGGGGATGCTACAGTTAAAAGGGCGCGCCTCTCAGCCGCTTCGTTTTCCCTGTGTAGAAAAAAAGTCTGTTTTGGAAGGTCAAAATGACCGTTTTTTGAAAATTTGCCCGCCTCTCCTGTCCAAACGGAGGGGGATAGAAAGTTGCCCTTTATACTGAAGATAGAGTTCGACGAGCTGTATTCAACGCACTCATCGGCTTTTTTCTCACTACACGTACTGCGGAGTTATGGCGGCTGAAATGTCGGCGGAGTAGTTTTTCTCGAAAAACAAAAAGTGTTCGCGATTGCCATTTTGATGCTATCGTGTAAGAAGCAAGTCAATGGGGAATACAAGGCCGCATCTCGTTCCTCGGTATGGCCATTATTTCCGGAATTAGAGACTCAAGTCTTTCAGGTACCCAAAAATTTAGGCTGGAAAAAAGTGCGACGGATTTGCGGGATTTTAGCGGTGATTATTACCGACCATGCGGGGATGCTACAGTTAAAAGGGCGCGCCTCTGAGCCGCTTCGTTTTCCCTGTGTAGAAAAAAAGTCTGTTTTGGAAGGTCAAAATGACCGTTTTTTGAAAATTTGCCCGCCTCTCCTGTCCAAACGGAGGGGGATAGAAAGTTGCCCTTTATACTGAAGATAGAGTTCGACGAGCTGTATTCAACGCACTCATCGGCTTTGTTCTCACTACACGTACTGCGGAGTTATGGCGGCTGAAATGTCGGCGGAGTAGTTTTTCTCGAAAAACAAAAAGTGTTCGCGATTGCCATTTTGATGCTTTCGTGTAAGAAGCAAGTCAATGGGGAATACAAGGCCGCATCTCGTTCCTCGGTATGGCCATTATTTCCGGAATTAGAGACTCAAGTCTTTCAGGTACCCAAAAATTTAGGCTGGAAAAAAGTGCGACGGATTTGCGGGATTTTAGCGGTGATTATTACCGACCATGCGGGGATGCTACAGTTAAAAGGGCGCGCCTCTGAGCCGCTTCGTTTTCCCTGTGTAGAAAAAAGTCTGTTTTGGAAGGTCAAAATGACCGTTTTTTGAAAATTTGCCCGCCTCTCCTGTCCAAACGGAGGGGGATAGAAAGTTGCCCTTTATACTGAAGATAGAGTTCGACGAGCTGTATTCAACGCACTCATCGGCTTTGTTCTCACTACACGTACTGCGGAGTTATGGCGGCTAGAATAATGCTATCGGGTAAGAAGTAAGTCAATGGGGAATATAGGGCTGTATCCCATTCCTCGGTATGGCCATTATTTCCGGAAATAATGGCTTTAAAGAGGAACGTGATGTATTCCTTTATTCCTCCTTGACTTACTTCGGAAACGATATCAAAAAAATGGAATTCTGGAACACAAACTGATTATCTAGAAAAAATATCAAGGCTTTTTAAACTTGTATTGCGCGTACATTCATGCCGCCATATCTCCGCCATATGTGTTTTGAGAACAAAGCTAATAAATGCTGTGAATTGATCTTCACGATCTCTATCTGTAGTATAAAAGACAACCCTCTGTCGGTAAGCATATGGGCGGTAGTGGCCGTGATATTTAAAAAATATGGTCATTTTGGTGTGTCAAAACTGATTTTTCTCTACAGAAGTAAAACTAAGGGCCTCAGAGTCTCGCCCTTTTCACTGTAGCAACCCCGCATGGTGTCTAATATTCACAAATAAAATCGAGCGATTCTGTAGCACTTTTTTGTAGGCTAGTGCTGCTCAGCTGTGCATTTTTTATCCCTCGCAGTGAGAGAATTCCTCTTGAGACAATTTGTTGTTGGGAACACATCGACTATATAAATGTGAGATTTCTTCAAAGTTTGGCAATTAGTGTTGTTTCGTCTCATCTGGAAGCTCCTTTGTTGTAGTTTAAAAAAATATATATCATTTTTACTCATTATCTATGTAGTTTCATAATTTATTGGCTATATATTGTAGTAATAAGTGCATTGTACTTTGTATACCGTACACCATCTGCCGTGTCTGTTTCTTCTATTTCACATTTTTTGACATTTATTATCCTTGCAACGGATAAAATGCAGATTTCAAATTGGACAAAACTTCATTGAGGTACGAAGTTAAAGTTCAAAATTATGGCTATGTTGCAAACTGAAATTATTATCTTGAATTGAATTGAATTATTTAATTCCATGATTTTAGTGATATATTCTAATGTGGGATATGTTTTGAATGTTTGATTTTCCAGTTATGAATATTTTTCCTTTGGCATTGTTCATTTGCTTTGTCTTATTTATGTATTTCATGATGTCTTTGTTGCATTGTTGATTTGAAACATAGAGATATTGCAGCTATAGCATTGCTTATGTTTGCAGGCTGATTCCTTGGGTAGATGGTAGTATCTCGCTGAGTGCCTGCAGTGATGGTTCCTTCATGTTGCAGATTGGTGTGAAGATACATGTAGCAGTGTCCTAGTGGCATGTTACAGGTAGACACGTGAAGAGTTGCAATGTGAGGAGAAGACAAGTTTGGAAGAGTGACTTATTTAAATAATATAAGTTTATTTCTTGAAATGTGTTACACATTTTAATTGCGTGTGTGTGTTTGCGTGTGCTTGATTGCGTGTGGAATAGAGGAGAAAATATAATTGTTAACAATAAAAGACATACTACTGTAATCTGTATAAAAGGTACTTTCATTGTCAGTAATATTCACTCTCTAACATGTTGCAAGTGTTAGTATAAGGCTAACAGTATGAAATGTTTGACGTCATTAGTCTTAGTATTTCATAAAGAGAATGTTTTGAAGGAATTGATGCTGGAGACATGAATGGTGTTATAAGTTAATTAAGGAATGTAGGAACATTATACATTTATTTGGGAAGGCAATAATTACCAGACAAGATGAAGATTAGGATTTACGTTTACAAATGAGAGTGATGGAACACATGACACCCAGTTTTGGGACATATTTTAAATTATAGGTACTTTTTGGAAAACATAATTGATTTAATTTCTTTGTTAGAAAGTGTCGGGTTACGAAATCCAAGCAAGGGTGCAGCAGCCATAGTGGAGGAAATTTGTTGAGTTGTATGAAGAGGTCCCTGTTGTATAATGTCATCAAATTAGAATAAGGAGTAATATTAGGAATGGACACGTGTTTACAAATTGAAACATATTCGGCTATAGTCATATAAAAGCTGTTTGTATCACTGTGAGTATGTCTGCTTTTCTTCAGCACCATGGACTTGGTGATGTATTACGAGAAAAAAAAAACACAGGCTTTTATGTTGCTCCTTACATTGCATGGACATTTAATGTTGATATGCCTGTACATTTTGTGTTTTATGGCAATAAAGTAATATTAATTATTTATTTTTGTTTATTGTCAGGAAAATAACAAGTACGAAAAAACTCCTAGTCACTCCCAAATTAAATAATAGCCACTCCCAAATTCACACCTGGTCACTCCAAAATTCGCTCCTGGTCAATTCAAAAGTCACTCATAGCCACCCCACACAATACCAGTCACTCACAGGCACTCCCAATTCACTTCTAGTCTCTCCCGTCACTCCCAAAAAACTCCTAGCTCTACCCAAATTCAGAATTAATCACTCTTACCCACTATACAATTTACTCCTATTCACTCCGAAATTCAATCCTAGTTACTCCCAAATTCACTCCTAGGCACTACTATATCACTCCTAGTCACTCTCAAATCTACTCCCAGTCACTCCCAAATCCACTAATAGTCACTCCCAAATCAACTCTATCGCTCCCCAAATTCATTCCTAGTCGCTCCCAAATTCAATCCTAGTCACTCAAAAATCCACTCCTAGTCGCTCCCAAATTCAATCCTAGCCACTCCCAAATTCACTACTAGTAACTCCCAAATTCACTCCCAGTCTCTCCCAAATCCACTGCTGGTCACTCCCAAATCCACTCCAAGTCGCTCCCAAATTCAAACTTAGTCACTCCCAAACACACTCCTAGTCACTCCCAAATTCACTAATGGTCACTCCCAAATCCACTCCTGGTCGCCTCCAAATAACAATCTTAGTCGCTCCCTTATTCACTCCTATATAACTCCTAGTCGCTCCCAAATATCAATCCTAGTCACTCCCAAATACAATCCTAGTCACTCCCAAATCCACTCCTGGTCACTCCCAAATTCATTCCTAGTCGCTACATAATCCACGTCTATAAACTCCTAGCACCTCCCAAGTCTTAATCATAGTCACTCCTAGTCGCTCCCTAATTCACTCCTATTTAACTCCTAGTCGCTCGCAAATATCAATCCTAGTCACTCCCAAATCTACTCCTGGTCACTCCAAAATCCACTCCTATTCGCTACCAAAATCCAAACATAGTCGCTTCCAAAATTCTCTCCTAGCCAATTCCAAATTCACTCCTAGTCACTCCCAAATTCACACCTGGTCACTTCTATTTCACTCCAAGTCACTCACAAAAAATCCACTCCTAGTCACTACCTAATCCCATGCTACTCCTAGTCACTTCTACTTCACTCCTAAATCCACTCCAAGTCACTCTCAAATCAACTCGTCACTCCCAAATCCACTCCTAGTCGCTCCCTAATTAACTGATATTAACTCCTAGTCGCTCCCAAATTTAAATCTTCTTCACTCCCAAATTCACTCCTAGTCACTCTCAAATTCAATCTTAGTAACTCTGAAATTCAATCTGTCACTCCCAAATTCACTTCTAGTCACCCCCAAATTCACTCCTAGTCACTCCCAAATTCACTCCTAATCACTTCCAATCTCACTCTCAGTCACTCCAAAACCCACTCCTGGTTACTCCCAAATCCACTCCTAGTCGCTCCCAAATTCACTCCAAGTCACTCCCAAATTCACTGCAGGGCACTCCCAATTCCACTCTTAGTCACTCCCAAATTCACTCCTAGTCACTACATAATCCATGTCTATAAACTACTAGCACCTCCCAAGTCTTAATCATAGTCACTCCCAAATTCACTCCTTGTATCTCCTAAATTCACTCCTAGTCGCTCACAAATTCACTCCTAGTCACTCCCAAATTCACTCACTTTCAATCCCAAATCACTCCCAGTCACTCCCAAGTCCACTCCCAGTCAATCCCAAATCCACTCATAGCCGTTCCAAAATTCACTCCTAGTCACTCCCAAATTCACTCATCGTTACCCCCAATTCACTCCCTAGTCACTCACAAATTCACTTCCATATTCTCTCCTGGTCGCTTCCAAACACCAATCCTAGTCGCTCCCTAATTCACTCCTAGTTAACTCCTAGTCGTTCCAAAATATCAATCCTAGTCACTCCCAAATCTACTCCTGGTCACTCCCAAATCCACTCCTATTCGCTACCAAAATGCAAACATAGTCGCTTCCAAAATTCTCTCCTAGCCACTTCCAAATTTACTCCCAGTCACTCCCAAATTCACTCCTGGTCACTTCTATTTCACTCCAAGTCACTCACAAATCCACTCCTAGTCACTCTCAAATCCACTCGTCACTCCCAAATCCACTCCTAGTCGCTCCCTAATTAACTGATATTAACTGTTAGTCGCTCCCAAATTTCAATCCTATTCACTCCCAAATTCACTCCTAGTCACTCTCAAATTCTATCTTAGTAACTCCGAAATTCATTCTCAATCACTACCAAATTCACACCCAGTCGCTCCCGAATCCACTCCAGGTCACTCCCAAACACAATGCTAGTCTCTCACAAATCAACTCTTAGTCACTCCCAAATCCACTCCTAGTCAGTCCCAAATTCATTGCTAGTCGCTCCCTAATTCACTCATACTAACTCCTACTCGCTGATACATTTCAATCCTATTCACTCACAAAAATTCACTCCTATGCACTCCCAGATTCAACCCTAGTCAGTCCCAAATTCACTCCCAGTCACTCCTGAATCCACTCCAGGTCACTCCCAAATTCTCTTCTAGTCGCTCCCTAATTCACTCATACTAACTCCTACTCGCTCATACATTTCAATCCAATTCACTCCCAAATTCACTCCTAGTCACTCCCAAATTCAACTATAGTCACTCCTAAATACACTCCCAGTCACTCCCGAATCCAATTACAGGTCACTCCCAAATCCAATCCTATTCGCTCCCAAAATCCAAATATAGTCGCTTCCAAAATTCTCTCCTAGTCACTCCCAAATTCACTCCTAGTCACTAATAAAATCACTCCTAGTCACTGCCAATTTCACTCCTTGTCACTTCTATTTCACTCCAAGTCGCACACAAATCCACTCCTATTCCCACTCCCAAATTCACTCCCAGTCACTCTCTAATTCACTTCAGGTCATTCCCAAACCCAATCCTATTCTCTCACAAATACACTCTTATCACTCCCAAATCCACTCATAGTCGCTCCATAATTCACTCCTATAAACTCCTAGTATCAAACAAACATCAATAATAGTCACTCCCAAATTCAATCCCAGTATCTCTTAATTCTCTCACAGTCACTCCCAAATCCACTCCTGGTCACTCGCAAATCCAAAACTAGTTGCTCCCAAATTCACTCCTAGTCACTACTATTTCACTCAAGGTCTCTCTCAAATACATTCTCAGTCACTCCCAAACCCACTCCTAGTCGCTCCCTAATTCACTCATATTAACTCCTAGTCGCTCCTATATTTCAACGCTATTCACTCCCAAATTCACTCCTAGTCACTCCCAAATTCACTCCTAACCACTCCAAAATTCACTTTCAGTCACTCCCAAATTCACTCCTAGTTACTCCCAAATCCACTGCTAGTCGCTCCCAAATCCAATACAGTCACTCCAAAGTCAACTACTCGTCGCTCCCGATCACTCCCAAATTAACTGCTAGTCACTCCCAAATCCATTATTAGTCACTCCCAAATCTACTCCTAGTGACTCCCAAATTCACTGCTAGTCGCTACCGAATTCACTCCTATTAATTCCTAAACCTCCAATGTATCAACCATAGTCTCTCCCAAATTCACTCTTTTATCTCCTCAATTTACTCCCAGTCACTCTCAAATCCACTCCTGGTCACTCCCAAATCCACTCCTAGTCGCTCACAACTTCACTCCCAGTCACTCCTAAATTCACTGCCAGTCACTCCCAAATTCACTCATAGTCACTTCCAAATCTATTCATATTCGTTCCTAAAATGCACTCCTAGTCACTCCCAAATTCACTCATCGTCACCCCAAATTCACTCATAGTCACTCCCAAATACACTCCCAAATCCACTCCAGGTCACTACCAAATTCCACTCTTGTCGCTCCCAAATCGAATTCAGTCACTCCCAAATTCACTCCTAGTCACTCCCAAATTCACTCCCAGCCCATCCCAAATTCACTCTTAGTCAATCCCAAATCCACTGTTAGTCACTCCCAAATCCACTTCTAGTCTCTCTCTAATTCACTTAGATTATCTCCTAATATCTCCCAAATATCAAACATAGCCACTCCCAAATTCACTTATAGTCACTGCCAAATTCACTCCTAGTATTTCCTAAATTCACTCCCATTTACTCCCAAATCCACTTCTGGTCACTCCCAATTTCACACATTGGCACTGCCAAAATTTACTTCTAGTCACTACCAAATTCACTAATAGACACTCCCAAAATTTAACCCAAGTTACTATCATATTCACTCCTAATCTCCCAAATTCACTCCTACTCGCTCCCAAATAATAAAACTTTGAAAATAAAACAATTTCACAATTTTTCAAAATTTTTAAAAATACATTACATTTCCAAATTTTTCAAAATCCCAAAATAATTCATAATTAAAAATAAAATAAATTCAAGATTTCCGAAAAATTTTCAAAACATTTTCAAAATGCAATTTAAACGTTCAAAAATTTTTTAAATTATAAAAATCACAATTTCGAAAAATTTTCAAAATATTTCAAAATTAAAAAGATTTCAAAATTTTCAAAACTTTTCAAAGAAAATTTTAAAATTTACAAAATTAAAAAAAATATATTTTCAAAAATGTAGAATTTTTTAAAATTTAGACATTTTTCAGAAATTTTTTTAAATTCTGAAATTCACTCCCAAATTCACCCTTAATAACTCCGAAAATCACTCTCAGTCACTCCCAAAATTCAATCCTATTCACTCCCGAATCCACTCCTAGTCAGTCTCAAATTCACTTCTAGTCTCTACCCAATTCCCTCCTCCTAGTCACTTCTATTTCACTCCCAAAGCCACTCCAAGTCACACTCAATCCACTCGATGTGACACCCAAATCCACTCCTAGTCGCTCCCGAATTCACTCATATTAATTCCTAATTCCGAAATTTCAAACATATGAACTCACAAATTCACTCCTAGTCTCTTCCAAATTCACTCTTAGTAACTCCGAAATTCACTCTCCGTTACTCCCAAATTCACTCCAAGTCACTCCCGATTCCACTCCAGGTCACTCCCAAATCCACTGTTAATCACTCCAAAATCCACTCCTAGTCAATACCAAATCCACTCCTAGTCGGTCCCTAATTCACTCATACTAACTCCTACTCGCTCATACATTTCAATCCTATTCACTCTCAAATTCACTCCTAATCACTCCCAAATTCACTGCTAGTCACTCCCAAATTCACCCCTAATCGCTCCCAGATTCACTCTCAGTCACTCCCAAATTCACTCCTAGCCGCTCCCAAATCGAATAGTCACTCCCATATTCAACCCTAGTCACTACCAAATTCACTCGCAGTCACTCCCGAATCCACTCCTTGTCACTCCAAAATCCGCTCCTATTCGCTCCCAAAATCCAAACAATCGCTTCGAAAATTATCTCCTAGTCACTCCCGAATTCACTCCTAGTCACTGCCAAATTCACTCCTGGTCACTTCTATTTCACTCCAAGTCACTCACAAATCCACTCCTAGTCACTCCCCTATCCCCTCCTATTCCTAGTCATTTCTATTTCACACGCAAATCCACTCCATTTCACTCCCAAATCCACTCCTAGCCACTACCCAATCCCCTCCTACTCCTAGTCACTTCTATTTCACACCCAAATCCACTCCAAGTCACTCCCAAATTCACTCTTGGTAACTACGAAATTCACTTTGTCACTCCCAAATTCACTCCCAGTCACTCCCGAATTCACTCCAGGTTACTCCCAAACCCAATGCTAGTCATTCACAAATCCACTCTTAGTCATTCACAAATCCACTCATAGTCACTCCCAAATTCACTCCTAGTCACTACCCAATCCCCTCCTACTACTAGTCACTTCTATTTCACTCCCAAATCAACTTCAAATCACTCCCAAATCCACTCCTAGTCGCTCCCTAATTCACTCATATTAACTCCTATTCGCTCTCAAATTTCAAACCTATTCACTCCCAAAATCA
Organism: Periplaneta americana; assembly: GCF_040183065.1. Classification (NCBI taxonomy): domain Eukaryota; kingdom Metazoa; phylum Arthropoda; class Insecta; order Blattodea; family Blattidae; genus Periplaneta; species Periplaneta americana. The sequence goes on from NC_091117.1 coordinate 30,621,285, forward strand.
CTCCAAGTCTCTCTCAAATTCACTCTTAGTATCTCCGAAATTCACTCCCATTCACTCCCAAATTCACTCCAAGTCATTCTCGAATCCACTCCAGGTCACTCCCAAATCCAATGCTAGTCTATCAATCATCGTCACTCCCAAATTCACTCCTTTTATCTCCTAAATTCACTCCGTCACTCCCAAATCCACTCATGGTCGTTCACTCCTAGTCACTCCCAAATTCACTCATCGTCACCCCAAATTCACTCATAGTTTCTCCTAAATTCACTCCCAAATCCACTACAGGTCACTTCCAAATTCCACTCCTTGTCGCGCCCAAATCGATTTCAGTCACTCCCAAATTCACTCCAAGTCACTCCCAAATTCACTTCGTCCATCCCAAATTAACTCTTAGTCAATCCAAAATCCACTCTTAGTCACTCCCAAATCCACTTCTAGTCGCTCCCTAAGTCACTCCGATTAACTCCTAATATCTCCCAAATATCAAACAGTCACTCCCAACTTTACTCCTAGTATTTCCTAAATTCACTCCCAGTTAAACCAAATCCTCTTTTGGTCACTCCCAAATTCACATAGTCTCTCCCAAAATTCACTCAAATTCACTCCCACTTTCACACATTGTCACTCCCAAAATTTACGTCTAGTCACTCCAAAATTCACAACTAGTCACTCCCAAAATTTATCCCAAGTTATTATCAAATTCACTCCTAATCTCCCAAATTCACTACTACTCGCTTCCAAATAATAAAACTTTGAAAATAAAAAAATTCACAATTTTTCAAAATTTTTAAAAATACATTAAATTTAAAATTTTTTCAAAATTCCAAAATAATTCAAAATTAAAAATAAAAGATTCAAAATTTCCGAAAAGTTTTCAAAACATTTTCAAAATCCAATTAAAACGTTCAAAAATTTTAAAATTAAAAAAATCACAATTTCGAAAAATTTTCAAAATATTTCTAAATTAAAAAGATCTCAAAATTTTCAAAACTTTTCAAACAAATTTTAAAATTTACTAAATTAAAAAAAATTAATATTTTCAAAAAATGTAGAATTTTTTTAAAATTCAGAAATTCCTTGAACTTTCAAAAATTTCTGATAATTTTTATTTTTTTTTCAACTGAAATGTTTTGAAAATTTTTGAATTTTGAAAAATTTTCTTAATTTTTAACATATTTGAAAAGTTTTGAAAATTTTTCATGTTAAAATTTCCAAGAATTTTGAAAATTTTGAAATAAAGTTTTCCAATTTTGAAAATGTGTTTCGAAAATTTAGAAATTTTTTGAATTTAGATTTTTTAATTTTGAAAATTTTGGAAATTTTTTCTTTATTGAATTTTGAAAAATATTGAAAATTTTTCAATTTTGAATAATTTTGAAATTTTGTAATTTTTTTTTGAATTTTGAAAAATTTTGAAAGCTCGAAAATTTTTAAATTTTTTTGAAAATATCGGAAATTTTTAGAATTAAAAAAAATTAAATTTAAGTTTTCATTTTTTTTCGATTATTGAAAAATTTTGAGTTTATTTTTTTTTAGTTTTTAAAAAATTTCTGAATTTTGAATATAGGATTTTTCATTTGAAAAATTTTTTAAATTTTTGAAATTTGAAAATTTTTGATAATTTCAAAGTTTTTAATTTTGAAAAATTTTCTTAATTTTTAACATATTTGAAAGTTTTTGAAAATTTTTTATGTTAAAATTTCCAAGAATTTTGAAAATTTTGAAATAACGTTTTCCAATTTTGAAATGTGTTTCGAAAACTTTAAAAAATTTTTTGAATTTAAAATTTTTAATTTTGAAAATTTTGGAAATTTTTTCTTTATTGAATTTTGAAAAATATTGAAAATTTTTCAATTTTGAATAATTTTGAAATTTTGAAATTTTTTTTTGAATTTTGAAAAATTTTGAAACTTTTGAAAATTTTTAAATTTTTTTTTAAATATCGGAAATTTTTAGAATAAAAAAAAAATTAAATTTAAGTTTTCATTTTTTTTCGATTATTGAAAAATTTTGAGTTTATTTTTTTTTAATTTTCAAAAATTTCTGAATTTTGAATATAGGTTTTTTCATTTGAAAAATTTTTTAAATTTTTGAAATTTGAAAATTTTTGATAATTTGAAATTGTTTAATTTTGAAAATTTTGAAAATTTTGAATTATGAAAGTTTTGAACTTTTTTTGGAATTTTGAAAATTTTTAAATTTATTTAATTGTTTAAGTATTTTGAAAATTTTGAATTTTTTATATATTTTTTTTAAATTTGGAATTTTTTTAATTTTTTTAAATTTTGTTATTTTGCAATTTTATTGGATTTTGAAAATGTTTGAAAGTTTTTGATTTGTTTTTTTTAATATTAAAATTTTTTTGGTATTTAAAAAAACTGGAACTGATTTTTTTTAACATTTGAAAATTACTAAAAAATTTTTGTCATTCTGGAAATTTTTTTAATTTGGGAGCGTCTAGGAATGAAATTGTGATTTACGGAGTGAATTTGGGAGTGTTTATAACTGACAATGTGAATTTGGGTGTGGCTAGGAGTAAATTTGAGTGTGAAAAGGAGTGAATTTGAGTGTGAATAGGAATGAATTTGATACTAAGAGTGAATTTAAGAGTGACAAATTGTGCATTTATGAGTGACTAATTTTATTTGGTAGTGATTTTTGAGTAGCTATGATTTAATTTGGGAGTGACTAGGAGTGGATTTTGGAGTAGCTACAAGTGACTAGGAGTGGATTTGGGAATGACTTGGGGTGGAGTTGAGAGCGACTATGAGTGGAAATGGGAGTGACTAGAATCGAATTTGAGACTGACTAAGAGTGGATTTGGGATTGATTAGGAGTGGAAGAGGGAGTGAATAGCAGTGGTTATGGGAGTAACTAGGAGTGAATTTGGGAGTGTCTATGATGGATATTTGTGAGATACTAGGAGTTAATAGGAGTGAATTGAGGAGCGACTAGGAGTGGATTTGGGAGTTACTAGGAATGTATTTAGGGTGACTAAGGGTGGATTTGGGAGTGACTAGCAGTGAATTTGGGAGTGACTGTGATTGAATTTGGGAGGGACCAGGAGTGAATTTGTGAGAGACTGAATTCAATTTTGGAGTGACTATGAGTGAATTTTGGAGTCACTGGGAGTGGATTTGGGAGTGACTAGGAGTGAATTTGGGAGTGACTGGATTCGATTTGGGAGCGACTAGGAGTGGATATGGGAGTGAATATGAGTGAATTTGAGAGTGACTATGAGTGAATTTGGGAGTGACTAAGAGTGAATTTGTGATTGACTAGGAGTGAATTTGGGAGTGACTATGATTGATATTTGGGAGATGCTAGTAGTTACTAAGTGTGAATTAGGGAGCGACTGGGAGTGGATTTGTTAGGGACTAGGTGTGGTTTTGGGAGTGACTAAGATTGGATTTGGGAGTGACTAGCAGTGAATTTGGGAGTAACTAGGAGTGAATTTAAGCGTGATTAGGATTGAATTTGGGATTGACTATGAGTGAATTTGGGAGTGACTAGGAGTGAATTTGGGAGCGACTATGAGTGGAATTTGGGAGTGACCTGGAGTGGATTTGGAAGCGACTAGGAGTGGATTTGGGAGTGACCAGGAATAGATTTGGGAGTGACTGGGAGTGGATTTAGGATGTACTAGGAGTGAATTTGGGAGTGGCTAGGAGTGGATTAGGGAGCGACTGGGAGTGAATTAGTGAGCGTCTAGAATTGGAATTTGGAAGCGACTAGGAGTGGATTTGGGAGTGACCAGGAATTGTTTTGGTTATGACTGGGAGTGAATTTAGGAGTTCCTAGACGTTAATTTAGGAGTGACTAGGAGTGAATTTGGGATTGGCCAAAATTGAATTTTGGAGAGACCAAGAGTGAATTCCGGTGCGGCTAGTATTGAATTTGGGGTGACTAGGAGTTAATTTCACAGCGACTTCGCTTGAGTCTGGTATTGATAGTGGGTAGGTGTCTAGGACTTTATCTGGGAGTGACAGTGAGAGACTGGGACTGACCTGGAGAGTAAGGAAGTGACTGGGAATGATAGTGAATTTGGATTTACTGGTATTGGATTGGGAGTGACTAGGAATGAATTGGAGGTTGACTAGGAGTGAATTTGGAGTTAATGGTATTGAACTTGGAGTGACTGATTGAATTTGAGTGAGTAGCATTGAATTTAAGTGACTAGGAGTGAATTTGGGAGTGTCTAGGATGTATTAGGAGTGAGTTTGGGAGTGGTTAAAAGTGACTGTGACTATGAGTGAATGTGGAGTGACTATAATTTGTCAGTAACAGGATTGAATTTGGGAGTGAGTAGGAGTAAAATTGGGTGTGACGGAGTGGCTATGGGTAACTGGGAGAGACTAGTATTGAATTAGGCGTGACTGGGAATGGATAGGCTTGTATTGGGAGTGACTGGTATTGAATTGGGAGTGACTATGAACTGGGAGTGAATAGGGTGACGGAGTGAATAGGGAATTACTAAGAGTGAATTTGGGAGTGACTGTGATAGACTAGTAGTGACCGGGAGATACTAGAAGTGAATTAGAATTGACTAGGTGTGAATTGAGAATGACTGGTATTGGAATGTGAGTGACTAGGAATGAATTGGGAGTGACTAGGATTGAATTTGGAGTGCCTGGTATTGGATTGGGAGGGACTATGAGTGAATCTCAGTGACTAGGAGTTAATTTGGGAGTAACTGGGAGACACTAGGAGACAATTTGGGAGTGACTAAGATAGGTTATGAGTGACTGGGAGAGATTTGGATTGGATTAGGAGTGACTGGTAATGGATTGGGAGTGACTAGGAATGAATTATGAGTGAGTAGAAGTGAATTGCGAGCGACTATGTGTGACTTAGCGTGACTAGGAATGAATTGGATGAGACTATGAGTGAATTTGGAGCGACCTTGATTGAATTTGGGATTGAGTTGGTGGGAGTGAATTGGAAGGAACTTAGAGTGAATTTGGAGCGACTGGTATTGGATTTGGAATGACTGGGAATGAATTGGGAGTGACTTGAAGTGAATGTTTAGTGACTAGTATTGGGTTGGGAGTGACTATGGAGTGAATTGGAAGTGACCCTGGAGGATCTGAAGAGAGAATCACGTAATAATAGGCATTTAATGGGGAGTTAATGAGGAGTGATTAGGAAAGTGAATTGAGAATGACTCGGGAGTGACTCGGGGTTGGATTGAGGGTGTCTCGGAAATGAATCGGCCGTCTCGCGGGAGCGAATAGGGAGTTAATATTTAGTGACTGTGGAGTGAATCAGAAAGTGATTCGGGAGTGACTCGGTAGTGGTTTGGGAATCACTCGGGAGTGAATACGTAGTGACTCGGTTGTTGATCGGGAGTGAACATGAAGTGACTCGAGACTAAATCGGAAGTGAATCGGGTGTGACTCCGCAGTGAATCGGAAGTGACCTGTGAATGTATCGGGAGTGACTTGGAAGTGAATCGGGAGTTACTAGGTAGTGACTTGGGAGTGAGTCTCGAATGACTGGGAAGTGACATGGGAGTAAGTCGGTAGTGAATCAGAAGAAAGTCGAAATTAACTTGGGAATAACTCTGGAGTGAATAGGGTGTTACTCGGGAGTAAATATGGAACGAATAGAGAGTGACTTGGAACTGAATCCAAAGTGATTCGGTAGTGACTCGGAAGTGAATATAGAGTGACTCGGATTGAATCAGGAGCGACTCAAGAGACTCGGGAGTGAATAGGAAGTGACTCGAGAGTGAATCGGAAGTGACTCGGGAGTGATTCTAGGCTGACTCGGGAATCACTCAGGAGTATCTCGGAGGAGACTCGGGAGTGAATCGGGAGTGCCTGGGGAGAGTCAGGAATGTTAATCGGGAGTGACTAGTGTGAATCAGGAGTGACTAGATTGAATCAGGAGGAACTCGGTTGTGATCCATTGGTTAACAGTGAGTGACGAGGGAGTGAAACAGGAGTAACTTGTGGGTGACGCGGTAGTGACACGGCAGTGACTTGGGAATGAATCAGGAGGGACCTGGGTGTGAATTGGGAGTGACTCGGGAGTGTCTCGTGACTATAGGGGGTGAAACGGGAGTGGTAGTGACTCATGAGTGAGTCGGCAGTGGACCGAGAGTGACTCGGCAGTGAATCGGGTCTATCGAGAAGTGAATCGGGAGCTACCCTGGAAGGACTCCGAAGTAACTCGGGAGTGAAGCGAGAGTGACTCGGTGGAGACTCGGGAGTGAAACGGGAGTAAATCTTGAGGGACTCCGCAGTGAATCAGGAGTGAATCAAGAGGGACTCGGACGTGAATCGGGAGTGAATCGCGTCTCGGGAGTGAATCGGGACTGACTGTTGCGACTCGAGAGTGAATCGGAAGCGACTCGGGGGTGACTGGGATGTGAATCGGGAGAGAGTCAGAAGTGAGTCGGGAGTGAACCTGGAGTGACTCGAGAGTGAATCGATAGTGGCTCGGATCCATATTCAATACCTGTAGTGCTCGCGAAATAAAGTGGGATGCTGACAGCCATATGGACCGCCTTCACGCTCAAGAAAATACAGATAGCAGTCCCCAGGGACCTCTCAGGCACTCGACGTGTTAAGTCCTATTCAGCTGTGCTCCCAGCTCACAAGAGACTGAAATCTAGTCATACACATGTGTCGTTACCCTCAATTGCATTGTAAGATATGAACTCAGTGACATAAATACATGTTATGTTAGCTTATGTGATAAGCAAAGCTCGGAACTTGGGGACTTGTGTTTCATGTGCATGAGTAAGGTTACAGGTACAACGTACACACAGCTCACGGTGCAAGTGCTCAGGGACAGTCGTGTGCACTAAGAAAGTGGTCACAACGAATGAGAGGAAGACGGACGAGGAAACTGTGGCATGTCGAAGCCAATGACATTCAGAGAATTACAGGTAAACGGTCTGTTTGAGGAATTAGAAAATACGTGTTATTCGAATGGGTGTTATGGAAGTTTGAAAATATCTTTTTTAAATTTTAGGTACAGAATTTCGTGGAGGAATTCGAAGGAGACACATTATTTTCTTCGAGTGGAGAGTTTACATTTTGTAAGTTGTGCCACACAAAAACTAGAGGCTGGAAACCGGCATTCATTGAAAGACATTGTAGTCCCTTAAATTGGTGGAAGATCTGTCCATAGCCATGGATCAAGTAGCAGAGGAACCTACCGTAGAACAAATTGAAAACTATTTTTGAGAAAAATTTAGGATATACTTATCTTTCTCACATATGAGATCAGCTAGCAATTGCTGAAAATCAAACAGAAAACAGTGACAGTGAAAACATTCAGTATTTTAAGTTTTCGCCCGTCACTTCATGTGACTTGGAAATAAGTTTTTCTCGTTTTATATCAGCGAAGAAGTTATGGATCCGGAAACCTTCGAATGTACGTAGTCATACACTGTAATAAAATGTACATAGCAGAACAGTAAATTTGATATATTTCTCATGTTTATTTTTATTATATATGCTATAATATTACGTGTTTCAACCTACCATAATACTATCAATATGTTGTTCCAGTCAGAAACCACTTTTATAGCAGACCTGACAGTACCTCCTTGCTGGAAGCGGGAGTTTGTTGACATTGAAGTCCGGTCGCTTAGCCACGTGCTAAAGACACAAGTCCCCAAGTTCCGAGCTTTGGTGATAAGTACGAAGTGCTGATCGCTACCGAGCAGAGTGCACACAGGATGCATTTCTCCTTCATGTAATTTTGTTTATATTAGAGTGTTTACTCCTTTAGGGAAGAATTAAGACTGTATTTTTGTGCATGTTTTTCCTAACAATAAACAACAACAACAATAAGCAATTAATATTACTTTATTACCATAAAACACAAAGTATATAGGCATAGACAAACATTTATATTCAAATACATATTAAAAAAATATCATCAACATTATACAAACATTCCTTTGTTAAAATTGACTTAATATTACTTTTAAACACATTATCAGGCAAACATCTCATATTAAGATGTAAACTGTTACAAAATTTAACTGACATAAAATACCAAATGATGACATTCCCTTCATATTACCTATTAACTTTCTTTGCCAATACAAATAATATTATTCAGAGACATTATGACATGAAGCGAGAAAATGGCGGGTTACTGACAGTCTGCAATGCACAGGCTGTTAGATGTGCGGGTGGTCCCTCAGTCTCCTTATAGCATTCAGTGTAGTCCAATTACAAAATCCTTCATCCCTATAGTGTAGAGATTATAATGTATTGTGTTGCCCACCAAGGAAACTAGACGTAAACTCCGAACAAATTTCCAAACACACCTGTCTTTTCTGTTCAAACAATTTCAAAACTCACTGAAAGAAACAGCCTCAGTGAACAATGCAAAATCAAACAGAAAACGCAGTATTCTTACACAAGAAACATTAGATTAGACTGGTGAAAGAATAGAACTAAAGAGTATTGTTGATCAGAAAATGTCAGATATGTCTATGGCAGCAAATGTAGACCATTTCCAGCAACGACTGTGAGCATGATAAGTCCAAATCATCGAACATTTATTGTTAGTATTGTTATGTATTATAGAATTCCCGGTGAAATGGTTACAAAATCACAGGAAACCACGGTAGCATGAGTCACCAGATATTTTTTCGCATCACACCACAATGTCTCTACTGAATGAATATATTGCATTTTGGTCAATTTTAGTTCATTGCAATATTGTTGCTAGTCGTAGACATAAATGTCCATTCTGTAATGTGGATTCTGTAAACTGACATTTTGTAACAAATAATATAAATCAACTAGTGGCTTGTGCAGCAAATTCTGCTATCTAAGTTCATTAGAAGTTCAAATTAATTTTTTCAAATTTATTTCCAATGAAGAATACCAGACATTTTGGAAGTTATTTGCTTCCATAATAATGAAACATAGGCCTTCCACTCTGAATGGTTTTCTTCATGGTAAATAATTTTTATTTAACCTATACATCTTCAGTTCTTGAGTTCCAATGCGAAAACGCAAGTAATAATGTCAGAACGATCAGTCGGTTTTACATGTGGGAGTGAAGCAATAGCTATATCAGGTTATTGTGGATTATAGGTTAGATTTATGAAAATAACCTCTCCTCTCCTCTCTCTGCCCTCATGCCCTCTCCCCTCTCCTCTCCTCTCTCTGCCCTCATGCCCTCTGGCCTCATACCCTCTGTCCTATGGCCTCATGCCCTCTACTCTCATGCCCTCAGCCCTCATGTCCTCTGCCCTTATGCCCTCTGCCCTCATGCCCTTTGCCCTCATAACCTCTGCCGTCATGCCCTCATGCCCTCTGACCTCTGCCCTCATGCAATTTTGCCCTCTGCCCTCTGCCGTCTCTCATCTTCTCTTCTCTCCTCTCCTTTCCTTTAATTCTCCTTTCCTTTTCCTTTCCTTCTCATTTCATTCTCCTTTCCTTTTCCTTTCCTTCTCCTTTCCTTTTCCTTTCCTTCTCCTTTCCTTTTCCTTTCCTTTTCCTTTCCTTCTCCTTTCCTTCTCCTTTCCTTCACCTTTCCTTTTCCTTTCCTTTTCCTTTCCTTTTCCTTTCCTTCGCCTTTCCTTCGCCTTTCCTTCCCCTTTCCTTCGCCTTTCCTTCGCCTTTCCTTTTCCTTTCCTTCTCCTTTCCTTCTCCTTTCCTTTTCCTTTCCTTACCCTTTCCTTCGCCTTTCCTTCCCCTTTCCTTTTCCTTTCCTTCCCCTTTCCTTCGCCTTTCCTTCTCCTTTCCTTCTCCTTTCCTTTTCCTTTCCTTCTCCTTTCCTTTTTCTTTCCTCCTCCTTTCCTTTTCCATTCCTTCTAATTTCCTTTTCTTTTCTTCCTGTTTTCTTGTTTTTTGCCTTCTTTCTCCATTCGCTTGATTTCTACGCGATTCTCAATCTCTCCTACAGTATCTTAGATCTTTGTCATTGTCACAAGTTTCATATTCAATCTCTACATTGCCTTCAGCGTCATCATCATCTGAACTTTCATCTATGATCTGCAGAGTAGTGTCGATCACCACGTAAGTTTTCATCCAGTGTTACTTTGTTAGATAAAACACACTTAAGGGAATAAATAAACTGCACTAACAGAAAATTTTCTATTAATATTATTGATACGTAAATCTGACGTACACTTCCAAATAATTATATCTCATAATAAGTTGGCCAAGCGTGTAAGTTGCAACCTGCTGTCACGACTACTATAGTCTACAACTGAAAGACGGAGGCATAGCTAGAAGAAGGAGATGCTCTCATGGCGGGAAAAGTAGTGAGGATCAATTGTTTATCCATCATACGTCAAAATTACGTAAGAAAGAAGTTTTAAACAATGGCATTATTTCCTTGTGAGCAGGAAGAAAACAACTGTTTGATCACAGTATAGAGATATGTTCTCTATATATCCGTTACTCAGTATATTAGAGAAATGAAGATCTAATATAAAATCTTCTTTCTCTGCGTGTACTTAAGGCCCCAAAAGATTTCACTTTCATATCATCAGTATACCATTATGTGTTGCATTAACTATAATAATATTTCATTTTTAATGGTAATAATGTCACTGAACATTCTTAAGTTTTGCAGTTTTTAATATTGAATACACAGCTGCACTCAGAAAACTACAGACCAGAGAATCAGACCTGTAAATTATTTTTATACATTATCAAAAATTTACACAAATAAAGATCGACAATCCTGTAGGTCATGGCCTTCGTGTAATAGTCTATTGTATTGTTTTATTCTGAAATGCAATTAATTAGTTTTCAAAACTAACGAAAGATGGATTTTGGAAAATAGGAAAATGATGTAGGAAAATTGACATTTCACTGAAAACTACTATTTTTCTGAAAAACTTTGGGTTCCAAGCTTCATAATTGAGGTGTTATTTATTAAAATTCGTTCAGCCGTTTTCCCGTAATTTTCATTACCAGTTCAAATTATGTATTTAGATTATGTTTTCCAAAAAGTATCTATAATTTAAAATGTGTACCAAAACTGGGTGTCATGTGTTTCATCACTCTCATTTGTAAACGCAAATCCTAATCTTCATCTTATCTGGTAATCATTGCCTTCCCAAATAAATGTATAATGTTCCTACATTCCTTAATTAACTTATAACACCATTCATGTCTCCATCATCTATTCCTTCAACACATTCTCTTTATGAAATACTAAGCCTAATGACGTCAAACATTTCATATGTTAGCCTCCTACTAATACTTGCAACATGTTACAGAGTGAATATCACTGACAATGAAATTACCTTTTATACAGATTACAGTACTATGTCTTTTATTGTTAACAATTATATTTTCTCCTCTATTCCACACGCACACAAGCACACACAAACACACACACGCAATTAAAATGTTTAATACATTTCAAGAAATAAACTTATATTATTTAAATAATAGTCACTCTTCCAAACTTGTCTTCTCCTCACAATGCAACTCCTCACATGTCTAGCCGTAACATGCCACTGGGACACTGCGACATGTATCTTCACACCAATCTGCGACATGAAGGAAACATCACTGCCAGGCACTCCTGCGACATACTACCATCTACCCAAGGAATCAGCCTGCAAACATAAGCAATGCTATAGCTGCAATATCTCTATGTTTCAAATCAACAATGCAACAAAGACATCATGAAATACATAAACAAGACAAAGCAAATGAACAGTGCCAAAGGAAAAACATTCATAACTGGAAAATCAAACATTCAAAACATATCCCACATTAGAATATATCACTATAATTATGGAATTAAATAATTAAATTCAATTCAAAACAATAATTTCAGTTTACAACATAGCCACAATTCTGAACTTGGACTTCGTACCTTAATGAAGTCTTTTGTCCAAATTTGAAATCTACATTTTGTCTGTTGCAAGAATAATAAATGTCAGGAAATGTGAAATAGGAGAAACAGACACTGCATATGGTGTAATGTATACAAAGTACAATGCACTTATTACTGCAATAAATAGCCAAACAATTGTGAAACTATTTAGATAATGAGTAAAAGTTATATCTTTAAAAAAAAACTACAACAAAGGAGCTTCCAGATGAGACAAGACAACACTAATTGCCAAAATTTTGAAGAAATCTTACATTTCTAAAGTCGATGTGTACCTAATGGCAAACAACAATCACAGTCAAGAGAAAGGCATAAAAAATGTACAGCTGACGAGCAGAAGACTACCAAAAAGTGCAACGGATTTGCACGATTTTATTCGTGATTATTTGTGAACATGCGGGGATGCTACAGTGAAAACGGCGGGCCTCTGAGCCGCTTCGTTCTCCTTGTGTAGAGAAAATTCTGTTTTGGAAGGTCAAAATGACCATTTTTTTTTATTTTGCCGGCCTCTCCCGTCCAAAGGTGCGGGGGATAGAGACTTGTCCTTTATACTGAATATAAAGTTCGAGGAGCTGTATTCAACTTTGTCAGCTTTGTCAGCATCAGCTTTGTTGTCACTACAAGTACTGCGGAGTTATGGCGGCAAGAATGTCGGCGGAGTAGTGGTTTAAACCCTTCCCAATATTTTCTCGAAAATCAGCTTGTGTTTCGCGATTCCCATTTTGATGCTATCGTGTAAGAAGTAATTCAAGGGGGAATACAGGAGAGCATCCGGATGCCCCAGAGCCGGAAAATGTGGCAACAGAAAAAAAAAAAACAGAAAACTGTTACATGCCTCGGGGCTCTGCGGGGGACGAACGCCCCAGAGCCGGAAAAAGTGGCAACTGTAAAAATGAGAAACTTTAAACCTGCGTCGGGGCTCTTGGGGAGCAGCCTCAGCGCCGGAATTCGCGGCAACCGGAAAAATGATAAAATTTAAACATGCCTCGGGGAACTACGGGGAATGCCCCAGAGCAGAAAAACGCGGCAACCGGAAAAAAGAGAAGCATGAAACATGCCTCGGGGCCCAGTGAGTGACGCCCCAGAGCCGTAAAACGAGGCAACAGGAAAAACGAGAAATTTGAAACCTGCGTCGTGGCTCTCGGGGAGCAGCCGCAGCGCCCGAATTCGCGGCAACCGGAAAATGATAAACATTAAACATGCCTCGGGGGACCAAGGGGGCTATTTGGGAGCAGACCCAGCGCCGGACGTCGCGGCAACCGGAAAAATGAAACCTGGAAATATGCCTCGCGGTATGCAGGGGAAAAAGTGGTAACCGGAAAATATTAGAAAATTTGGATATTTTGGGATTTTGAAGAATTTTTTAAAGTTTTTAAAAATCTTTGTAATTTTTTTGATTTTCAGAAATTCAGAAGCATTTTTTTTTAAATTTTGAAAAATTTTGAAATTTTTTTTAATTCTACGAATTTTGAAATTTTATTTTTGAATTTCTTTTCAATTACGAAAAATTTTGAATTTTTTTTTTCAAAATTTTTAAATTTATTTGAATTTAGAAAAATTTTGAATATTTTAATATTTTTGAATTTTCAAAATTTTTATTTTTTTTAATTTTAAAAAATGTTAATTTTTTGGAATTTTGAAATTTTTATTATTTTTTTTAATATAAATTATTTTGTTATAAAAAATTTTGAAATTTTTTTTAATTTAAAAAGTTTTTAAATTTTTATGAAATTTTTGAAAATTGTTTATAATTTTAATTTTTTTCAATTTTGAAAAATTTTCAAAATTTTTTAAAATTATAATTTTTTTTAATTTTGAAAAATATTTAAAAATTTTTGAAAATGTTGAAATTTTTTAATTTTGAAAAATTTTGAAAATTTTTGGATTTGAGAGTGACCAGGAGTGAATTCGGGAATGATTGGGAATGAATTTGGGAGTAACAACAATTGAAATTTGGAATGGTTAAAAGTGGATTTCGGAGTGCATAAGGGTGAATTTGAGAACGTTTGAGAGTGAATTTGGAGTGACTAAGAGTGAATTTGGGAGTGACTGGGAGTGAATGTGGGAGTGACTTGGAGTGAATATGGGAGTGACTGGTAGTGAATTAGAGAGCGAATAGGATATACTAGGAGTGAATTTGGGAGTGACAAGGAGTGACCTTGTGAGTGACTAGGAGTAATTTGGGAGTGACTAGAAGTGGATTTGGGAGTTACTAGGAGTGACTATGAGCGAATTTGTGATTGACAAGGAGTGAATTTGGGAGTGACGAGGAGTGAATTTGTGAGTGACTGAGTGAATGTGGGAGTGACTAGGAGTGAACTTGGGAGTGACTAGGAGTGAATTTGGGAATTACTAGGAATGTATTTGGGAGTGACTAGGAGCGACTTTGGAATTGGCTAGGAGTGAATTTGGGAGGGGCTAGGAGTGAATACCCGTTACTGGGAGTGAATTAAGGTGCGACTATTGGTGTATTTGGGTGCGTTTATAAATTTGGGAGTGACTTGGAGTGAATTCGGGAGTGGATAGTAGTGAATTTGGGAGTGACTAGGAGTGAATGTGTGAGCGACTTGGATTCAATTTGAGAGTGACTATGAGTGAAGTTTGGAGGAACATTTGGAAGTGACTAATAGTGAATTTGAGAGTGACTTGGAGTGAATTTGTGTTACTAGGAGTGAATTTGGGAGTGAGTATGAGTGAATGTGGGGGTGCTTGGTATGCGGTATGCGGGGAAAGAGTGGTAACCGGAAAAACGAGAACCTTCACACCTGCCTCGGGGCTCATTGGGAGCAGCCCCAGCGCCGGAAATCGCGGGAAAATGAAAAAAGAGAAACTTGAAACATGAAACCGGAAATCGGGAAACTTGAAACATGTCTCCGGGCTCTGCGGGGGCCGCCCAGCGCCGGAAAACGTCGCAACCGCAAAAAGTAGAAATTGAAATATGCCTCGGGGTTCTGCGGGATCCGCCCCAGCGCCGGAAAACGCGGTAACCGGAAAAACGAGAAACTATAAACATGCATCCAGGCTTAGCCCCTGAGAATCAGAGAGACCTCCGAGCACCTCCACCTCCAACTACAGCTACACTTCCACCTCTACGTACACTTACCCTTCTCCGAGTTGAGTAGCGAGGGGTAAATGCTTCCGACCGCACCAGCTTATTCTTGTGCTCTCTAGGCTTGTAGAGGGGATACGTTCTCGCTGCCGTAACTCCGTCGTATAGCCTATGTACCGAGAGCAAAGCTGATAAGTGCGGCGAACAGTGCTCCTCGAAATGTATCTATAGTGTAAAGGGCAACCTTCTGACCCCAGGCATATGGACGGTAGAGGCCGGGAAATTAAAAAAAATGTTAATTTCGACTTTCCAAAACAGTCTTTACACGAGGGAAACGAAGGGTCTCAAAGACCCGCTCTTTTTTCTGCAGGATTCCCACAAGTTTTCTACTAATCACCAATAATATCGAGCAAATCCATTGCACTTTTTCCTAGCCTAATATTTTTGCCTATCTTGCGTCTCTAATGTCCGGAAATAATGGCGATATCGAGAAACGAGATGCGGTATTGTATTCCCCCTTGTCTCAATTCAGAAACGGTAGCATCAAAATGGGAATCCCGAACACAAGGTGATTTTCGAGAAAAAAAAACACCATTCTATTCCTCAAACTTTCCCCTCGCCATAATTCCGCCGTATGCGTAGTTAGAACAGAGCTGATATGTGGAGCGAATAGAGATCCTCGAGGTCTATCTGTGGAGTAAAGAGAAATTTTCTGCTCTCAGGCATATGGACGGTAGAGGGCGGCAATGTTTAAAAAAATGGTAATTTTGACTTTCCAAGACAGACTTTTCTCTACACAAGGAAAGCGAAGGGGTTCAGAGACCCGCCCTTTTCACTTGAGCATCCCCGCATGTTTACTAATAATCATCAATAAAATCGAGCAAATCGTTTGCAATTTTTTCAAGCCTCAATTTTTTTTTTGCCTACCTAAAATGTTTCAGTCTCTAATCTATGGAAACAACGGCATATCGAGGAGCGGTACGCGGCGTTGTATTCCCCCTTCATTCACTACGCTTACAGTAGCATCAAAATAGGAATCCCGAACATAAATACCTAGGTATATATTTAAGTAACAAACTGGGTTGGGAGGAACAAGTCACTAATACCACAAGGAAAGCCTGGAAAGCACTACATTTATCTATGCGTATTCTGAAGAAATCTAACCGAAAGTGAAAAGAATTAGCGTACAAAACCCTTGTTCGCCCAATTATGGAATATGGAGCAGTAGGTTGGGATCCGTACAGACCAAACCAAATCGATTCAATAGAAAAGGTCCAACGCAAGGCAGCAAAATATGTCAAAATGGGGAAGGGACATAGTGAGGAGATAGTAAAAGACTTAGGGTGGGAACTTCTCAAATCAAGGCGACGAAAAACCACACTCATCGCATTGTTTAAGGCACAAATGGGACACAAAGCATTGACCGACATCAATGCCAGATTAGCAACACCATCGTACTTAGGAAGGGCTGATCATATTAGGAAGTTTAAATGTAGAAGACAAAGAACGGACGTGGCAAAATTTTCTTTTGTTAACCGTACAATAGCAGACTGGAACAGCTTACCTGCGGCAATCTTTCAGGGTGGTCCTTTTAAAATCAATACATTTAAGGAAAGGTTGAGAAGATTAGACTGAAAATGTAATTGGAGGTGCTGTGTAATTATTTAAGTTGTGTCATGTACTTAATTGAATTGATATATAATTAATTAAGTTGATATGTAATTATTAAGTTGATATGTAAAATAATTAAGTTGATATGTAATTTAGTTGATATGTAAATAAATTAAGGTGATATGTAATTAATTAAGATGATATGTAATTAAGTTGGTATGTAATTAATTAAGGTGATATGTAATTATTTAAATTGGTAATAGTTGGGTGAAATAGAAGTACTTATAAGTTAGATTTACTTTTGCTTATCGTAGACGTTATTATAGAATAGTTTTTAATTATAGTCCTAGGTTTATTGCATCTACTATTTGTAGATTTACGTTTATTTTATTTTATTTCATTTAGGTTTATTTTATTTTATTTCATGTAATTGTAAATATTGTATATTATATATCATTGCCACCGGGTGTATACCCAATTGTAGTGTTAATAAATAAATACATACATACATACATACATACATACATACATACATACATACATAAGCTGTTTTTCGAGAAAAATATAGTCTACGAAGACTTTCAACTTCTATTCCTCCAACAATCTCGCCGCCATAACTCCGCCGTATGTGTAGCGAGAACAAAGCTGATAAGTGCGGCGAATAGAGCTCTTCGAGCTCTATCTGTAGTGTAAGGGCAACCCTTTGCCCCAGACATATGGACGATAGGGGCCGGCAAATCTAAAAAAAATGGTAATAAATAAGTAGAGGGATAAGTTTTTCTCTGTAATGATGAGCGCTATGAAAGACATCATATGAGTAATGCAATATGAGGCATTATAAAGGTTGCGGCAAAATATCCTCCCTAATTTAAAGTTTAAATAAAGAACAGATGGATCAAAATAAGGAAACTGTATTAATATGAATTGTATCTAAACAGAGGAAAATTTAGGTTTACATGTGTCGCCATAGCGATATCAAATGGCATGCGCAAAACAACAAGAATTGAATAGGACATTGAATACACGGAACTGACATTCAATTAGTGCAAATTGTAATCTGTAACGAATTCCAACTATGCCGTGGACGGGTGAAGAACGTGCTTACGCTTGGTATCGTTTCTGAGAAGTGGTAATTCCGTTGTCGCTGCTCAAATGTTTCCCGGACGCTTCATTTCTTCATGTGGCGACGTCCCCTGGCCAGCACGATCACCAGACCTTGCACCCCGTGATATTTTTCTACGGGGGCAACTTAAGGCTGAGGTGTTCAAACATCGGCCGAGGACTTTGCCAGACCTAAGAAATGCAATACAGGATGAAATTGGTCTTATTCCTCAAGAAATGCTAGTTAGAGTGATTCAGAATTTCCGAAGTCGCATTCAACAATGCATTGATAGTGAAGAACACCACTTGAGAGACACGTTATTCAAAAAATGAAAAATTCCCACTGTTAAGATACCATTCATATTAATAAAGTTTCCTTATTTTGATTCATCTGTTTTTTTTTTATTTAAACATTAAATTAGGGAGGATGTTTTGCCGCACCCTCTACAATGTACTATTCCTTTCGCAAGAGATTTCCGAGCAAATGTGTTGCACAGACTACAACATTTTAAAAACGCCGCAGCTTTCCTAATACGAGAATCGTGTCCATCTGATTGACGCATGAACAAACACCACTCCCTGGGTCGCGACTCCAGCAACAAAGACGTACCTATGGCAACAGTACTGCTTCATTAGAATAATTACGTTCCCTCGCTTCATCTTCATTATAAATGTGACGTACATCAGGGGTGTCCATCAGCAATCACGACATTTGAAAAATGTCAGTTGTTATTCCTTATTTAACACGTCTTTGTTGTACGAAGGCTATTCACGGACTGTGTCATGATATAGCAATAGTATATGAATGGCAAAATTTGGGAGTGACTAGAAGTGGATTTGGGAGTTACTAGGAGTGACTATGAGCGAATTTGTGATTGACAAGGAGTGAATTTGGGAGTGACGAGGAGTGAATTTGTGAGTGACTGAGTGAATGTGGGAGTGACTAGGAGTGAACTTGGGAGTGACTAGGAGTGAATTTGGGAATTACTAGGAATGTATTTGGGAGTGACTAGGAGCGACTTTGGAATTGGCTAGGAGTGAATTTGGGAGGGGCTAGGAGTGAATACCCGTTACTGGGAGTGAATTAAGGTGCGACTATTGGTGTATTTGGGTGCGTTTATAAATTTGGGAGTGACTTGGAGTGAATTCGGGAGTGGATAGTAGTGAATTTGGGAGTGACTAGGAGTGAATGTGTGAGCGACTTGGATTCAATTTGAGAGTGACTATGAGTGAAGTTTGGAGGAACATTTGGAAGTGACTAATAGTGAATTTGAGAGTGACTTGGAGTGAATTTGTGTTACTAGGAGTGAATTTGGGAGTGAGTATGAGTGAATGTGGGGGTGCTTGGTATGCGGTATGCGGGGAAAGAGTGGTAACCGGAAAAACGAGAACCTTCACACCTGCCTCGGGGCTCATTGGGAGCAGCCCCAGCGCCGGAAATCGCGGGAAAATGAAAAAAGAGAAACTTGAAACATGAAACCGGAAATCGGGAAACTTGAAACATGTCTCCGGGCTCTGCGGGGGCCGCCCAGCGCCGGAAAACGTCGCAACCGCAAAAAGTAGAAATTGAAATATGCCTCGGGGTTCTGCGGGATCCGCCCCAGCGCCGGAAAACGCGGTAACCGGAAAAACGAGAAACTATAAACATGCATCCAGGCTTAGCCCCTGAGAATCAGAGAGACCTCCGAGCACCTCCACCTCCAACTACAGCTACACTTCCACCTCTACGTACACTTACCCTTCTCCGAGTTGAGTAGCGAGGGGTAAATGCTTCCGACCGCACCAGCTTATTCTTGTGCTCTCTAGGCTTGTAGAGGGGATACGTTCTCGCTGCCGTAACTCCGTCGTATAGCCTATGTACCGAGAGCAAAGCTGATAAGTGCGGCGAACAGTGCTCCTCGAAATGTATCTATAGTGTAAAGGGCAACCTTCTGACCCCAGGCATATGGACGGTAGAGGCCGGGAAATTAAAAAAAATGTTAATTTCGACTTTCCAAAACAGTCTTTACACGAGGGAAACGAAGGGTCTCAAAGACCCGCTCTTTTTTCTGCAGGATTCCCACAAGTTTTCTACTAATCACCAATAATATCGAGCAAATCCATTGCACTTTTTCCTAGCCTAATATTTTTGCCTATCTTGCGTCTCTAATGTCCGGAAATAATGGCGATATCGAGAAACGAGATGCGGTATTGTATTCCCCCTTGTCTCAATTCAGAAACGGTAGCATCAAAATGGGAATCCCGAACACAAGGTGATTTTCGAGAAAAAAAAACACCATTCTATTCCTCAAACTTTCCCCTCGCCATAATTCCGCCGTATGCGTAGTTAGAACAGAGCTGATATGTGGAGCGAATAGAGATCCTCGAGGTCTATCTGTGGAGTAAAGAGAAATTTTCTGCTCTCAGGCATATGGACGGTAGAGGGCGGCAATGTTTAAAAAAATGGTAATTTTGACTTTCCAAGACAGACTTTTCTCTACACAAGGAAAGCGAAGGGGTTCAGAGACCCGCCCTTTTCACTTGAGCATCCCCGCATGTTTACTAATAATCATCAATAAAATCGAGCAAATCGTTTGCAATTTTTTCAAGCCTCAATTTTTTTTTTGCCTACCTAAAATGTTTCAGTCTCTAATCTATGGAAACAACGGCATATCGAGGAGCGGTACGCGGCGTTGTATTCCCCCTTCATTCACTACGCTTACAGTAGCATCAAAATAGGAATCCCGAACATAAATACCTAGGTATATATTTAAGTAACAAACTGGGTTGGGAGGAACAAGTCACTAATACCACAAGGAAAGCCTGGAAAGCACTACATTTATCTATGCGTATTCTGAAGAAATCTAACCGAAAGTGAAAAGAATTAGCGTACAAAACCCTTGTTCGCCCAATTATGGAATATGGAGCAGTAGGTTGGGATCCGTACAGACCAAACCAAATCGATTCAATAGAAAAGGTCCAACGCAAGGCAGCAAAATATGTCAAAATGGGGAAGGGACATAGTGAGGAGATAGTAAAAGACTTAGGGTGGGAACTTCTCAAATCAAGGCGACGAAAAACCACACTCATCGCATTGTTTAAGGCACAAATGGGACACAAAGCATTGACCGACATCAATGCCAGATTAGCAACACCATCGTACTTAGGAAGGGCTGATCATATTAGGAAGTTTAAATGTAGAAGACAAAGAACGGACGTGGCAAAATTTTCTTTTGTTAACCGTACAATAGCAGACTGGAACAGCTTACCTGCGGCAATCTTTCAGGGTGGTCCTTTTAAAATCAATACATTTAAGGAAAGGTTGAGAAGATTAGACTGAAAATGTAATTGGAGGTGCTGTGTAATTATTTAAGTTGTGTCATGTACTTAATTGAATTGATATATAATTAATTAAGTTGATATGTAATTATTAAGTTGATATGTAAAATAATTAAGTTGATATGTAATTTAGTTGATATGTAAATAAATTAAGGTGATATGTAATTAATTAAGATGATATGTAATTAAGTTGGTATGTAATTAATTAAGGTGATATGTAATTATTTAAATTGGTAATAGTTGGGTGAAATAGAAGTACTTATAAGTTAGATTTACTTTTGCTTATCGTAGACGTTATTATAGAATAGTTTTTAATTATAGTCCTAGGTTTATTGCATCTACTATTTGTAGATTTACGTTTATTTTATTTTATTTCATTTAGGTTTATTTTATTTTATTTCATGTAATTGTAAATATTGTATATTATATATCATTGCCACCGGGTGTATACCCAATTGTAGTGTTAATAAATAAATACATACATACATACATACATACATACATACATACATACATACATACATACATACATACATACATACATACATAAGCTGTTTTTCGAGAAAAATATAGTCTACGAAGACTTTCAACTTCTATTCCTCCAACAATCTCGCCGCCATAACTCCGCCGTATGTGTAGCGAGAACAAAGCTGATAAGTGCGGCGAATAGAGCTCTTCGAGCTCTATCTGTAGTGTAAGGGCAACCCTTTGCCCCAGACATATGGACGATAGGGGCCGGCAAATCTAAAAAAAATGGTAATAAATAAGTAGAGGGATAAGTTTTTCTCTGTAATGATGAGCGCTATGAAAGACATCATATGAGTAATGCAATATGAGGCATTATAAAGGTTGCGGCAAAATATCCTCCCTAATTTAAAGTTTAAATAAAGAACAGATGGATCAAAATAAGGAAACTGTATTAATATGAATTGTATCTAAACAGAGGAAAATTTAGGTTTACATGTGTTGCCATAGCGATATCAAATGGCATGCGCAAAACAACAAGAATTGAATAGGACATTGAATACACGGAACTGACATTCAATTAGTGCAAATTGTAATCTGTAACGAATTCCAACTATGCCGTGGACGGGTGAAGAACGTGCTTACGCTTGGTATCGTTTCTGAGAAGTGGTAATTCCGTTGTCGCTGCTCAAATGTTTCCCGGACGCTTCATTTCTTCATGTGGCGACGTCCCCTGGCCAGCACGATCACCAGACCTTGCACCCCGTGATATTTTTCTACGGGGGCAACTTAAGGCTGAGGTGTTCAAACATCGGCCGAGGACTTTGCCAGACCTAAGAAATGCAATACAGGATGAAATTGGTCTTATTCCTCAAGAAATGCTAGTTAGAGTGATTCAGAATTTCCGAAGTCGCATTCAACAATGCATTGATAGTGAAGAACACCACTTGAGAGACACGTTATTCAAAAAATGAAAAATTCCCACTGTTAAGATACCATTCATATTAATAAAGTTTCCTTATTTTGATTCATCTGTTTTTTTTTTATTTAAACATTAAATTAGGGAGGATGTTTTGCCGCACCCTCTACAATGTACTATTCCTTTCGCAAGAGATTTCCGAGCAAATGTGTTGCACAGACTACAACATTTTAAAAACGCCGCAGCTTTCCTAATACGAGAATCGTGTCCATCTGATTGACGCATGAACAAACACCACTCCCTGGGTCGCGACTCCAGCAACAAAGACGTACCTATGGCAACAGTACTGCTTCATTAGAATAATTACGTTCCCTCGCTTCATCTTCATTATAAATGTGACGTACATCAGGGGTGTCCATCAGCAATCACGACATTTGAAAAATGTCAGTTGTTATTCCTTATTTAACACGTCTTTGTTGTACGAAGGCTATTCACGGACTGTGTCATGATATAGCAATAGTATATGAATGGCAAAACAATGGCAGGAGAAGTTGAAGTTCTCGAAGAAAACAAAATGTTATTTTTTTTTTTTTTGGAAATTGTCTGGAGTTTAGTTTTATTTATAATGAAAAAAAGTATTAGACCTACATAAATGTCTCGATAAAAGAGTGGCCTCTTAAAAATAAATCAAATGTAATTAAAATAAAATAAATTAAATTTAATGAAGTGAAATTACATCACGATAATAACTGAATCGAACAATTTCAAGACTAATCAAATCATCTGAAGAAAATGAAATCACTTCAAGACGAAATCAAAACTGTCATTAGAAAATAAACTTCTTGTTTATAAAGTCATACTAAAACCAATCTGGACATACGGCATCCAACTGTGGGGAACTGCTAGCAACTCAAACATTGAAATACTGCAGAGATATCAGTCCAAAACTGAAAGTGAAATTTTCAGGTATAGGCCTATTTATTTAGTAACCTTACAGAATGTTTTCGTAAATCTAATGTACCGTATATACGTATTACTGAAGATAGTGCATTGAAAATTTTGAAAATATTCGCATGGAAATTGTTTGTAATGAAATGAATTAACAAAGCAACTACTGTTACATCATAAGCAAAAGATACGTGCCCATGTGTTGTAAAAATGTCAGCTCTATAGCTTCAGCAGATTTCGAGAAAATAATTTAATATTCTGATGATAGGAAGTTGCTCACAAATATCACCTTGAAAGCATAATGCGATAAGAGTTTTGTTATGTAATATTAGTTACACTTAAAACAGATACAGTGCCTAGGTAACTTTACTTTGTACTGTAATATTGTTTTGATTAGTTTATTGATTATTTTAGTAAGGCTAAAGATACCATCAATATAAATTCCAACTTATCATGTCATACTCAATCTCTTTCTTTGAATATCACTTTCTTTGTGAATGATGTGTTTCATCCACTTAATACAGTATAATACGCGTATTATACTACTATGGAATTTAAGTGAATATTCCTTCTTAACTCTCTATTATGTTATTAAGATTTAAAACACAAGTGCAATATTAAGAAATCAGTGTTAGTACTTTTGTTTTACAGACAATATAGATAATATTAAACAGAAAGAAGCCATATAAAAATAACGACTCACGTTCCATTTGAAGTTAGTGCACCACTGTTTTCTTAATCCAACAGGTTGCTTATTCATATACAGTACACAGCCCTTCCTCTTTCCATACTTAGCGCTTGCTGCCCGCGCACGACGTCAAGGCCAGAAAAATTCGCTTGCTTTGATATCACTGCACTAGTGTTTTAATGGCTCACTTTACGCGCAGATAACAGGGTAAAATGCAATTTTACGCACTATTGTAGAAAAATTATATTATATGGAATAGGATAAGAAGTAGCGTGCGTACTGCCCATTTAAGCGATCCGTGGTTCGATTCCCGTCTAGGAAATGGAAGAATTTTTTCTTCCAGCTAAGGTGCTGGATGGTTATCCCTTGTCTTGATTGTCCTGTGATGTCTCTGCGGTGGTCCTACGTCATGTTAACCCCATATCCAGCGAGACCCGCAATGTGTATATGTCTATTGTTGATTCAGAGACTAGCCCTACCCACAGTGGACTACAAGTCGGAGATAAAATGAATAAAGAAAGAAAGAAATAGAATAAAGTAAAGTAATCCGATAAAAGAAAATGTAATGAAGTGAAATCAAGTTATTTGATGTAAAAAATAAAATCGTAATAAATCAAATAATTCCTTCTTTCTTGCACTTTTCCGTTTTTGGGTAATTACGGCGGTTGATTTGCACGCTTCCTTCCCTCTGCGTCCCTGATCAAGTTTCATAGCATTCGACTCGTGCCCTGTAAAGGAGTTTTACTACAATAAATATAATTAAAATTAAAATTAAAATTAAATGTTATAAAGTTGCATAATGTTGTTTAATGATCAATCAAATTTTTCTACAATATATAAATAACTTTTTTTTAACTTTCCTGTGTTAATTCAACTATGGTATTATACCTTAGTTAATGACTAATTTCGTTTTAATTTCCGCCATCTTCAGATTTCTAGTGAGGTACTGCTCTTGTTTCCGGTTTATTGTTGTTGGTGCCTTGGTGGTGGCGCGTTTATGATCGGTAGTGTTGTGTCGAAAGGGCGTGCGTTCTGAAATTTAGATGTGTATTGGGATGAGTTGTGCATGTGTTTTTGTATGTCTGTATATTTCGTATTGTTACAGAGTGTTTGTCTAGTTTCTGGCTTTTCTGTTCAACTACCGGCTTGTGCAGCAAATGCTGCTAAGTTCATTAGAAGTTCAAATTAATTTTTTTTTTTCAAATTTATTTCCAATGAAGAATACCAGACATTTTGGAAGTTATTTGCTTCCATAATAATAAACATAGGCCTACCCCTCCGAATGCTTTTCTTCATGCTTCTTTTTATTTAACCTATACATCTTCAGTTCTTGAGTTCCAATGCGAAAACGCAAGTAACAATGTCAGAACGATCAGTCGGTTTCACATGTGGGAGTGAAGCAATAGCTACTGTATTTCAGGTTATTGTGGATTGTAGGTTAGAGTTATGAAAATATCCTCTCCTCTCTGCCCCCGTGCCCCCGTGCCCCCGTGCCCCCGTGCCCCCGTGCCCCCGTGCCCCCGTGCCCCCGTGCCCCCGTGCCCCCGTGCCCCCGTGCCCCCGTGCCCCCGTGCCCCCGTGCCCCCGTGCCCCCGTGCCCCCGTGCCCCCGTGCCCCCGTGCCCCCGTGCCCCCGTGCCCCCGTGCCCCCGTGCCCCCGTGCCCTCGTGCCCTCGTGCCCTCGTGCCCTCGTGCCCTCGTGCCCTCGTGCCCTCGTGCCCTCGTGCCCTCGTGCCCTCGTGCCCTCGTGCCCTCGTGCCCTCGTGCCCTCGTGCCCTCGTGCCCTCGTGCCCTCGTGCCCTCGTGCCCTCGTGCCCTCGTGCCCTCGTGCCCTCTGGCCCGTATGCCCTCTGCCCTCTGCCCTCTTCTCTTCTCTTCTCTTCTCTTCTCTTCTCTTCTCTTCTCTTCTCTTCTCTTCTCTTCCTGCTTTCTTGTTTTTGCCTTCTTTCTCCATTCGCTTGCTTTCTACTTGATTCTCAATCTCCCCTACTGTATCTTAGATCCTTGTCATTGTCACAAGTTTCATATTCAATCTCTACATTGCCTTCACCGTCATCGTCAGCATCATCATCTGAACTTTTATCTATGATCTGCAGAGTAGGCCTAGTGTCGATCACCACCAAAGTTTTCATCCAGTGTTACTTTGTTAAATGAAACACACTTAAGGGAATAAATAAACTGCACTAACAAAAAATTTTCTCCCTCCAAGACTGGATCTTCAATCAGCATCTCGAGTTCCACTAAAGAAAAGTGAAGTTAAGGATGTCTGAGACTTATTTCCATATGTAAAAGAGGAAAGCCGCTCATTTTATGAGTCTCTTTTTCAATCTTCTGAGACTATGGAAGATGAAGAGGAGAGTAAAAGTGATGACAGTGATGAGGAGGGAAATGATGTGGAAAATATGGATGTGGAATGAACAAAACTAATATCCTACCTTGTTTGAAAAATTTTTTTACTATTCAACAAGTTCATGATGTATTAAAGCAGAAGGTGTAAATATGGGCTAGGAGTGGTAATATGGGCTACCCCCTTTTTTACTATATAATATGGTGTTGTTACCTAGCGGAAAAGCTCTAAAAGTACATCTCGTGTCCGTGAGTCTGCGTGCACAAAGAGACAAACCAGTTGTCTTTGTGATGTGGATGTGGTATGTTCTTTGTGTTTTTCATAAATTTCAAAGATTTTTCAGGTATGTAGTTTCAATTTTATTTAATGAAATATATATCGGTGTTAAGAAATCACGCTTAATGTGTTGCACTGATTAAGAATAGCTCTATCACATGGCATAAGAGTAATATTCATTTAGAACAACAATTGCCATACATAATCTTAGAAACTTCCATGAGTCGATGCTGCTAATATGGGCTACTGCTATGTGTCAAATATTGGATAGGTAGCCCATATTAACTGCACATTAACACGTCCTGTATTTGTTACAGAATATTGCCAATGGTTTGACACAGGTTACCTACTTATGTGTCTTTTTTTTTTTATTTTATTTTCAAATTTTTGTGTTGGCCCATATTTAGACCCTATTACCTATAGAGGACCAGTTCGTCTTTCTTTCAAAAAGCAATTATATGCAAATATCTATTGCAACTATTGATCTTTAAGACTGGAAAAATTGTATATGAATAATTACTCTGTATGCCAATAAAGATTTCTAAGCAATATGCCACACCATTTTCCATTATTATGAGAAAAACAAAATGGTCGCCCATATTTCCACCTTCTCCTCTACCTTGTTTGATAAACTTCTATTCCTTATTTTGTTTTGAAAACATTTTTAACTTTTCAAAATGTTCGTGATTTGTTATTTTGTGTGGAAGAACTACCATAAAGTCTAAATATTCATGATTCGTTATTTTGTTTTGAAAACATTTCAGACTTTTCGAAATGTTCGTTATTTGTTGTGTTATGTGAAAAATATCTGAAGTTCTAAAAATGTTAATGAATATTATTAATAATATTGCTGTATTTTACATAAAATATAAATAATAATAAATTTTTATAACGACTACACAGCTTTTATATATATATATATATATATATATATTGAAAGTACGTTTTCTAGAAAAGAGATCCATAATATGCATTACTTTTATACATTATTCTTTAAATATATAACACTGGATTAAAATGCTTTCAGCATTTCTGTTATATTATGTAAAAAAAACACAATATTACGTATCCAGCAGTTTCATACTCATTGGTTAGTGCATGTAGTGCAATGCTTTAAAACTTTCAACTCTATATAAGGTGGGTGCTCCTGTTATGGCCATGTTCCTGATATGGCCACCCTCTATTGTGAGTTAGTTAACCAAAAAGTCCGCTAAATTGCAGCAGCATCCAGTGAAAGGGCATCCTGGTATGTCACTTGATCGTTTTCCATCCAGTAAGGTTGAGCAATATGGCGTCAGTTGCCTTTTTTGCGGTTTTCATGTGACCTCTTCTTATTTTTCTCTGGTAAGTCTCCTTTGTTTTATGCGTGTTTTTCAATGACTTCTTTCATGAAAACCATCGTACTCCATTCAGTTTTTAATGTTCTGTTGATTGGTGTTGTAGTTGATGGCGTATCTTTTACGAGTTGTTCATAATCAAACGATTTTCGTGAAAGCTTACCTGATCCTGATATGGCCATATCAAATGCACCATGGCCATATCAAGTTCATTTAACTTTTATTTTTTCACCTGACAAATTTACATGCCTTATAGCTGGGATTACGCAAAGATTTTGTATTTTAAGAAAAACAACTTAATTTTTTTTATGGAAAAACCTGTTTTCACTACACTTTTGAATTATAAAAAGGATTATTAAGTGTCATTTTTATTCATTTTACACCAAAATTATTTAATTTTAATACAACTGCGCTATCAAACTGAAAACAATCACGATTTGTAGAACATGGAACAAGGGTGGCCATATCATGTGCACATGTTCCTGATATGGCCACTAGGTAGACTTTAGGAATTTGGGACTTTTTGGACAATTAAAGCTATTTTTATGGGGAAAGGAAATTGTTTTAAGAAAGTCCATTAGACTGAGAACGAGTAAGAAAAAAGTGGTTTACATTTTTTAAAAATGGCGGCTATAAAATTTCTCAAACCTTAGCATGGCCATATCAGGAACACCTACCTTATATCTAAGAACAGCATGTTGGAGTACGGGCCCTTATTGCAGCAACGTCCTCAATTTTGTAATTACCAGATACAATAAACGGTTTGTGACTTAGTTTAAAGGAATCGCTGCTTCACCTTCCGCTTTTTCCACGTCACAATATTTTACGACATTATAAGCCAGTGGTCGTCAGCTCTCTCTGAAATGGGTAAAGGGTAAGCGGAGCCATCCCGTGTGCTCCGTCGTGCAGCACGAAGAGGTAGAGAGCATACCCGCTAGCAGCTACGAGTGCACCATAGTGAAGTGTGTTCTCCGCGGGTAAGCGACGCCAGCCCCAGAGTGCTCTGTGCTGATGACCGCTGTTATAAGCAATACGCTTGTATTGTAATAAATTCTCAAAAATAACTATCACAATATTACTCATATCACAATATTATTGTCGAACCAACGGATCTGTGCCCCCGTAAGATATGCGAACTGAACCCTAATTCCTTCTCAGCCTCGGTAATTCATTTCTCTCCCTGCATTCCTATCTCTCTCTTTTCTATCTCTCTCCCCCACTATTCACAATTTTGAGCCTTCTTGCAGGACAGTTTATTTGCACTTCCAGTCCAGTGTTGCCGACTCAACATGAACACTGTAGCACGGAGTGGCAAAAGAAATAGTATTAAGCAAGTACGTAATAGCATTTTGCGATCAAGAGAAACAAACAGGTCAGTATCTGTTTCCTATAAATAAGGCAACGAAAATAGCAGCTGCGATCACAAGTGTGGCTTATCTTATTTCAATTGATTACGTATTAAAATCACTTACTTAACTAATATTAATAATACAACATGTTATGTAATTTATATAGGCAGGTCAGAGAACCTAATAAAGAAAATCAGAAGAGAGGGAGTCTGTGCAGGAGATGAAAATCTAGGATCACCAGGGAAGAACAGACCAAGGGAACCTTTAATTCTTGTAGATGATATGAACCGATGTATATTTTAAGACGAAAGATACAAGAATTTTATACCGTGCAGAAAGAAGTTCCGACATTGAAGAAATTACTGAAGGTTGCGAGAGAAGCAATAATTTCCAAGGTTGGAGAGAAACGTTACGGAAAGTAGAAATACAAGATGTAGGCTATTTTGATTGAAAGAAATTATATTGTAGCAATTATTATTATTAGCATGGAGGACGAGTTATTTATGACACCGTTCGACGGAAGTTTGGCAACATCCCTATTCGGTAAGGTTCGTGGCGTGCTGTTTGACATGGTGGGAGGAAAGAGGGTGGAATGGGGTGAGTACAGGCGTTAACTTTTTCGAGAACGATGACAGTGCTGAAGGGGCACAGATCCGATGGTCCGACTATACCAACCTTTATGCTATTATATTAAATTCAGTGAAGTGGAATAATTGAACTGAATGGAATCAAATCAAACAGAATAACATAAAGTAAAATGAAGTAAGATTTTACATAATACGTGGATGATTTTCTTCGGTAAGAACTCGCACGGGATTCCTCGCATTGGCGGGTGTTCAATTGCTGTTATCTTGTAACCTCGCTAATTAATGTCAGTACGCAACAATGCCGAGATTGGAGCACATCCGGTGGCACGGGCAGCATCGGAACATCGTCACGAGGCTAAGTACTTCCTCGCAGCTATTGAGGTTGAAGTACGCTGACGCTCAGCTCAATATCAGGCCCAAATCTTTATGGATCACTTATCTGAGTCCGCATAAAGATGGCGTAACTTCCTGAGCGTCTAGAAACAATCTTTTAAGATAATTGCAGCACTCAAACACCAACCAGATTGACTGGTCACGTAATATTTATATTCGTTGAAGAGGCTGAAGAACATTCTTCTACTACATCAGTATTTTGTCACTCTTAGGCCCGATTGTATATTTATTGTCATCAAAATTATGTACAATTTGTATATAATTGGTTAATGGTGGTCCTGTTTTCCAGGAAAGCACCCGTAACTACATTTTACTATTAATAACTACTACTATATTACATATATTCCATACTACGTACAATCATTCTAGTTATTTCTTAACAAAAAAGTCGTTTCCTTTAATTACTATTTCTTATATATAAGGTAACTCTTTCACCTCCGATAGCGTGTGAAATATTTCAGATATACACAAACCAATAATTACAAGTTCAGGGGTTAGGTACAGCTTACAACAGTAAAATTTTTGGAAATATTCAACATTTTTTCCTCCATTACTGTATCTTGTACAATAATGCAAATTGGTATGTGTAAAACACTGTCCTTCCGCTATATGAAAAAAAAATATTTTTACGATTTAAAAAGAATTACTTATATTTTTTGCAAAATTCAAAATGGTGGCAGTTTACTGTGCAGTGATAAAGCTTTTCCCTCAAAACCCATACACTTGTTAACTTTTTCATGTTCTCTTTCTTTTATTTTATTGTTGACACTCATGTTTACAATATCATGCTCTTTCAACTACATTCCTTGGTAAATAATATTTTTTGTGTTAGAAAAAAAATACTGATATTTGACCATTCTTTTAAATGAATTTATTTTTTACCAGACGATCTATCAAAGGTAGAGAAATGGTCTTGCATCATATTGTAGATATGACATGCATAAATGTATAGAAAAATTTTCATCATAGAATGTTGGATAGTTTTTGAGTCATGTGGGAAACGCTTCATCACTGCACAATGAACTGAATTTTGAAAAAAAAAAGATAAAATGTGAGTAATTTTTTTTAAATCGTAAAAATATTTTTTCGTATAGAAGAAGGACAGTGTTTTACACCTACTAATTTTCATTATTGCACAAGATACAGGAATGGAGTAAAAAAATGTTGAATATATCCAAAATTTTACTGCTGTAAGCTGTACTTAACCCCTTAAATTACATCTGATACACGTAATGTATTTTTTGAACATGAAATAATTTTCAAGTTATTACAGTCAACTTTCTTTGTTCTTAAATGGGAACCAACTATGTTTTGTATTGCAAAAGTTGCGTTAGCTCTGTCTAATAACAACTGATTACTTTACAGACTGTTTGAATGACACCGGTAAGAGTAAACATAAACAATGTCTGACCAAGGATCGAACAGAGGAAGGGCAATGGTTAGAGTTGTGCGTCAATTAAAACACAATCACAATGTGCTGTACATTTTAATACTATGGAAAGGTTGAAAATGGTGAAGTGAGATATAAAAGTAGCGTACAATAAAAAATAAGTTTACAATTGAACGGTTCAGAGCCATAGTGGGCCAAGCGCCATTTATTAAAAACGGAGAAAGCAAGGGTTAAAGTTAAGTGAATACCATAGTTTAATGAAGATCGACATAGGGGAGAGTCGAGTAGTATCGGACATCGGGTAATATCGGACAGTGAGTTTCTTTCATCTACCACACAATGATAGTACCTGATTGACATGGTTACGTTTCTGTACTACCATATGGTAGTAGATGAAAGAAACGCACTGTCCGATATTACCCGATGTCCGATACTACCCGACTCTCCCCTACCTATATGATATGATATGACATGACATGACATGACATGATATTATATGATATGATATGATATGATATATGATACGATATATGATATGATATGATATGATATTATGATATATGATACGATATATGATATGATATGATATGATATGATATATGATATGATATGATATGATATGATATGATATGATATGATATGATATGATATGATATGATATGATATGATATGATATGATATGATATGATATGATATGATATGATATGATATGATATTTGATTGATATGATATGATATATGATGCGATTATACTGTATAGGCCCATTTCTCTCAACATATTTGGTCCCGCTGATTCTTCACATTTCTGTATTCGGGCTAGCTTTCCCTTACTTACTATTTACAAACTTTACGTGCCCTTAATACCTGCTCCTGATTATGTATTTCATGTCTCTTCACTTTCATTTATCCCTCCTAATTTAAAACACTTACTAACCTACTTCTCTTCTTTTATTCTGTGTTACACCTAATAACTTTTCATACTATTTTTTCCCTTTTAACTTCATTCCCACCTTGCTCGTAACTAACTACATAATTATTTCCTGTTAATAACATAATTTCATTTTAAACTTATCTAACATAGGAGACAACTCTTGTTGACTTATTTCAGGAAATATAACATATTATTAAATTCACTGTAAAAACACTTCTAGCATATATAATCATAAACACTCGTACTCAAAGAACATTAGTTCAACTTGATTTATAACTTTGGACCTAGAATCCACTGTTCAATCAAAAACAAATCCATAACCTTGAGGAAGTCCATCCATTCAATTCCATTTTTCAGTTATACAAGAAACCCTGTACTGGTATACCATTTCCTCAGGTTATAATTATTGCTTTTTCTTCCCTAGTACCCCCTCGCTTCACACTACTAACTCGATTAACACTCTCTATACTAGTTAAGGTAATAATAGAGCCATATAATGAAGAATATGGCAGGAAACACGCATAGTTGGCGGAAGCATTCTCTATGTAAAAACACTTCTAGCACATTTAATCATAAACACTCGTACTCAAAGAACATTAGTTCAACTTGATTTATAAATTTGGACCTAGAATCCACTGTTCAATAAAAAAACAAATCCATAGCGTTGAGAAAGTCCATCCGTTCAATTCCATTTTTCAGTTATACAAGAAACCCTACAGCATTTCTTCAGGTTATAATTATTGCTTTTTCTTCCCTACTACCCCCTCGCTTCTTACTGCTAACTCGATTAACACTCTCTATACTAGTTAAGGTAATAATAGAGCCATATGATGAAGACTATGGCAGAAAACATTCTCGGAAGCATTCTCTATGAATCTCACAAAACCTGTACAGATTCGAACCCATCCCCTTCGGCGAGAAACTGTCTGCTCGACAGCTGAGCGAACCTGTTTTATTGGTACACCGTTATTATATCAATTAGAAGAAAAGTGTGTGCCGTGAGTCGCTGATGCACGGAAGCGTTGTCTTATGTAACTGACCGGCGGGCTGACGTGAAATAAGCCTGCCTAAATATCTGAAGCATAATAAAGCTGTATAATAGTATTAAAAGCCTATTGATGCTCTCACAACAAACCAGTCCTGCATGTACTATTATTAATTAATCGCTTGCGTGACGCCAGCCGTGCGTATCATTAGAGTCTATTATTAAAATCTCCTCCCGACAGAGAATCCAGTCAAGTCATGAGTGGCCCATGACATTGCGAAACTCGTTCCTCAATTAAGAGGATTCGGAGTTATGCATACACTCACTGCTGCATACAATGCCTCTACCAATTCCACACACGGTGTGCCATGTATGCCTCAATGCAAGGTTTACATTCACTCTAATATCTTCTCACGATTTTGACATCACTTGAAAACCTTCTCACAATTCAAACCAGTGTTGCCAGGAGTAGAGTAAAATCCCTATTGTAGAGATATTTTAACCCTAGTAGGGATGAGGAATCTATGCGGATGACGTGAATATGTTAGGAGAAAATCCACAAACGATTAGGGAAAACACGGGAATTTTGCTTGAAGCAAGTAAAGAGATAGGTTTGGAAGTAAATCCCGAAAAGACAAAGTAGGCCTATATGATTATGTCTCGTGACGAGAATATTATACGAAATGAAAATATAAAAATTGGAAATTTATCCTTTGAAGAGATGGAAAAATTCAAATATCTTGGAGCAACAGTAACAAATATAAATGACACACGGGAGGAAATTAAACGCAGAATAAATATGGGAAATGCGTGTTATTATTCGGTTGAGAAGCTTTTGTCATCTAGTCTTCTGTCAAAAAGTCTGAAAGTTAGAATTTATAAAACAGTTATATTACCGGTTGTTCTGTATGGTTGTGAAACTTGGACTCTCACTTTGAGAGAGGAACAGAGATTAAGGGTGTTTGAGAATAAGGTTCTTAGGAAAATATTTGGGGCTAAGAGGGATGAAGTTACAGGAGAATGGAGAAAGTTACACAACGCAGAGCTGCACGCATTGTATACTTCACCTGACATAATTAGGAACATAAAATCCAGACGTTTGAGATGGGCAGGACATGTAGCACGTATGGGCGAATCCAGAAATGCATATAGAGTGTTAGTTTGAAGCCCGGAAGGAAAAAGACCTTTGGGGAAGCCGAGAAGTAGATGGGAAGATAATATTAAAATGGATTTGAGGGAGGTGAGATATGACGATAGAGACTGGATTGATCTTGCTCAGGATAGGGACTTATGGCGGGTTTATGTGAGGGCAGCAATGAACCTTCGGGTTCCTTAAAAGCCAGTAAGTAAATATGTAAGTAAGTAAGTAAGTAAGTAAGTAAGTAAGTAAGTAAGTAAGTAAATAAGTGATTGAGGAATTCTTGTGTAAAACTGGTCCAATTGTAGGGGTTTTCTCATCTTTCTGTTAATATTCATAACAATTGCCATGTATTTTAATTTATATTTTATAGATAGTCTATAGAAAACTGAAATTCACATCGATCTATATTAACTCGTACATAAAGCATTTGACAAGCAGACATGGAAAACGGTATAAGTGCCTCCGAGGTCAAATTTTGTTTTCGTCACAGAATGTGATATAGCCTATGTAGCAGCGCCAATGTCATAGTATTGGATATATGTGCCACAGTTATATATTTGTTGTTCTTATACTTCTAGTTGTAATGGTGTTAACGGTATATGAACATTTAACCCGTAACCTTGGATGTGGGGTATATTCTACCCAAGCCATTTTAAAATCCTTCATTTATTCTGTTATCCGTAACCCAACACAGGAGCGCTACTCAGTACCTTCCTGGAAGTTGATTATTCACTGTTAGATGTAACTATTGTGTTCCTGTAGGTGAGTAATCATAACCTAAACCGCTTTAATTTCAGGCTAGGGGAGATTATACCCCATGTCCCAGGTAACGTTACTTTTTCCACATTTATCTCATTTCTTCTCTAAAGGTAAATATGACGTCCGCATGCGGGCTGTATGCGGGCTGATGATCCGAAGTTCAGTGGTTGGACGCAGAATACTTTGGAAGCTGAGGAAAGTGACTTTGGTGACAATGACTGTGATATAGATCCAGTGGAGGCTGCAGAAATTGTGTTTGTCACAACTGCCTAAATTCAATCTAAATATTTAGTACAAGTTTTGTAACAATTGAAATTTATTTTGAGGTTAATTTATGCATTATTGTTTACCGCTCAATTTTCTGATATTCAATTTTGTTAATGATTATATGTGCTTCCATTATTTGTTTATTAGCAGAGGGTAAAAAAGTGTCGAGGAATTTCTCAAAGTACAGATTTGTTGGCAGCAAAGGCTTCCTTTCCACAAATATATATATATATATATATATATATATATATATATATATATATATATATATATATATATATAATTTGAAATGGTAATGGAAATTACGGGAAAACGGCTGGATGGATTTTAATAAATGACCCCTCATTTTGAAGCTTGGAACTCAAAGTTTTTCTGAAAAATAGTAGTTTTCAGTGAAATGTCAATTTTTAAACATAATTTTCCTATTTTCCAAAATCCATCTGCCATCAGTTTTGAGAACTAGCCAATGGCATTCACGGCCGACTTGATATTCCCTTCGCTTTTTTGTAAAGGAGAAGCGAAGCGAGCATCAAGTCGGCCGTGTTGCATTTCAGAATAAAACAAAACACATAGTACAGTAAACAATATTACACGAAGGCCATGATCTGCAAGAATGCTGACATATTTACAGCTCAAATTAAATTGGTTATTGAAAACTTAACTTACTAAAAATAATTTACAGGTTCGATTCTGTGGTGTGTAATTTTCTGGTTACAGCTGTGTATTGGACATTAAAAACTACAAAACTTGAGGTGGTTTGATGACATTATTACCATAAGAAATGAATTATTATTGTAGTTAATGGCATGATGTGACTATTTTTCATTAATTATACATATTAATGTTACATTGATGATATGAAAGTAAAACGTTTTGGGGTTATATAAGTAGATGTAGAGAATAACTTAAATTAGATTTTGATTTCTATATTTTACTGAGTGGCGGCTATATAGTATATATAGTATATGTTACTGAAAGCTATAAAACTTACGTAAGATAATAATATTATTAAAAATCAAATATTTTTATAATTATTAATCAAGTGGGGTTGGGTCTTTTTCATATACAATATTTAATGGCGGTGTGGAGTAAGATATTTATATGCGTGGCTCTCTTCAGTATTGGCTCGAGAGAGAGTGTCTTACATTGTTATGGAAGCAAATAACTTTCCGAATGTCTGGTGTCCTTCATTGAAAATAAATCTGAAAAATGTTTATTTGAACGTCTAATAAATTAGTTTGCAACATTTGCTGCACAAGCCACTAGTATTTGTTTTTAATTATGAAATGTTATCTCATGTGCCTCCAAACTTAATTTCACTGCCATAATATGTCACATAGCCTTGAAAATAGCGCCTGGTTTATAGAACTGGGTAAAAAATACCCCACATCCAAGAGAGTGTGACAAAAATAATACGTTCCAGGTTGCGGGTTAAAATTATTGAATTATAAAAGTGAATTCCTGATGTTTTGGAATATGTTTTTAAAGAAAACATTATTTTTTGTTAGAGCCTATTACAAAATTTTTAGAGACTATTTTAGGCACCTAAAATTACATTTTAACGACCTAAAAATTCGTACTCTAATAATAGGAGATATAAGAGAATGGAGAAGAGAAAAAAATAAACGGACGATGAAGTTGCGTCGGAAGAGAGGGAACAGGAGAGTAAAGTGAAGTTAACTGTAGAGGAAAAAGAGGTGAATGTATTAGAATAAATAGCATGGGGTATAAATCGAACAAATGTGGTTAGTAAGAGCAGAATGTGACAAAAGAGTAACATAGGCAATAAGAATAAGGAGGTTAGCAGAGAAAAGTAATAAGACTGAAATATAATATACTAGTGGCTCGTGCAGCAAATGCTGCTAAGTTCATTAGAAGTTCAAATTGAATTTTTTCAAATTTATTTTCAATGAAGGATACCAGACATTTTGGAAGTTATTTGCTTTCATAATAATGAAACATAGGCCTACCCCTCTGAATGGTTTTCTTCATGCTAAATACTTTTTATTTAACATATACATCTTCAGTTCTTGAGTTCCAATGCGAAAACGCAAGTAACAATGTCAGAACGATCAGTCTGTTTTACATGTTGGAGTGAAGCGATAGCTATTTCAGGTCATTGCAGATTGTAGGTTAGAGTTATGAAAATATCCTCTCCACGCCCCCGTGCCCCCGTGCCCCCGTGCCCCCGTGCCCCCGTGCCCCCGTGCCCCCGTGCCCCCGTGCCCCCGTGCCCCCGTGCCCCCGTGCCACCGTGCCACCGTGCCACCGTGCCACCGTGCCACCGTGCCACCGTGCCCTCGTGCCCTCGTGCCCTCGTGCCCTCGTGCCCTCGTGCCCTCGTGCCCTCGTGCCCTCGTGCCCTCGTGCCCTCGTGCCCTCGTGCCCTCGTGCCCTCGTGCCCTCGTGCCCTCGTGCCCTCGTGCCCTCGTGCCCTCGTGCCCTCGTGCCCTCGTGCCCTCGTGCCCTCGTGCCCTCGTGCCCTCGTGCCCTCGTGCCCTCGTGCCCTCGTGCCCTCGTGCCCTCTGGCCCTATGCCCCTATGCCCCTATGCCCCTCTGCCCTCTGCCCTCTGCCCTCTGCCCTCTTCTCTTCTCTTCTCTTCTCTTCTCTTCTCTTCTCTTCTCTTCTCTTCTCTTCTCTTCCTGTTTTCTTATTTTTTGCTTTTTTCTCCATTCGCTTCCTTTCTATGTGATTCTCAATCTCTCCTACTGTATCTTAGATTCTTGTCATTGTCACATGTTTCATATTCAATCTCTACATTACCTTCAGCGTCATCATCAGCATCATCGTCTGAACTTTCATCTATGATCTGCAGAATAGTGTCGATCACCACGTAAGTTTTCATCCAGTGTTACTTTGTTAGATAAAACACACTTTAGGGATAAATAAACTGCACTAACAGAAAATTTTCTATTAACATTATTGATACGTAAATCTGACGTACACTTCCAAATAATTATATCTCATAATAAGTTGGCCAAGCGTGTAAGTTGCAACCTGCTGTCACGACTACTATAGTCAGCAACTGAAAGACGGAGGCATAGCTAGAAGAAGGAGTGCTCTCTTGGCGGGAAAAGTAGTGAGGATCAATTGTTTATCCATTGTACGTCAAAATTACGTACGACAGAAGTTTTAAACAATGGCATTACTTCCTTGTGAGCAGGAAGAAAACAACTGTTTGATCACAGTATAGAGATATGTTCTCTATACTGTGGTTTGATTTCCACATATCCTACAAGTTTAATACAAGTAATGTTAAGTTCATAACAATAACCTTAGTATCTCGTTATCATTATATTACTTCTCTTCAAATAATTATCTACCGTCAGATGGAAATAAGTTTATGAGATTATACGTTCTCGTGCATAAAATCGAAACTTCACGTTGATGTGGACGTTATAGGCATTCCTAATAATATTTATAGTCTCAACAAATGTTGACGCAACATCCGTCGATCGACCACACTGTTACGTAAGTATTATAGTTTTCAATTATATATGTATATATACATATATATACATATATATAGCCGTTACTCAGTATATTATAGAAATGAAGATCTAATACAAAATCTTCTTTCTATGCGTCTACTTACTTAAGGCCCCAAAAAATTTCACTTTCATATCATCAGTATACCATTATGTGTTACATTAACTATAATAATATTTCGTTTTTAATGGTAATAATGTCACCAAACATTCTTAAGTTTTGTAGTTCTTAATATCGGATACACAGCTGTACTCGGAAAACTACAGACCAGAGAATGAGACTTGTTAATTATATTTATACGTAATCAAAAAATTACACAAATGAAGATCGGCATATTGGCATTATGATGTGAAAGAATCTGAACTCTAAGTATGTCAGCAATCCTGTAGGTCATGGCCTCCGTGTAATAGTCTATTGTTTATTGTAGTGTGTTTTGTTTTATTCTGAAATGCAATTAATTAGTTCTCAAAATTGACGAAAGATGGATTTTGGAAAATATGAAAATGATGTAGGAAAATTGACATTTCACTGAAAACTACTATATATCTGAAAAAGTTTGGGTTCCAAGATTCAAAATGAGGGATCATTTATTAAAATCCGTTCAGCAGTTTTCCCGTAATTTTCATTACCAGTTCAAATTATATATATATATATATATATATATATATATATATATATATATATATATATATATATATACTAGTGGCTTGTGCAGCAAATGCTGCAAACTAAGTTCATTAGACGTTCAAATACACATTTTTCAGATTTATTTTCAATGAAGAATACCAGACATTCGGAAAGTTATTTGCTTCCATAACAATGAAAGTTACTCTCTCGAGCCAATACTGAAGAGAACCACGCATATAAATGTCTACACCACACCGCCATTAAATATATGAAAAAGACCCAACCCCACTTGATTAATAATGATAAAAATATTTGATTTTTAATAATATTATCTTACGTAAGTTTTATAGCTTTGAGTAACATATACTATATATACTATACAGCCGCCACTCAGTAACATATAGAAATCAAAATCTAATTTAAGTTATTCTCTACATCTACTCATTTAACCCCAAAACGTTTCATTTTCATATCATCAATATAGCATTAATATGTATAATTAATGAAAAATAGTCACATCATGCCATTAACTACAATAATATTTCATTTCTTATAGTAATAATGTCATCAAACCACCTCAAGTTTTGTAGTTTTTAATATCCGATACACAGCTGTACCCAGAAAATTACACACCACAGAATCGAACCTGTAAATTATTTTTAGTAAGTTAAGTTTTTAATAACCAATTTAGTTTGAGCTGTAAATATGTCAGCATCTTGCAGATCATGGCCTTCGTTTAATATTGTTTACTGTACTACGTGTTTTGTTTTATTCTGAAATGCAACACGGTCGACTTGATGCTCGCTTCGCTTCTCCTTTACAAAAAAAGCGAAGGGAATATCAAGTCGGCCGTGAATGCTATTAGTTAGTTCTCAAAACTGACGACAGATGGATTTTGGAAAATAGGAAAATTATGTTTAAAAATTGACATTTCACTGAAAACTACTATTTTTCCGAAAAACTTTGAGTTTCAAGCTTCAAAATGAGGGGTCATTTATTAAAATCCATCCAGCCGTTTCCCCGTAATTTCCATTAACATTTCAAATTATATATATATATATATATATATATATATATATATATATATAGAAAAGTAGAGTACAACATGCTTGCTTTAACGAAACTTGACCATTCAGTCTACTACTATGTTACCAAGAGATGCATGTTTCGTGATTAATCAAGAATAGATGTACCTGGATAGGTTTGGGATCATTTCAGTTATAAGAAACTGTACCAGCGAACTGTCTTCTTCTTGTATGATGGGTATAATACGAGAAGGTACTGGACTGGAGAGCTATCCATTTCCTATAAAGCCTTTTTATAAGTCTCTTAATAACCGAACCATTCCGTGCACATGTTAGCGGAAACCATATCCATTTTGTAAACATTTGAAACATTTCCGTTTTGGCTTTAATTTCCGTCAAATTATATGAACTAATGTCCGATATAATTTCGTCCATTGTCGGTGCAGGAGCCGTCAATTTAAACAATGATCGTAATAAAAACGAAATGTATACACAGTCATCCTTTACGCAGGCACTCGCCCATATAATTGCTCATATTTAAAACTTTTTGCAATAAATCTGATGATGGGAGAGTAAATGCACTG
The DNA here is from genome assembly GCF_040183065.1 of Periplaneta americana. NCBI lineage: Eukaryota > Metazoa > Arthropoda > Insecta > Blattodea > Blattidae > Periplaneta > Periplaneta americana. The sequence goes on from NC_091117.1 coordinate 30,662,709, forward strand.
TAAAAGTTAACAGGTAGGCATATTGATCATAGGCCTAATCATGATCATCGTCATCATCATCATCATCATCATCATCATCATCATCATCATCATCATCATAGTCGTCACCAGTGTCATTACCTCCAATACTAGCACTCATGGGTACTGCCTGTGGTCCTCCAGCAACAAAATCGGTGAGGTAAATATCTGAACAGAAGATACGGGATATTCATAATCTGCTTGTGGAACAGACTTCTTTTAATTAAAAAAAAAACGCTCAGTAATAATTGTAAGGTAAAGGAGGGTAAGTGTGCGCACCTACAGTCTTACTAATAATAATAATAATAATAATAATAATAATAATAATAATAATAATAATAATTTATTTAACCTGGCAGAGTTAAGGCCATACGGCCTTCTCTACCACTCAACCAGGAGTAAAACTGCGTTACAAAAAACACTACAAATTTACAAAGTACACACCATTTTTACACCCAAAGATAATAATAATATAATAATAATAATAATAATAATAATAATAATAATAATAATAATAATAATAATAATAATAATAAAATGTAAACAAAACGTAAGTAGAAATCAGATATAATATATAACTATATAACATACAGAAAGAAAGAAGAAAGCATAATAAAATGTGAACAGCAGGTCAAAATAAATGAGACATACAAAGTATAAAAAATAAGACAATTATTGATAATAATAATAATAATAATAATAATAATAATAATAATAATAATAAATAAGAATAGTAATAATAATAATGATAATAATAATACTAATAATAATACTAATAGTAGTAGTAATAAAATAATGCAGTACAAAGCATACAATGATTACAATATTTTTAAGTACACACAGTAAGGAAAATTATGATTATATATAGCTCAACTTATCACATTATATATACCATTATCGGAAAATATGAAAACAAAAATATAAAATAAGTTAAATATCACTAGAAGATAAAAAAAAATGTGAATACGTGGAAACATGCAATACAACTCTTGTCATAATAGTAAGTTAGTTTGGCAACTCGTCATAAGATAATTTTCTAACTTGGAATTGAAATATTTCAATGTTCGGCAGCCCTTGACTTCAGGCGGCAGAGAGTTCCAGTGACGAGAGGTAGCAACAGTGAAAGATGAGGAATACAGAGATGATGTGTGAAGTGGAATTTCTAGCTTGTTATCGCGTTGTGATCGAGTATTAATATTATGATAGCGAGAGAGAGTATGAAAACGAGCGAATAAATAATAGGGGGATGAAGTGTGCATAATTCGATATAAACCGTGTATAGTTTTTATACGACACTTAGGCAGAGCTGAGACATAAAACGTTACTAATGAACCATGTATGAGCGATGGATATACAAACAGGCTGTAACTATACAATGGGAATTGCTTTGCGTTGTATATAGAGAAAAAATGGCCGTCCTTCTAACAGCTATTCGTACCGACTGTCATTTTATTATGATGGCTGCCTTGTAACCACAAAAGAACAAACCAAAGAGCACAGAATAATTAGAATTATACTGCTGTAGCTTGTACTCTTTGACCAAAATATAGTGTGGTAATCGATTAGAGTCAGTTGTACTATCGATACTTAACACGCCACGGTAGAGTTCTCTACCGGATGCAATAGAGAACCTCAGATATTCTATTACCTTTCGTAACGAAGTAATAACGAAACTATGACGTAGCTGTGTAACAGTTGTACTGTTATACACGACGTATGTAGTGATCATTAGTAAGGAATTTACACACGACGTATAAACGAGCTACTCATTGTATAAGTATAAGACAGTTAAACGTCTGTATAGAGACGGTCTCACTAATAAACCGTATATAGTTTTTATGCGAGACTTATGCAGAGTTGAGACAGAAAACGTTACTAATAAACCATTCATAAGCGATGGATGTATAAACAGGCTGTAACTATACAATAGGAATTGCTTTTCAGTAGTTATATACACGAAATCCCTTGTTTAAGCGTTGTATTTAGAGAAAAAATGGCCGCCCCTCTAACAGCTGTTCGTATCGACTGTCATTTTATGATGATGGCTGCCTTGTAACTACAGAAGAACAAACCAAAGATCACAGAATAATTAGAATAATATTGCTGTAGCTTGTAATCTTTGACCAAAATATAGTGTGGTAATCGATTAGAGTCAGTTGTACTATCGATACTTAACACGCCACACTACAGCGCTCTACCGGATGCAATAGAGAACCTAAGATATTCTATTATTTTTCGTAACGAAGTAATAACGAAACTAAGACGTAGCTGTGTAACAGTTATACTGTTATACATGACATGTAGTGATTATTAGTAAGGAATTTACACACGACGTATAAACGAGCTACTCATTGTATAAATATAGGACAGTTAAACGTCTGTATAGAGACGGTCTCACTAATAAACCGTGTATAGTTTTTATACGAGACTTATGCAGAGTTGAGACAGAAAAGTCACTGAAAACCATGCATAAGCGATGGATGTATAAAGAGGCTATAACTATACTATGGGAATTGCTTTGCAGTAGTTATATACACGAAACCCCTTGTTTAAGCGTTGTATTTAGAGAAAAAATGGCCGCCTCTCTAACAGATATTCGTAACGACTGTCATTTTATGATCATGGTTGTCTTATAACCACAAAAGAACAAACCAAAGAGCACAGAATAATTAGAATTATACTGCTGTAGCTTGTACTCTTTGACCAAAATATAGTGTGGTAATCGATTAGAGACAGTTGCACTATCGATAATTAACACGCCACACTAGAGCGCCCTACCGGATGCAATAAAGAACCTCAGATATTCTATTACCTTTCGTAACGAAGTTATGACGAAACTATGACGTAGCTGTGTAGTAGTTATACTGTTATACACGACGTATATAGTGATTATTAGTAAGGAATTTACACACAACGTATAAACGAGCTACTCAATGTATAAGTATAAGACAGTTAAACGTCTGTATATAGAGTGTTTTTAATAGTAAGACCGCTAGTGTATTATTGTCCTTGGAATCTGATGCTGGAAAGATTGTATGGCACAATTCAATTAAAATTTTTATACCCACTCGCGGAAATTGACAGCTTTTACTAACACTATTAATATTTTGTAGAATTGTTAAGGAACATATTCCTCCTAACTTTTTCCAGGAAGCTAATAAAAGCCAATGCTCATATTGGAAATAAGACATATTTTTACCAACATCAATTTGTTCTATGTGTGATCTGCCGATATCTGTGAACTGTTGAAGGAAAAATATTTTAGTTCAGAAGGGAACTATATTCTAAACATTTACAAGACGAAACGTTTCTAGATTTTATGTGAACTTTTTAATACCACCGTTTCAAATTTAAAACTCTTTAATTTCTTCCATTAATTCTTTCTCCAATGATTTGGTTTTTGAAGTTGCCGACAATGGCGATTACTAAGAGTTCTTGACCTAGTTATTTAAGTTATCGTTAAGTTGAAACACATCATATTAGTACAAAAACAGTTGCATTCTGCTTTGAAAGAGGACAAAAAATAAAGAACCACACAACGCGTGAGGAATGAATAAGATGTCAAATTTGGCACAGGACACACAAATTAGTTTCTTTCTCTTTTTTAAGGTAGTAATAAACCAAATCTCAGAAAATGGTATTCGGCGGTCTCTTTATATAGGCACAGATGTGCATTCTGTGTGTTCCGGTTTTTATAAAAGGTTACATGTCAAAAAATTTCAGTGGCTCCATAAACATTAAAATTCAATATTCTTTTACTACAGCTCACTGTTTCTGAAAGTTCTGCTGGGTGGCAAAGTTATTTCTTCACTTTCATTTCTTTTTGCTCCCACTCCTTTCCTTCTTTCGCATTATATGAAGTTTAAAAAGAAACTGTGGCGATGTAGAAAATTGATTTAGAAATTATTCACGGAAATGAACATTTTAAACTTCTCTAATACGAACAAAGAGATTTTTGACATGGTCTATCTTATGTATTTTCGTCCGTCAGTCTTTAGCGATTTCTATTGCCCATTGAAGAAGTGAATTATTGTTTTAAACAAAGGGTGTACGCCTGAAAACGGGTTTCGCTTACTACGGCGCAGTTCGTAAAGTGACATGAAAAAGTGAGAGCTCACCTACCCGGCGATTCAACGCATCAGCTTTTGGCAAATAAAATCTCGGGAATTATACTCGTACAATACATTTCTGATATTAGCTTATCTTATAAGTACTGGACTATCGACTGCTGGAACTATAGTAACTTACGACACACTTTGTACGATTTGTTCGTAATATAGACTACGCATCATAAATTCAATGAGTTATATAAATTGTGGAATCTAGAATTTAGCATTTTTTACGTTAATTTACTTTCTTTTATTTCCCTTTTGCAAACAAAGTATACAGAGTAACAATATAAAAGCATAAAAAGAAAAGTATATAATATAATACGGATCAATCGGCCTTTAAACCAATATAAGCTGTTAACAGAATGTAAATGGAGTATTTCAGTCAATGCTGACCTCTCAATATTGAAATCTTTACAGAAGTTCACAAACTGCTTGGATATCATGTCTTTTACACCAACTATAGATCCGATAATACAAATTGAATTAAGTTAGTATTCCTTATTAGAATATTGAAGTTAGGTTTATTCGAAATCGTATTGTCATCTATTATTACTCGATATTATACATCTTGTATATTGTATAATTTAGGCTGTATCTGTATTTATATATATTTATATACATTATATTATACATATATATATTTTTTAATTTTAATTTGACTTATATAGGCCTATTTACCTTTTTCTCAGTTTTTTTTTTCATTTTACGGCATAACTGTAATTATGTATTGTTTATTGTAATTGGGGCTTTGCCATGTTATAGAAAATTAAAGAAACAAATTATTGAGCATATGAATGAACGAATGAACGAACAAATGGACGAACGAACGAATGAAACAAGAAAGGAACGAATGAACTAAGGAACGAACGAATGAACGAAGGAACGAATAAATGAACGAAGGAACGAACGAATGAACCAAGAAACGGACGAATGAACCAAGAAACGGACGAATGAACTAAGAAACGAACGAATGAACGAAGGAATGAATGAATGAACTAACGAATGAACCAAGAAACGAACGAATGAACTGAGGAACGAACGAAGGAACGAATGGATGAACGAAGGAACGAACGAATGAACTAAGGAACGAATGAATGAACGAAGGAACAAACGCATGAACGAAGGAACGAACGAATGAACTAGGGAACGAACGAATGAACTAAGGAACAAACGAATGAACGAACGACCGAAGGAACGAGCGAACAAAAGAATGAATAAGTAAATAAAGATTCGTTTATTAATGTGTACTGTACTGTCAACGAACTGAACTAAACTGAATGGAAGACTGCCATGATCTAAACTTGATGTCCTTTCAGTCTGTGTTATGTGTACATATTACGCAATACAACCTCTGATTTGGATTCTGGCCGATATGTTTATCTGTTTTCAGGCAGCACATCTCACTTGACGGTATGTGTCAAAGAAAAAACAATTGTTTGTATATATCTGAAATCTGATTAGTGTAATATGTAACTAGTCAGCGATGTATGCAATGAATGGGGAAAGGAACTGGCCACCCTACCCCATTATCTTCTGGCTCAATTGCCTCATGAGTCGGTATTGGTAAATATCACTTACAATTTCGACAGCAATGATCAGTATCACAAGAGAAATAAAACTTGACCCAACATGTGCGAAAATTGGACAGGGGCAGAACTCCACAATTAACGGATAACTGTGGCAGAAAAGGGTAATATGGCCCAGTTCCATGACTGATGATGATGATGATGATGATGATGATTATGATGGTGGTGATCTGCATGACATGAGAATATCTTGTTGAATTTGTGGATAACTTCAAATCGGGTGCAGATGGTCTTTGTTTACAATGCAACATCCATTGAAAATAATTTAACGTGATTATAATTTTACTAGGTTTACTAATCACATAAACACAAAAAACTCGGACTGATAATGTAGTTTTGAAATAATATTCGATAAAAACTGGAGCGTTTATTTTGAAGAATAAAATTGTAGACTAGCCGTAGGCAACCCGTGCGCTCCGCTGCACCCGTTAGAAATAAATATAAAGTAATTACATATTTAAAACGGGACATTTGATCCAGGGAACATTCGTGTTTGATAGAAGGATAAATCGTTTAATATGTTACTTAATTTAAATTGTATTTAATAATTAAACTGCGATCATTTTGGTCCGGAGACCACTCATTTAGTGCAATGACAATTCCTTTAACATGTTTCTTAATTTTTATTACATGCAACCATAATTTAATGAACATTGACATAATTTAGATTTAACGTGTATAGTTTATTTTACTTGCTATATGTTTCCATTGAATTATGGTAATAACTTAATTTTGGCCCTTGTTTTCTATGTATTCAGTAAATGGGCTTGGCCCACTATGGTTCTGAACCCTCCAAATAACTTAAAAACTTATATTATATTATATTATATTATATTATATTATATTATATTATATTAGTGGCTTGTGCAGCAAATGCTGCTAACTAAGTTCATTAGAAGTTCAAATTAAATTTTTTCAAATTTATTTCCAATGAAGAATACCAGACATTTTGGAAGTTATTTGCTTCCATAATTATGAAACATAGGCCTACCACTCTGAATGGTTTTCTTCATGCTAAATGCTTTTCATTTAACCTATACATCTTCAGTTCTTGAGTTCTAAAGCGAAAAAGCAAGTAACAATGTCAGAACGATCAGTCGGTTTTACAGTACATGTGGGAGTGAGCAATAGCTATTTCAGGTCATTGCAGATTGTAGGTTAGAGTTATGATAATAGCCTCTCCTCTCTCCCCCGTGCCCCCGTGCCCCCGTGCCCCCGTGCCCCCGTGCCCCCGTGCCCCCGTGCCCCCGTGCCCCCGTGCCCCCGTGCCCCCGTGCCCCCGTGCCCCCGTGCCCCCGTGCCCCCGTGCCCCCGTGCCCCCGTGCCCTCGTGCCCTCGTGCCCTCGTGCCCTCGTGCCCTCGTGCCCTCGTGCCCTCGTGCCCTCGTGCCCTCGTGCCCTCGTGCCCTCGTGCCCTCGTGCCCTCGTGCCCTCGTGCCCTCGTGCCCTCGTGCCCTCGTGCCCTCGTGCCCTCGTGCCCTCGTGCCCTCTGGCCCTATGCCCCTCTGCCCTCTGGCCCTCTGGCCCTCTGGCCCTCTGGCCCTCTGCCCTCTTCTCTTCTCTTCTCTTCTCTTCTCTTCTCTTCTCTTCTCTTCTCTTCTCTTCTCTTCTCTTCTCTTCTCCTTTTCTTTTCTTCCTGTTTTCTTGTTTGTCTTCTTTCTCCATTCGCTTGCTTTCTACGTGATTCTCAATCTCTCCTACTGTATCTTAGATCCTATTATCTGCACATAAGTTTTCATCCAGTGTTATTTTCTTAGATAAAACACGCTTAAGGGATAAATAAACTGCACTAACAGAAAATTTTCTATTAATACTATTGATATGTAAATCTGACGTACACTTCCAAATAATTATATCTCATAATAAGTTGGCCAAGCGTGTAAGTTGCAACCTGCTGTCACAACTACTATATAATAGTCAGCAACTGAAAGACGGAGACATAGCTAGAAGAAGGAGGTGCTCTCTTGGCTGGAAAAGTAGTGAGGATCAATTGTTTATCCATTATACGTCAAAATTACTTACGACAGAAGTTTTAAACAATGGCATTACTCCCTTGTGAGCAGGAAGAAAACAACTGTTTGATCACAGTATAGAGATACGTTCTCTATACTGTGGTTTGATTTCCACATATCCTACAAGTTTAATACAAGTAGTGTTAAGTTCATAACAATAACCTTAGCATCTCGTTATCATATTACTTCTCTTCAAAGAATTATCTACAGTCAGATGGAAAGAAGTTTATGAGATTATACGTTCTCGTGCATAAAATCGAAACTTCACGTCGATGTCGATGTTACAGGCATTCCTAATTTATAGTCTCAACAAATGTTGACGCAACATCCGTCGATCGACCACGCTGTTACGTAAGTTTTATGGTTTTCAGTAATATATTTTATATATATATATATATATATATATATATTATAGAAATGAAGCTGTAATATAAAATCTTCTTTGTATGCGTCTGCTTACTCAAGGTCCCAAAAGATTTCACTTTCATATCATCAACTATAATAATATTTCATTTTTAATGGTAATAATGTCACCAAACATCCTTACGTTTTGTAGTTCTTAATATCGAATATACAGCTTTACTCGGAAAACTACAGACCACAGAATCAGACTTGTAAATTATTTTTATACGTTATCCAAAAATTACACAAATGAAGATCGACATATTGGCATTATGATGTGAAAGAATCTGAACTCGAAGTATGTCAGCAATCCTGTAGGTCGTGTAATAGTTTATTGTTTATTGTGGTGTGTGTTTTGTTTTATTCTCAGAATTTAGTTTTAGTTCTCAAAATTGACGAAAGATGGATTTCTGAAAATAGGACAATGATGTAGGAAAATTGACATTTCACTGAAAACTACTATTTTTCTGAAAAAATTTGGGTCCTAAGCTTCAAAATGAGGGGTCATTAATTAAAATATGTTCAGCCGTTTTCCCGTAATTTTCATTACCAGTTCAAATTATATATATATATATATATATATATATAGATTATGTTATATTATATTATATAAAAAGTGTGTTGATAACGGATGTACTCCGATAAGTAAGTTTTTAATTTGTTGGGGGGGGGGGCTCTTGAATCTCAGGAGGAACAACTTTTACAACAGCGCAAAATAATCTGCTTGGCTCATTACCCTATTTATTTGCATTGCATTTAATGCATATGTATTTAATGTATTTTAACACGATTCAATTGAGCATAGGCCTAGTTAAAATTTGGATTATAAAATAATGGAATGCTAAGCTAACATACTATTACTGCATACTAAATCAATACACTCTCGTTGTTCGTTAATTCTCTGAGATTAGAATGAATGTGTATATAAACATTATTTTAAGAAATACAGGAAACGAATATACAGAATAGGCTATAAAGTTTTCTGTGCATAAGAAGCTATTTTAATCTTACCTGTCATCAATTCACTCAGAAGTTACAGTAATAACATTATAGCTCATTATGTCCATCTAGAGAAACTACACTTTCCAATGGTGAAATAATAATTATACAAATCGGTTAATTTAGCTTCCGATATTACTTCATACAAACACAGAAACATTCTCTGTAGGCTATCTTTTATAGCTTTCGATTGTTTTTGTCCAAGGCCCCTTATAGACGAAGTCATTTGTTTTTTAATTCATTACACGGCCTTAAATGGCGTTATTTTAATTTTAAAACTCAATCATCTCATTAAATATCAGTCCTATCAAACTTTTTCAAAGAATAAAACTTATCGAAAATGATTTTCAAAGAAACTTTTGTTATGTAACATTTTTCATAAAAATCAATAATAAGCGAGATATTTTGATTTATTTAATTCAGGCCCCCTTATAACCCCCCTTTTAAATAATGTATTTTGAATGTCATATAGCTTAAAATCTAAGCTACAATGAACTTAATTTATATTCCAATTTTCATCGAAATCCGTTAGCCATTATCGCGTGAAAAGGTAACAAACATCCGGACAGACAGACAGACAGACAGACAGACAGACAGACATACAAACAAAAATTTCAAAAAAGCGATTTTCGGTTTCAGGGTGGTTAATTATATATGTTAGGACCAATTATTTTTGTAAAATCGAAAATTACCAGAAAAATTTCGGCTACAGATTTATTATTAGTATAAATTCTGAATGTGAAAAAAATTCATTCTCTGATTTACAAACTTACAAATGGCCTTTAGAAAACCCAGAGGTTCATTGTCACACTCACATCAGCCCGTCATCGGTCCCTACCCTGAGCTAGATTAATGCAGTCCCTACCATCATATCCCACCTCTCTCAAATCCATTTAAATATTATCTTCCCATGTATGTCTCGGCCTCCCCAAAGATCCTTTTCCCTCAGGTCATCCAATTAATACTCTACATGTATTTCTGGATTCACCCATACTGTACATGCTACATGTCCTACCCATCTCAAACGTCTGCATTTAATGTTCTTAATTATGTCAGGTGAAGAATACAATGCGTGCAGTTCTGCTTTGTGTAACTTTCTCCATTCTTCAGTAGCTTCATCCCTCTTAGCCCCAAATATTTTCCTAAGCACCTTATTCTCGAACACCCTTAACCTCTGTTCCTCTTTTAAAGTGACAGTCCAAGTTTCACAACCATACAGAATAACCGGTAATATAACTGTTTTATACATTCTAACTTTCAGCTTTTTTTTAAATCAGACTGGATGACAAAAGCTTCTGAACTGAATAATATCAGGCATTTCCCATATTCAAATCTGACTTACCAGGAATAGTTCCCTGTAAAGTTGACTTCAATAATTTCGAGGGAAAAATTGTTCCGGAGCTGGATATGAAACCCGGAACCTTTGGCTGAGCGCGCCAACGCACTGCCGACTGAGCTACCCAGGAACTCTGTTAGACGGCGGCTAAATTATTCCCTTTTATATTTATTTATCTATTTATATCCATAATAGGGCAAAGCCCCAATTACAATAGACAGTACAGATAAAAAAAATATTGCTTACAACACGAAAAAAGAGGTAAAACCGATACAAGTGTAAGTACAAATTAAAAATGGAAACGGGAAGGAAAAATAAGCAAATAGATACCAATTAAATAAAAAAGACAGATACAGATATAAATGAAAAACACCAAATAAAAACAAATCAAAAAGAGCCAAGTACAGACATCACAGCCAAAAATGCAAAATGTAGGGGTAGCTATAATTGGCAAATTGCAGAGCAAATACAACACCATGTTAATAAGTTCAATATACAGCACTACACAGCAGGCCCAATAGGCTCAATTAATTTATTAAAAAAACTCACCAACACAGAACATGTGTTTCAAGTAATGCTTTACATAACTTTATGCTCGACCATGCCGAAATGTAGTAATTATACACCTGGTAGCAGTCCTTCAATGCATGTCATTAAAGTACACCTACTCATTAAATACAGGTGTTCAGCCAATGACAACTCAGCTTACAGGTGTTCAGCCAATGACATGTCAGCTTTGTACCGTTATAAAACCGCAAGTATCGATTATTCTCGGATATGCAATCGAAAGAGAATTAGCGAAAAGTCACGGAGGCTGGAAATCCAATGCTGTCGCAGAAGGTTATGTTCTGTTACTATAATAATTAGCGTCAATTGTAAATAATATTCAAATAAATTCAATTTGTCATCTCGTTTTTCAATGTGGAATTCAATAATCAAGGTTATATCAAGTTTAACGGGATTACATCAAGGTCAATGACATTATTGTTCCTCGGAAAAAATCAATACTTTCGCGTCTGCGCACATCTCACAATTCACGACCTAGAACAAGGTCACTTCCGATCTTGTCAGATACAAATAAAATGTATACATCTGAATAATTTCAAGTTAGAAATATGGTCGAGCATAAAAAGTCGTATGAAACTTGCCTATAATGGTAATTAAGACACTCGTATGAATATTATGAAACTCGCTTGCGCGCGTTTCATAAACATCCATACTTGCGTCTTAATTACTATCATTATAGGCTCGTTGCATAATGTACTATTTTCTTGTACATATTGTACGACAACTAAAAATCTAAATCCTGTTTATATCCACATACCTCAAGTGGGTTGACAAGACGTCAAAAACTCAGCATCGTGTGCACACTTTTTCTGTGTGACTTAAATTGTAGTTTTCTGTTAAAGAACATTTACGTGTATTATAAAATCTTATGCTGGAGTTGGCGCGCTCAGCCAAAGTTCTCGGGTTCGATACCCGAGCCCGGAACAATTTTTCCCTTGAAATTATTAATTTTCTATATTAATTCTAATTTTAATTTCCTCCCGAGTGTCATTTATATAGTAAAGATTTCTGTGGAATCACAATACTCGTTCTGTATTTCTTATAGTCATGAATTTTAACGATAAGAAAGCCTCTCAGATTCTGGTTTGGATTTACTCCGCTTACTGGAGGTCTGTTGAAGGTCCAGAAACATGTCTGAGGTTGCCGAAGAGGCCTTCGTCCATTTCTTGAACACCTTTTCACGCGCTCATAACTCTCACACTAAATCATTCGTCATGGCATCTTTTTTTATAAATTAAAGTACTCCAGGCCCATTATCGTCAAAAGTTATTCACTATTAATTTATTTGTTGTAATTCCACGGGACCCACCTGCTCGTGTTCCACACAATATTCCAAAACGAACTGTTCAAATTCATAACACTGATATAATATGACGTTAATTTAACATATTGTAAGCTTTTCCCTTCTCTCCTTTTAGGACCCACTAAATAACAATTAGGAGTCTTATAAGACTTTTTTAAGAAAGAGTTTAGCCATAAAATTGGTAGGGGAGAATCCTATAGCTCATAATACAATACAAATCTTACAAATTATCGCCTTTTGAAAAAAGAGAACCCCTTGCGTGTACAGTGTCGCACCAGCTGCCCATGTTGCGGTGTTCTTCAGTTCATCACCCTAACATTCGTTCAGGCGACCCTCGGCCGTTAGTGGGATGGCTAGATATCAGCTGGTATGTCGACCAGGTAATCTAAGTAATGAACCAGATAAAAGTCACTGGAGTTCACCTGGAAACTTGATTCTTTCGTGATGATCAGCCATGGTTGTTACCTTAAGGCTAAACATCGATAACCACTACAGACAGTGATCCTAAATGCAAATCTTACTTACTTATAGCTTTTAAGGGGAGAGGATGGTATTTTTTGGCGAAAAATGAGTAAATTAAAAAAAAATTCTTTAAAATTCTCTGTGATATGTGTGGAATGCATAGCATAACATTTTGTGGGTATTTGTGCCTTTATTGGATGTTGAGTCGCCAGTTTTAAACTTCCTGCGTTATGGATTTTTAAATCACTCGCCCACTTTTATTGTTGTTTCCGGTAAATTAAATTTTCAAAAAAATGTTTTTCTTTAAAATACCCTTTGATATGTGTGGAATGCATTGCATAACATTTTGTGGGTATTTGTGCCCTTATCGGAGTTGAGACGTCATTTTTAAACTTCCTGCGCTATGAATTTTTAAATCACACGCCCGATTTTATCGGTTTCCAGTAACTTCATTTTTTTTGCTACATTGCCAGACAAAAATGGATATAATTTCTGAACTATTAAAGATACATGCATGAAATTTAGAACGCACATTCTTTAGACTATTAGGAAACTTTTTTCTGTAACAGAATTTTGTTAATTGATTTAATTTAAAAAATGCGTCCGTTTGTTTGCAAGAAAGGAAATCAGAAAATTGTTATTAAATTTTAATTGTTTATTTTACAAACGTAGGGACTAATATCAAAATTCTGTTACAGACAGTTTGTAGAACATGCTTTTGCAAATGCATTGAAAAAATCTGTTTGAATCTATCTTTAAAAAAGGTTTAGATATATCGATTTTAGTACAATCCTGCACTGGGTATATATTTTTTTTCAAATTTGGGCCCCCAAATTTTTTTTTTCAAAATATTTTTATTTGGTTGAGTTTCCACAGCTATGAGCTCTCTACATACAAAAAATTAATATTTTACACCAAATAGGAAAAAAGTTAAAAAAATACCATCCTCTCCCCTTAAGGAACCTGGAGGTTCATTGCCGCCCTCACATAAGCCCGCCATAGATCCCTATCCTGAGCAAAATTAATCCAGTCCCTACCATCATATCCCACGTCCCTCAAATCCATTTTAATATTATCCTCCCATCTATGTCTCGGCCTCCTCAAAGGTCTTATTCCCTCCGGTCTCCCAACTAACACTCTATATACATTTCTGGATTCGCCCATATGTGCTACATGCCCTGCAGATCTCAGACGTCTGGATTTAATGTTCCTAATAATGTCAGATGAAGAATACAATGCGTGCAGTTCTGCATTGTGTAACTTTCTCCATTCTCCTGTAACTTCATCCCTCTTAGCCCCAAATATTTTCCTAAGAACCTTATTTTCAAACGCCCTTAATCTCTGTTCCTCCCTCAAAGTGAGAGTCCAAGTTTCACATCCATACAGAACATCCGGTAATATAACTGTTTTATAAATTCTAAGTTTCAGATTTTTTGACAGCAGACTAGATGACAAAAACTTCCCAACCGAATAATAACATACATTTCCCATATTTATCTAATTGCACAAAATTAATAACTTTTCGCCTACCTAACAGACTTTCATGAAACTTCGTACAATAGTTACAAGCAATATTTTGTTCTGTATACAAACTCTGATTACATTTGTATATGCCTAAAGGAAACTACCTCTTATAGGGGAGTGCATTTAGTGAAAATTAGGTCTAATAAATTTTCTCATATATAACAGATTGTCATGAAACTTCGTACAGTAGTTACAGATAACATATTTTTTTGTATACAAACTCTGATTACCTTTCCTTAAGGGAATTTACATTTAGAGAAAATTAATAACTTCTCAATTTAACAGATTTTCATGAAACCTTGTACAGTAGTTACAGATAGTATATTTGTTTTTTATGTAGCACAAACTCTGATTACGTTTGTGTAAGGGAAACTATCCCTTATAGATGGTTACATTTAGGCAAAATTAATAAACTCTCCCTATTTAAAAGATTTTCATGAAACTTTGTACAGGTGGTATATTTGTTTTGTATACAAACTCTGACTACGTTTGTGTAAGGGAAACTATCCCTTATAGATGGTTACATTTAGGCAAAATTAATAAACTCTCCCTATTTAAAAGATTTTCATGAAACTTTGTACAGGTAGTATATTTGTTTTGTATACAAACTCTGACTACGTTTGTGTAAGGGAAACTATCCCTTATAGATGGTTACATTTAGGCAAAATTAATAAACTCTCCCTATTTAAAAGATTTTCATGAAACTTTGTACAGGTAGTATATTTGTTTTGTATACAAACTCTGACTACGTTTGTGTAAGGGAAACTATCCCTTATAGATGGTTACATTTAGGCAAAATTAATAAACTCTCCCTATTTAAAAGATTTTCATGAAACTTTGTACAGGTAGTATATTTGTTTTGTATACAAACTCTGACTACGTTTGTGTAAGGGAAACTATCCCTTATAGATGGTTACATTTAGGAAAAATTAATAAACTCTCCCTATTTAAAAGATTTTCATGAAACTTTGTACAGGTAGTATATTTGTTTTGTATACAAACTCTGACTACGTTTGTGTAAGGGAAACTATACCTCATAGGGGGGTGCATTTAGACAAAACTAAATTAATTCAGACAAAGTTAGTAACTTTTCTCCTTTCTAACATTAACAAAAGTGTATGATAAAGGGAAGTCACTGGCCATTGATGTTATCCAGGCGCTTACAGAGCTCAAAATAAATTCTTCTACACTCCAAATTCGATAGATTCCGCAAAAGTTTCTTATTGATCGAAGTGAATGTGTCGCCAAAAATATTTCGGTATAAAAATGTGATTCTGTCTCATTCTCAAAATTTTGTACGTCTATCACATTTAAAACATTACACATAAAAATTATAGAGATATTTATAAATGAAGAAGTCATCGAATTAATTATTAATTATGGTTAAAGTATTAAACGAAGTCCGAAAAGTCGTAAATTTATATTATAGAGTAAAGAGAGGTAATTTGAATAACGGGGAAATATGGATAACGCTAAGGTTTTGGCAGCATTAAGAAAAAAACGCGCGGCGCCATGTTGAAAAGTTTTTGGTATTGAAAAGAAGGTGGTTGCTATGAACCCTCTCTGAATAAGTCAGATCCTTCAAGCTGAACTGGAAATCTAGGGCCTATAGATATATTTTTCTGTTAGAAAGTATGTAGCAAATGTAATTATGCGAGTAAGGAAGTTTGTGATGGAAGAATCCAGTGACAACGATTGAGGGCATGAGACAATGAAGATGACTGGAAATGTGGGTTCTAAAACAGAGGATAATTCTGAACTTTCTTCCAGAAAGGGGAACTGGATTCGTTGTCAGAGTTGCAAAACTTGGCACTGCGAGTGTTCTTTTCGAACAGAAGGGAGAAAGCAGTTCGTTTGCTGTCGGTATGTGTAGATTTCTGTACAGTTACAAAAGAGACAATTTTTTAATTCATGTTTGCTGTTCATTATTCTATATGATTAGGCTTAATTAATTATTTGACGGCAATTATCCAGTATTAAAGTAAACTAATTTTTAAAATAACATTCTCTAATTTTATTTAGTACTAGCCGTACCCGTGCGCTCCGCTGCACCCGTTAGAAATAAATATAAAGTAATTACATAATTAAAATAGGACATTTGATCCAGGGAACATTCATGTTTGATAGAAGGAAATATCGTTTATTATGTTACTTAATTTAAATTGTATTAAAAAAATTAAAATTCGATCATTTTGATCCAGAGACCACTCATTCAGTCATAAAAATTATTTTAGGAAATACAGGAAACGAATGTACAGAATAGCCTATCAACTTTTCTGTGCATAAGAAGCTATTTTAATCTTACCTTTACTCGATTCATTCAAAAGTTACTGTAATAACATTATAGCATTATGTCCATCTAGAGAAATTACACTTTCCAATGGTGAATTAATAATTAATTATACAAATCGGTTAATTTAGCTTCCGATATTACTTCATACAAACACAGAAACATTCTCTGTAGGCTATCTTTCATAGCTTTCGATTGTTGTTGCCAAGGCCCCTTATAGACAAAGTCATTTGTTTTTTATTTCATTACACCGCCTTAGATGGCGTTGTTATTGTAATTTTGAAACTCGTTTATCTCATTAAATATCGGTCCTATCAAAATTTTGCATAGAATAAAACTTATCGAAAATTATGTTTAAAGAAACGTTTGTTATGTAATATTTTTCATGAAAATTAATAATAAAGGAGATATTTCGATTTATTTAATTTAAGCCCTCTTATAACCCCCCCTTTTAAATAAAATATTTTGAATGCCATATAGCCTAAATTCTAAGTTACAACGAACTTAATTTATATTCCAATTTTCATATAAGTCGGTTCAGCCATTATCGCGTGAAAAGGTAACAAACATCCAGACAGACAGACAGACATACAAAGAAAAATTTCAAAAAAAGTGATTTTCGGTTTCAGGGCGGTTAATTATATATGTTAGGATCAATTATTTTTGGAAAATCGAAAATAACCAGAAAAATTTCGGCTACAGATTTATTATTAGTATAGATTATTCATATTGCTCCACAATATATTCCAATTACCCCACAAATTAAAATCCTATACAACTTCTCCAGTAAATCGCATACCTCAATTGTAACTTCAGTTACAGTTATTTTCATTTTATAAAATTTCTATTGTTTCCTTAATCATGTAAGTGCAACAGTTCATATTAATATCAGCGATAATGGCGGTATATTCCAAGAAAATTTAAAAAAATGTCTGAAATTATTCAAATGGCTCCTCTTTACTCTAATTCAAAATTGTAATTTATTGTCGAATTCAGAAACTTTATTTTTCTATCGTAAAAATCATACAAATTATAAGTTCCTTGTTTCGAATACTAAAAATAACAGTAAAAACTACGTTATAAATATAAAAATATGACGATAAATTACTCCAATTATTTATTAAACGAAATGTATGAATAATTTATTTAAATTTATGGTAGAAAATTTGATTTTGGCAAGGATTTTTCACTTCAGGACCACTGTGCAGTGAGATGGTCAAAGGAAGGATAGTTTAACCTATTTATTTCTCGCTGTAATTACGTATATTGCACCGAAGCTTCATTTCTATCACAAAGACGTCTCCCCTTAACGACACTGATAGTTCTAATGTTTGAGTAACCCGTAACAAGACTGCTGGCATCACGTCCACATGCCTCAGCAAATGTGAAAGATCATCCAACCAAAACAATTAGATTAACGTGTGGTTAGCACGACACCTCTTCAATACACTGACCGAAGTTTCTTTCCCGTGAGGATTCGAACCAGTTCCATAACACGAGTGGTATGATGCCTTAGACGGCTTAGATCAATACACTACAAGAGACAGTTCTAAGGGGTGGTTACAAAAATATTCGGTGCCAGGAATATGACAAAATTTTTTCCCCATGAGGACTCGAACCAGCGCGCATTCCGTAACGCGAGTCCTAGAAAGGATGCCTCAGACCACGACGCCACGGTGCGGGACAAGGGAAAATTAGTAGTTGATATTTGTTATCAAAACAATATAATAATACATTTTGAATCTTGCGTACACCACTTTTAACACTTGCATATAATTAATTCATGAACTAGTGGACTTAGGCCTACTCGTGTTACATATGTAATATTTGTCCGGCTTACAGCTGTTTCAGTGCTTCACGCACCATCATCAGAGTCTACTAGATCGCGGCGTCATCTCGAACTTCTCTGCCTGTTAGGAGGGTGTGTTTTATTGTTGGAAGGTGTTGAAGTGTGGAGTCGAATAGTGTGTGTGTGTGTGTGTGTGCTGAAATTGATCTGTGCGTTGAGGATTTGATCGGGGTGTGTTTTAGTGTGTATAATAATAATAATAATAATAATAATAATAATAATAATAATAATAATAATAATAATAATGACAATTCATTTCAAAGAGTCGATGGATAGATAGAACGATGAGTCGATGGATGGATGGATGGATGGATGGATGGATGGATGAGATGGATGCAAGGCTGGATGGGATAGATGCAAGGATGAATGATATGGATGGAGGGATTGCTGGATGGATGGATATATGAAAGGAAGGATGAATAGATGGGTCGATGGATGGGTGGAGTAATGGAAGGATAGCTGGATGGATGGGGTCGATGGATTGATGAATGGATGGATGGACAGGTGGGTGGATGGATGGATAGATAGATGGATGGATGGATGGATGGATGGATGGATGAGATGGATGCAAGGATGGATGGATGGGATGGATGCAAGGCTGGATGGGATAGATGCAAGGATGAATGATATGGATGGATGGATGGATCGATGGACCAGATAGATAGATAGATAGATAGGTAGGTAGGTAGGTAGGTAGGTAGGTAGGTAGGTAGGTAGGTAGGTAGGTAGGTAGGTAGGTAGGTAGGTAGGTAGATAGATAGATAGATAGATAGATAGATAGATAGATAGATAGATAGATAGATAGATAGATAGATAGATAGATAGATAGATAGATAGATAGATAGATAGATAGATAGATAGATAGATAGATAGATAGATAGATAGATAGATAGATAGATAGATAGATAGATAGATAGATAGAGTTCAATGAGTCGATGGATTAAAGGTTGCGTGGGTGGATGGATATATAGATGAATCTATGGATGGATGAATGATTGGACGGGTCGATGGGCCGATGGATGGATAAATGGATTGACGGATTTATGGATCGATGAGTCGATGGATGGCTGAATGGCTTGGTGAATCGATGTAAGGATAGATGGATGCATGGAAGCATGGGCAGTCAGATAACTTGGATAAAAAATTGGCAGTGAAGTAGTATAATGAATGTAAGTAAAAGTATTAGGCTAGGAGTGGGTTAATAGCTACAACAGGAAGCACGGCGCGGTTGGAGCACTGCATGGCTGCGAGCCAGTCGGCCACGGCGCGCCGTGGTGTGAAAGGCGGGCGTGATGTAATAAAGAGAAGAATTTTTTTGTGTGTGCTGACAAGTGGAAATGAAAAATTGAGCCATTCATAATGGCTGCTGATGAGACGAGCCGAGCCGAGCCGAGCCGAGCCGAGGCTCCGGCCAGAAGGGCGTATACCAACAACAATATTTCGGAAAGGAGAGTTCTGGACCCATTCATCCACAGCGCCTGCATTCTTGCTCTCTGACTCTACGAGACGGATCTGTTGGTACCTGTTGCGTAAATCCGACGGTCCACTGCCCTTTAAGACCTCCATATTGTGACAAATACTCACAGTCGTCTGGTATATAATATACTGTAGCATTCTTAGGTTGAATGTTCTGCTATTAACATCACAAAGGGTTGTGCTACGGATCGAGTTGTAGTGGCTCCTTGTTACGACGTCGTTTTCTGAATTTCCTTTCTTATGCCGAGTATTTCGATATTTTATTGGCTAATTGTGATTGTAGGTTGTGACTGATTGGCATTACTTCATTTATCAGATAGACTCTTTGAAAGATTTTATTTGCTGTATACAATTTCAGCCCCCTCTTTTGTCAATTCATTCGTCTGTGGTAATATTCGATTTAAAGTAGTTTTATACATTGTTGCTGTTGTTTAGTCAACTGTCCGAAGACAGTTCTGGACCCCATAAGTGACACCATCAAGGCATCACTCATGAGGCAACTAGGCCAGGAGATAATGGGGTAGGGTGACCAGTTCCTTCCCCCCTCCATTGTATACATAGCTGACTAGCTACATATTCCACTAATCAGACTTCAGATGGATACATGGTCTCACATCACTTCATTCCCTGAAGAAGATGGCAGAGCTAGCCGTCAAAAGCTTGAAAGCAAATTTCCAACTCACCTGGCTGAGAACCCAAGAAGAGTTATTCAACTTTTTTTAAATTATACACATCACATTCAATCTTAAATAAAACACATTAATTGTTAGACCCAAAAAAATTATTTCTCAAAATTGAAACAGACCCCTTAATAGCGATAATGGTCAATCTAAAGGAGGAGTGCTTTATTTAATCCCATTGATGTCCAGAAATAATAAAAACATGTTGGAATGGTTCTCCTTGTTATAACCGTAATTCCCGTTACTGTCAAACTGTCTACATTGTATTTTGGTTTGTAATAATCGATTGGGGGGCCATATATGATATTTTCTCAAAATTAACCTCTTCCGGCTGACCACTATGAGCCTCAAACCGGACTGTAGGACCCAGGATTGCTCCGGATTTGAAGTTTGGTTTAAACGCAATTACATCTATGCACCGAATATGACATTTGTAGTCAGACTAGAAACTTTCTCACAGCCATCATCCCTCAGAGCTTGAGCCATCGTGCCCCGAAAGCGATGGCGCCTACTATTGCACAAAACCTCCCCATACGGACATAGTGGGCACCCAAGACGTGTGGAAGAGTTTCTTTCGTACTGTCTGCGGCAACGCCGACCTGAGGATACCGACTTGAGATCCGGCAGGGAATACACGGCAGAACATGAAAGCAGAAGTTTCGAAAGTAGTTATGTTGGCTAACATGTCGGTGAAAGTTTAGCTATGTAGGTCGTCCTGTAGACCTTGGCTATAAACAAATGAAAACTTAATGTTCTACAGGGACATCATTTTATTTTTACTTGCATTTTTATTGTACCTGCATTTCTGAATGTACTTCACTCTCACCCCTTCACTAATGTCCTTGCTCCCGTCAGACACACAAACTTACGGCCGCTGTTGCATTCGAAGTCTTCAAGCAGTGAAGTAAACACTGCAGTGTATAGTGTGTTTCATAAATATAATTGCGTTTTCTATAGAAGAAAGAACCTATATTAATAATATCGTACTAAAAATTATATTCAAGAAACGATAAATTCAATTTCAGAGAATATGCTTCAAAATGTTTTTAATAATATGCGTACTGAATTGAAGCCTACATTGTAATGAACGGCAACCATTTTCAGCAACTTGTTTAAAAATTCAGATTAGTTTTTTTGAATTGAGATGGCTAGAAGCAAAGGAATGCTAGTGACATTTGTAATAACATGAGTTAAGTGCATCCAGTGTAAGCTAAAGTATCTAAAATTTTAGTGGCAAAGGGATGTTTTAATCGCATCACACATTAAAATTTAAATAAAAAATTTCACCGATTTTACGAAAGCTTAAATATTTAAACCCCATTTTCTCAAAAGTAACTTAAGTGCACTTACAGCCCTTTACTTATGACCCCCTCAATTTAAATGCACTCTCTATATTGTATGATAACATCAATAATTAATATGCTAAATAAAGTAGACATTACATAACGAACATAGCCGCCTGAAAAGTTCAGTTTTTGAAAAAAAAATGTTACTACTCTACTGTATTTTGATAAATTCCGTAAAAGTGATGATCAAACTGAAAATCGTAATATCGTATTTCCCTACAACATAAATGGATACACTATTTTTCTCTCCTCCTATAGCTAGTAAAATGATTTGTTTACATATTGCACTAGTAACATCAAACTCCTGTAATGGAAGGGGGAAACAGTGTTTCCGAGTATAGCCAGGTTAATGTTAAAAATGTTGGTAAAAATAAAGTGATGTCCCTGTAGCTGTTAATGTGGAATGGTAATAATGGCTGTTGGAAAATACAAAATATTATGTGTTAATATCACGACTTTTCAACATACAATATTGCGCTCGCTCTTCGTAAAACAGATAAGCGATCGAAAAAATGACGATCGCTCACGCGCTTAGCGTATTGGAATTGCTTTAAATGCGATGCCCGTTTTCATGTAACTCAATCCGTATTGAATACGATCCGATCCCACTTTTTAGGCGTATCAAACTTGAGACTCGGATCGTTCTGAATCCCTTTTTCATTAAATAATAAGTAATAGAAATAAGAAAATTAGAAAAAAAAAACGAGGAAATGGAGAGGAAAAATTTAAACGCGTAGAGGAGATATAAAAGAAGAAGAAAACAGAAAATATGCAAAGAAGAAACAGTAGAAGAGAAGGACCGAGAACAAACAAAAGAGAAGAGGACGAAGAATATAAAAAAGAGGGAAAAGAAGGAGTAGGAGAAGGAGAAGGAGAAGGAGTAGGAGATGAGAAGGGAGAAGTAAAGGATGAAGGAAACGAAAACGTGAATAAAAAGGAGGAACGAAGAAAATTAAGAGAGGATGTAGGAGAGGAAATAAAAGAGGAAGAGATTGAGAATATGAAGAAAAAGAGGAAGGAAAAGGAAGGGGAAAATTAATATAAGGGGAATAGTGAATAGGAAGAAAAAAAATACGAAGAGAAAAGCGTAAAAGAAGTCGGTAAAGAAGTAGCAGAGAGGGAGAAGCAGATAGGGCGATGAGAAAGAATAGAAAAGCAGGACGAAATTTTAGAAGAGGAAAATGAAGGTGAAAAAAATGTGGAGGAAAATACAGAATATGAATTTAGAATAGGAATTCGAAAGTGTAAAAAGGAAGACGAAGACGACGACTTAAAAGTAAAGGTAAAAAAGTTGAAAATGAAAAATAAGAAAAGAAGAAAATGAGAGAGAATGGGGAGAAGAAGAATAAGGAGGAGGAAAACGAGGAGGATGGAAGGAGACTAAAAAGTAAAAGAAAAGAAAGAAGGCAACTTTGAAGAGTATTATAGGATGGAAAGGGGAAGTAAGAGATTGGGGAATGACAAAAAATGTAAAGTAAAAAGAAGGCTGTAAGAGGAGAACGAACAAGTAGAAAATAGAAATAAAATAGGAAAGGAAAGAAAACAAGGGAAAGAAAAACTTTTTTGAGAAAATAACCTCATAAGGTCCCTGAGCCAAATAACGCCATGTATACCTTTAACACCACCCTATTAAAATTTGTTCACGACACAAGTTTTTGGTAGTGCACTACTGTAGCCTGCATTCGCTTGCAATCTAGTGATGAAATGAGTTACTAGCTGTCCGCTGACATTTACGAGTGACATTATATTCCATCATTTTGCTGTTTTGTGGTAATAGTGAATGGCTTTTCTTAGATCAAAGTATGAGGCAATATTTTATTTTGTGTGTTAAGCAAATAATAACTATATTAAACTGTATATTTTCGTGGTTCTTAAACATTCTTCTATGTATAAAAGTATTTGCTATCTATAAAATTTGAAAATGTTAGAGAAACAGGCATGTCATGTTATCAAGTACTCAGTAGGGCTTTAACGCCATGTGGCGTTAAAGATCTACAGACAAAATTTTAGGTTATGTTAGTACTAAGGCTGACAGTACAGCATCAGTGTGAAAACATCAGGAAAATCACTAAGCTTTCAACTTACAAATGTTGAGAATGTGCAGTGATGATATTGGTTCAATTGCTTATCGAACTCTTATTTTTTTTTTTTTACATAACTTAATTTTTTTGTTTTACTTACTGGAAAACATTCATATTAAACTAAGGTAAATGCTTTTGTGTTTAATAACTTTCTACTGTGTCACATTGTCTCTTTTTTTTTTTTTTTAAGTAAGGAGTCACTGGAAAACATATTTTCCGAATCCATCTGGTGTTTCAGTTTCAGATCAAGAATCTTTCATTAGTATTGAGTGATTTTGTATCTTTTATTAACAGAAACTCAAATTTAGTCGCTTAGTTCAATTTGTGTTGCTTAAGAAAAATAATTCATTAACAATTATAAGTGTATAGGCTACTAGAAAATAGGTGGCGTTAATTGGACAACCTGTTCCTAATAACGCCAGTTTACAAAGTTTTCCTATTTGAGTTCTAATACTTGTTCGGTATATAATATATCCATTTTCATTGTGCTATTTTGTAAAGATAAGATTACAGTTTCTATTTCATAATTTTCGTGTTTGTACATAACTTATTTCCAGAGCAAAAGTGACTGAAGTGTTAAGGTGGCGTTATTTGGTACGTGTACCTTATTTGCTGTCCACGAAGCAAGAACAACAATCGCAGAGTTAGATCTCCTGTTCCTGCACCGGAAACAGCAGTAGTAGGTGTTTTTTCACGATAGTGTGTTTTCTCGTCATTACAGCAAACGGCCGCCATGATTGGAAGTTGAGTTTACTCAATTCAGACTTCCCAACCTAAATACGTATGTTGAAATATTACAAATAACTGCTCTAGAGTTGTAATTAAAACCACTGCCTTCTATGTATGCTACAATCCTACAACGCATGCAAAATTAATACGCAAAATATACATTATACGAAACAAATCACTCCATTTGAAATGTACTGAACTTTATTTAAACAATTAAAGTTTCACTTAACAGAAAGAAATAAAAATTATTCCAATTGCACACGAAATACGCTATTACAAGTGCCTGAATCATTTTTACTCCTTCACATTGAAGTTGATGGTGCAGTTTGTACATTGGTCAACTGCTAATCTTCAGTCAGCTGTTCATAGTGTAATGTACGTACTGTATATTAAGATTTTAAAAAATATTATTTCAAAAAATACTATCGTGCAAAAAATACTGTTCGTGAAGTGCATTACAAAATCTCGGAAATTGAAAAACTCGCTCTATTCGTTTTTAAAACTTTTCCTCGATTTTGTAAGAAGCACTTCCCAATCTTGTATTGTAATATACTATTACAAAGGAAGTGGTGTGACTTGTAGGGGATTGCTTGGACACCCGGTATATGAAAGTGGAGAAGGTCGCTTCTTGCAACCAATTAAGAAATGAAGCAACATTTGAATGAACTGGAGTTGACTTTAATGAGGCGCTCAGAGTGTGAGCGGCGCCCAAGCGTGGCAGCGCGCAGTTAGACCGGAAGCTGCGCGGTCCTGCCAGACAACCCTCTGCAATTCGACTACTGTGCGCGTCAATACTCCGATGTGTCGTCACCGCGATATTCTTCTACACCGACACGTATACACATTGACGACCAAGGCTAATGGACGTAGCTTAACACTGATGTCACACTGTCTTTCATGAATGTGTTGTGTCTTGTGTTTTCTAGAGTTGAGCTCTGCCTACGTCAGTGGAGTTCCAGTGTCTGTTTAATGTAGGCGGAAAACTGTCAGTAATCCAGATGATTACGTTACTAAATCTCTGAATCTACAAAAAATAAAAAATAAAATAAATAAAAATAAATAAACAGGTGCACAGTTTTACTATGTTGCATATTTTCACGTAGAACTAAATGTGGGTGCGATCAATGAAAAGTAATACTAGGAGAAAGGGAATACTAGAGGGATACAATGAAAACAAGGAAAACTTGGGCATAAACGAAGAACAAGAGGAGGCAAGGAAAAGAAATGGAATACAAGAAGAACAATAGGAATACAAGGTAAATAAGATAAACAGTAGGACAACATATGGAATAAATAAAGAAAAAGGAAAAGAAGAGCAAGGGGAGAAGAAATCTATGGGAATACAAAAAGAACAAGAGGAAGCAGTGAAAAGAAAGGGCATGAAAGAAGAACAATAGGAAGACAAAGGAAATAAGATAAACACTAGGACAACATGTGGAATACGTAAAGAAAAAGGGAAAAACAAAGAGAATAAGGGGAGAAGAATTCTAGTGGAATACAAGAAGAACGAGAGGCGACAAGGAAAAGAAAGGGAATACAAGAAGAACAATAGGAATACAAGGGAAATAAGATAAACACTATGACAACATGTGGAATACATAAAGAAAAAGGGAAAAACGAAGAGAATAAGGGGAGAAGAATTCTAGTGGAATACAAGAAGAACAAGAGGAGACAAGGAAAAGAAAGGGAATACAAGAAACACAATAGGAATACAAGGGAAATAAGATAAACACTATGACAACATGTGGAATACATAAAGAAAAAGGGAAAAACAAAGAGAATAAGGGGAGAAGAATTCTAGTGGAATACAAGAAGAACAAGAGGCGACAAGGAAAAGAAAGGGAATACAAGAAACACAATAGGAATACAAGGGAAATAAGATAAACACTAGGACAACATGTGGAATACATAAAGAAAAAGGGAAAGACAAAGAGAATAAGGGGAGAAGAATTCTAGTGGAATACAAGAAGAACGAGAGGCGACAAGGAAAAGAAAGGGAATACAAGAAGAACAATAGGAATACAAGGGAAATAAGATAAACACTAGGACAACATGTGGAATACATGAAGAAAAAGGGAAAGACAAAGAGAATAAGGGGAGAAGAATTCTAGTGGAATACAAGAAGAACAAGAGGAGACAAGGAAAAGAAAGGGAATACAAGAAGAACAATAGGAATACAAGGGAAATAAGATAAACAACTTGACAGCATGTGGAAAACATGAAGAAAAAGGGAAAGACAAAGAGAATAAGGGGAGAAGAATTCTAGTGGAATACAAGAAGAACAAGAGGAGACAAGGAAAAGAAAGGGAATACAAGAAGAACAATAGGAATACAAGGGAAATAAGATAAACAACTTGACAGCATGTGGAAAACATGAAGAAAAAGGGAAAGACAAAGAGAATAAGGGGAGAAGAATTCTAGTGGAATACAAGAAGAATAATAGCAAGACAAGGGATATAAGATAAGCACTAGGAGAACATGTGAAATACAAAAAGAAAAAGGAAAAGACAAGAAGAAAGGGGGAATACAAGAAGTATGAAGGAAATACAAGGAGAATAACGGGAGGACAAGGAGAATAAATGGAAGACAATGAGAACAAGGACAAGACAAGGAGAACAAGGAAGGACATGGAGAGCAAGTAGAGAAGAATACAAGGAGAACAAAGAGAGTATAGGAAGAATAAGGGGAATACAAGCAAAACAAGGAGAATATAAATGAAACTATGGGAATACAATAAGAACAAGGAGAATTCAAGAAGGACAAAGGAAAGGAAAGGCAAGGAGAACAAGGACAATGCAAATAAAATACGTTAACACGTGTTGCAATGTTGCCATCAGTTCTCCTTTTGTACGAATGTCTAAAAAAAAAAAAAAACAATAACAATGGTATTACATTTTTATGTTTAACTTCTCTACTTTAATCATCTCTGAAAGGGGTCGTACTTAGTCCCCTTCCACATGATATAAAACTTAAAGTTTACTGTAAAGAGTCACATTTAGAGCATAATGACTAGGGCTAGGATTTTGATGAAATTGCATCTTTTTTCTAGTAAGCCAGAAATATTGCTGTTTTAGTATTTATGCGTTATGTGATAAACTGAGTGTTTTAAGACATATTTGTTAGGGCATTTCTTTGCATTTTTTGCCTGTTTCAACTCATAAGAGCATCTTTTGTTTTATTCGGTCATTTTTTTAGGCATTTTCATTTGATTTGGGCCATAAATCCCCATTATTAATGTAAAATAATGTCTATTTCCTTTGATTTACATATTTTGTCCATTAATACCCATTATTTTGTATAATATTTTAACCGTTTTTCTACACAAATATTGCCATTAAAACGTAGTACACCCCATGTAATGGATCAGTCCAACCACCCCTTCAATATAGACTCCGCTATACCTGCCAATTCCAGATAAGAGTGGCCTTGTGGTAGACTACACGGAAACCAAAAGTAAAGTAAATCCATGTTGCTACAGCCCATGAAGGGCCAAGACCGACTAGTCGACTGCTGACCTCACGTCCACATGCCGGCGCAGAGGTGAACGATCATACATGGAAACTACATCAGATAAAATAATTCATTAAAGTGTAGCCTACTACTTAGAAAAAATTATGTAAAATCTATATATATATATATATATATATATATATATATATATATATATATATAATTTGAACTGGTAATGGAAATTACGGGAAAACGGCTGAACGGATTTTAATGAGTGACCCCTCATTTTCATGCCTGGCATCCAAAGTTTTTCTGAAAAATAGTAGTTTTCAGTGAAATGTCAATTTTCCTACATAATTTTCCTATTTTCTAAAATCCATCTGTTGTCAGTTTTGAGAACTAATTTTATTGAATCACGGCCGACTTGATTGAATTTCAGAACAAAACACACACTGCAATAAACAATAGGCTATTACACGAAAGCCATGTCCTGCAGGATTGCCGACATACTTAGAGCTCAATAAAATTTGTTATTAAAAACTGATTCTGCAGTGTATAATTTTCTGAGTACAGCTGTGTATTGGATATTCAAATCTACGAAACTTGAGGTGGTTTGATGACATTATTACGATTAGAAATTAAATATTATTATAGTTAATATCATGGTGCATCTATTTTTCATTAGTTGTACATAATATTGATGCTATATTGATGACATGAAAGTGAAACGTTTTGAGGTTATGTAAGTAAATGTAGAGAATATCTTAATTTAGATCTTCATTTCTATAATTTACTGAGTGACTGCTATATATAACTACAAAATTTAAGTAAGATAATAATATTGTTATTAAAATCAAATATTTTTATACTTATTAACCCAGTGGGGTTGGGTCTTTTTCATATACTTAATGGAGGTGTAGTGTAGATATTGATATGTGTCATTGTCTTCAGTATTGGCTCGAGAGAGCGCAAAAATTACAGTTCCTAAGGAAAGATCAAAAGGTATTACTTACTGATAAAATAAGAGGCCTAGAAAATTTTGTAGTCTCCAGATCATTTCAGCAAGATCTCTTAGTAGGATAAAATGATTTAACGCTCTACATTTCAAGTTCTACAAGCAACTTTTAAGTTCTACATGCAGTAGCTATACCAAAATGCTATTATTCGAAAGCTTAGCAAACCTGACATTTTTTTAACTTTTGCCTACAATCCACAATGACCTGAAATAGCTACTGCTATCGTCCTGACGTTGATACTTGCGTTTTCGTGTTGAAACTCAAAAACTGAAGTTGGATAGGTTCAAGAAAAAGTATTTGGCCTAAAAAATCCATTCAGAGGGAGTATGTTTCATTATTATGGAAGCAAATAACTATCAAAAAGACAAGTATTCTACATTGAAAATAAATCTGAAAAATTTTTATTTGAACGTCTAACGAACTTAGTTTGCAGCATTTGCTGCATAAGCCACTAGTTTAATTTAATTACTAGTCTAAATATTAAGTAGTACAAAACCTCTTTTCCTACTAAGGCAATTATGTAAGATCATTTTTAAGGCATTTCTTTTTAAGATTTTTAGGTCATAAATGCATTGTTTTAGGACATTTTTTTCATGATTTATAGGTCATCAAAATCCTAGCCCTAATAATGACGTTTCAAGTTTCATCGTATATACGTGGTCGAATACCGAAAAGTCTTCTTCAGGTTTATAGTATTTTAAAATTTCTTCTAGAAACGCTAAGTCACTGAACATACAGAAGAGACTGGAGACTAGTTCCAAGGCCTGATAGTTTTTGTCACGTCCAAAAACATTGGAGCCAATAAATGTTAACAGAGGAAACACTTGGAATGACACTTCTGAATCGGGGAGCACAGCGCTTCGAGGTGGCTAGGACTCGGGTTTCCCAACGTCACTCGTGAAACTTCTCGTCGTTGTTATGAGAACCTCCGGCCCTCCTCTTGCTTGTCGGGGAGGTTCGCCCCACGGAAGTTGCGGCAGTTTGAGGATTCGTTCAACTCTGCTGTGCGGGGTCGTAACATGGTCCAGTGGCAGAGCAAACATTCCTCTGCGGCATAACAAGCTGCAGCCTCCTGTGTGACGAGCTTTTACACGCAACAAGGGGCTATGACAGCATGCCTTGCAGTATTGCTTGCGTTTGTTGCAATTTATTGACTAAGCCCGCGATATTTTTAAGATATAATACTAATATTACGTTCATCTATACTAATAATAAATCTGTAGCCGAACTTTTTCTGGTAATTTTCGATTTTCCAAAAATAATTGGTGTTAACATGTATAATTAACCATCCTGAAACCGAAAATCGCTTTTTTGAAAATTTTGTTTGTATGTCTGTCTGGATGTGTGTTACCTTTTCACACGATAATGGCTGAACCGATTTATATGAAAATTGGAATATAAATTAAGTTCGTTGTAACTTAGATTTTAGGCTATATGGCATTCAAAGGGGGTTTTAAGGGGGCTTGAATTAAATAAATCGAAATATCTCCCTTTTTATTAATTTTCATGAAAAATGTTACATAACAAAAGTTTCTTTAAAAATCATTTCCGATAAGTTTTATTTTTTCAAAAATTTTGATAGGACTGATATTTAATGAGATAAATGAGTTTTAAAATTACAATGACAAAAAAGCCATCTAAGGCGCTGTACTGAAATAAAAACAAATAACTTCGTCTATAAGGGGCCTTGGACAACAACAATCGAAAGCTATTAAACATAGCCTACAGATAATGTTTCTGTGTTTGTATGAAGTAATATCGGAAGCTAATTAATTGTTTAATTATTATTTCACCACTGGAAAGTGTAGTTTCTCTAGATGGACATAATTCTACAATGTTATTACAGTAACTTCTGAAACATATAGCAAGTAATATAAAATATACACATTAAAACTAATGATATGTGGATATTAAACTACAGTTGCATGTAATAACAATTAAGAAACATGTTAAAGGAATTGTCATTGCACCAAATGATTGCTCTCTGGACAAAAATGACCGCATTTTATTTATTTAAATATAATTTAAATGTATACTAATAATAAATATGTAGCCGAAATTTTTCTGGTAATTTTCAATTTTCCAAAAATAATTGGTCCTAACATATATAATTAACCACCCTGAAACCGAAAATCGTTTTTTGAAATTTTCGTTTGTATGTCTGTCTGGATGTTTGTTACCTTTTCACGCGATAATGGCTGAAGCAATTTATATGGAAATTGAAATGTAAATTAAGTTCGTTGTAACTTAGATTTTAGGGTATATGGCATTCAAAATACTTTATTTGAAAGGGGGGTTATAAGGGGGCCTGAATAAAAAAAACGAATTATCTCGCTTATTATTGATTTTTGTAAAAAAATGTTACATAACAAAGGTTTCTTTAAAAATCATTTCCGATAAGTTTTATTCTTTGCAAAATTTTGATAGAACTGATATTTAATGAGATAAATGAGTTTTAAAATTAAAATAACGCAATCTAAGGTGGTGCAATGAAATAAGAACAAATGACTTCCTCTATAAGGGGCCTTGGACAACAACAATCGAAAGATATTAGACATAGCCTAAAGATAATGTTTCTGTGTTTGTATGAAGTAATATCGGATGCTAAATTAACCGATTTGTATAATTAATTATTATTTCACCATTGGAAAGTGTACTTCCTCTAGATGGACATAATGCTATAATGTTATTACAGTAACGTCTGAGTGAATTGAGGACAGGTAAGATTAAAATAGCTTCTTATGCACAGAAAACTTGATAGGCTATTTTGTACATTCATTAAACTATGGTTGCATGTAATAACAAATAAGAAACATGTTAAAGGAATTGTCATTGCACCAAATGAGTGGTCTCTGGACCAAAATTATCGCATTTTAATTATTTAAATACAATGTGAATTAAGTAACATATTAAACGATTTATCATCCCATCAAAGCTATTCGCTCTAAAAATCAGCAGGGTTATTTCACTTCCACCCTGTATAGGCTACTATATTAATATTAATACAAATGCTAATGATAATGCCAATGCCAATGCTGATATTAACTGATACTGATGCTAATATTGATACTAATACAAATACTAATACTAATATTGATACTAATATTAATACTGATACCGATATTGATACTAATATTAATACTGATACTGATATTGATACTAATATTAATACTGATACTGATATTGATACTAACACTAATACTGATACTAATACTGATACTAATATTCATTCTAATACTAATACTAATACTGATACTAATATTGATACTAATACTAATATTGATACTAATATTAATACTGATACTGATATTGATACTAATAATAGGCCTAATACTGATACTGATATTGATACAAATACTAATACTGATACTAATATTGATACTAATAATAATATTGATACTAATATTAATACTGATACTAATATTAATACTTATACTAATATTGATACTAATATTAATACTGATACTGATATTGATACTAATAGTAATATTGATACCGATACTGATTCTAATACTAATACCGGTACTAATGTTGATACTAATACTAATATTGATACTAATACTAATACTGATACTGATATTGATACTAATACTAATACTGATACTAATATTGATACTAATACTAATACTGATACTAATATTGATACTAATACTAATACTGATACTAATATTCATACTGATACTAATATTGATATTAATACTAATACTGATACTAATATTGATACTAATACTAATACTGATACTAATATTGATACTGATACTGCTATTGATACTAATATTAATACTGATACTAATATTGATACTAATACTAATACTGATACTAATATTGATACTAATATTGATACTGATACTGATATTGATACTAATACTAATACTGATACTAACATTGATACTGATACTAATACTGATACTAATATTGATACTAATACTAATACTGATACTAATATTGATACTGATACTGATATTGATACTAATACTAATATTGATACTAATATTAATGCTAACATTAATATTAACACCAACACTAATACTAACACATACTAATTCTAATGCTATACTGCACTATACTATTAGCATTTCCTTAAATTTCCTGCCAATTTTTATAAGCGTTAAAGTTTTCGTACATTTCAGCTTCGAAATCCGCCTTTGTGACCCATGTAAGTCTCTTAAAACCTGTCTTACCTGTATCAATCTTGCCTCAGCTTGTAAACGTATTACGAGGTATAAAATTACATATTAGCTTAATTACTGTAAACATGTTATCTTTGTTCATCTTAACGATCGCAAGAGTGTTGAGGCCACGCCTTTTCCTGTGTCAAATGAAACCAGTAACACACAGTATAGGGTCTTACGCTTTAATTAAAACCAGCTGAGTTTGAAGCGGACTATTAAATTACGCAGTGTTCAGCGTCTTTTATGATATCGCTCCTACTGCACTTAAACTATAAGAGTGGGATGATCATTCAAGTCGTACGAGAAATGGAAGAATCGTAAAAATAGCGAGGGATAAGTTCCCATTTAAAAATGAAAATATAAGTACACCAGAAACTAGAAAAAAGAAAGCGTGGGAAGATGATATAGAGATAGAGGATTGAAGCGGAAAAGGCAAAATGTCTATATTGGAACACAGAAGAAGAAAAAGAAGAAAAATACTTCATTGTAATTCCTAGAATATAATTTTAATATTAGACTAAAGTATCCACAATGAAGGAAATATGGTATTGAGTTCGCTGATATTGCTCCTACTAAGGAAATAATATTAATGGTAAATATTATTATTATTATTATTATTATTATTATTATTATTATTATTATTATTTTAAAGTGGCGGCCGGGTAGCTCAGTTGGTAGAGCAGCTGGCTACAGACTGGAAGGTCCGGGGTTCGATCCCAGGTGGTGACAGGATTTTTTCTCGTTTCAGAACGGCCCCGAGGTTCACTCAGCCCCCTATAAAATTGAGTACCGGGTCTTTCCCGGGGGTAAAAGGCGGTCAGAGCGTGGTGCCGACCACACCACCTCATTCTAGTGCCTAGGTCATGGAAAGCATGGGGCTCTACCTCCATGCCCCCCAAATGTCTTCATGCATGTTACGGGGATACCTTTACCTTTACTTACTTACTTACAAATGGCTTTTAAGGAACCCGAAGGTTCATTGCCGCCCTCACATAAGCCCGCCAGCGGTCCCTATCCTGTGCAAGATTAATCCAGTCTCTATCATCACACCCCACCTCCCTCAAATCCATTTTAATATTATCCTCCCATCTACGTCTCGGCCTCCCTAAAGGTCTTTTTCCCTCCGGTCTCCCAACTAACACTCTATATGCATTTCTGGATTCGCCCATACGTGCTACATGCCCTGCCCATCTCAAGCGTCTGGATACCTTTAAAACGGCTGTAAAAAACAGCTTGTTACGAATCCCTACAATAAGCCTCGGAATAGGACTGATTCTCTGGCACGACCACAGCAAAGGAATAAGGTTTTGAGGTTTGGCACTTGGAACGTCACTAGTCTTTATAGAACAGGAGGGGTAACATTAGTAGCAAAAGAACTAGCTAGATATAGAATAGACTTCGTGGGAGTACAAGAGGTTAGGTTAGATGGGAATGACATATCACAAATAGGAGATTACTTGTTGTATTATGGGGAAGGAAACAATAATCACCTTTACCTTTACCTTTTATTATTTTAAAGTTATAATTTTGAACCAGTTCGTATTTGATTTAGAGAAATGCAGTATTGCAAAAATTCACTGTGAGTTTAAAGAGATGATATTTATTTTTCATAGCACAGAAAAGCACTTGTAAATGAAGAGTGCACTGCAAGAATGATGGATGTCATTTGGAATACATTTTCCAGGAGAAGCAATTGAAAGTTTGAAATGCTTAGAGCTCAAAGCTTAACTGTGATTTTCCTATCATTACTGGACAATGATTATCAGTGTTAATGCCATATAACTCTGTATGTACATTCTATATTTCTTAAGCTATGCATTGATAGTCTTGCTTCATTGTCGACAAGAAAGTGACATCCATCATTCTTGCAGTGGACTCTTCAAATACCTTCGATGTACAATTTCATACCAGAAAGAAATAAGATATAAACAGAAAAACTGAAAAGTTTCTCTAAATAACCTACACTATAATCAACAATTTTATAACGATGTGAGATTTAGCAATAACAGAATAAGATAAATTCAGGACAAGGACAGAAAAGAAGAAAACTTTAACAAGAACTTCAAAATGCACAGGTTGAACCTAAGTAATGTCATTAATTTCAGGAGCTTATTCTTTGAGATATTTAAAATAAAAAGATTTAATACAATTTTGCTCGTTTTTATTTTCTTTATGAGACAACAATTGTTTAGTATATGAAATATTTCATAGCGTGTTTTTGGAAAGCCATTGATTTAATTCCCAATATGCTCAGTCAATTTAAGAGAGCAATGTATTATGAAAATAAATTATTGAAAGAATTTTAGTTTTGTCCTATTAAAAGCTTCCTTGCAATTGCTATCCTCCTTTCGACTTTCTGGTAGCAGCTCTTGTTACTACTTATAACTTACTACACCCCCACTATTTGGACATGTCCAATATTTTTACATTAATAAACAGATTATGTATGTAATTTTTACGAAAATTTTATGTTTCACATTACAGTGTTTCGTGGTTTTTCACGTGGTGCATTTCACTGTAACTTATATACAATGTGCCTCATGCTCTTCGGCGAATATCGGAGTGAGACAAGTGATCAACAAGCTTGGAGTTTACACAGATACTTCCTCTGAGCCCAATTTCCAATGCATACACATTTAATTGATAACTTCTTCTTTATCCCTCTATTAATTAATCAATTAATTCATGTATTCGTTCATTCGTAACATTCTTTCATCACCCACTCTTTCCAATACACCTTCATTTCTTATTCTGTCTGTCCATTTTACACGCTCCATTCTTATCCATATCCACATTTCAAATGCTTCCAGTAGTTTCTCTTCACTTCGTCGTAATGTCCAAGTGTTTGCCCCATACAATGCCATACTCCACGTAAAGCACTTCACTAGTATCTTCCTCAGTTCCTTTTTCAGAGATCCGCAGAAGATGCTTCTTTTTCTATTACAAGTTTTCTTTGTCATTGCTGTACTTTTGACTTCGTGACAGCAGCTCATTTTACTGCCTATAGTACACTCCGAGTATAATTTTTGTTATTATTATTATTATTATTATTATTATTATTATTATTATTATCATTATTATTATTATTACTTACAACAGCTTTTAAGGAACACACAGGTTCACTGCCGACCTCACATAAGCCTGCCATCGATCCCTATCCTGTCCAAGATTAATCTAGTCCCTATCATCAATTCCACCTCCCTCAAATCCATTTTAATATTATACTCCCATTTACGTCTCGGCTTCCCCAAAGGTATTTTTCCCTCCAGTCTCCTAACTAACATTCTATATCCTTTGCATTTCTCGATTCGCCCATACGTGCTACATGACTTACCCATCTCAAACGTCTGGATTTAATGTTCCTAATTATGTCAGGTGAAGAATACAATGCGTGCAGTTCTGTGTTGTGTAACTTTCTCCATTCTCTTGTAACTTCATCCCGCTTAGCCCCAAATATTTTCCTAAGAACCTTATTCTCAAACACCTTGATCTCTGTTCCTCTCTCAAAGTGAGAGTCCAAGTCTCACAACCATACAGAGCAACCGATAATATAACTGTTTTATAAATTCTAACTTTCAGATTTTTTGACAGCAGACTAGATGACAAAAGCTTCTCTACCGAATAATAACAGGCATTTCCCATACTTATTCTGCGTTTCATTTCCTCCCGAGTGTCATTTATATTCGTTACTGTTGCTCCAAGTTATTTTAATTTTTCCATCTCTTCGAAGGATAAATCTCCAATTTTTATTTTTCCATTTCGTACAATATTCTGGTCACGAGATATAATCATATACTTTGTCTTTTCGGGATTTACTTCCAAACAAATCGCTTTACTTGCTTCAAGTAAAATTTCCATGTTTTGCCTAATCGTTTCTGAATTTTCTCCTAACATATTCACATCATCCGCATAGACAAGAAGCTAATGTAACCCGTTCAATTCCAAACCCTGTCTGTTATCTTAAACTTTCCTAATGGCATACTCTAGAGCA
The DNA here is from genome assembly GCF_040183065.1 of Periplaneta americana. NCBI lineage: Eukaryota > Metazoa > Arthropoda > Insecta > Blattodea > Blattidae > Periplaneta > Periplaneta americana. Next base: position 30,700,109 of record NC_091117.1, read on the forward strand.
AAGTTAAAAAGTAAAGGTGATAGTGCATCTCCTTGCTTTAGCCCGAAGATTATTATTATTATTATTATTATTATTATTATTATTTACTTACAAATGGTTTTTAAAGAATCGGAAGGTTATTGTCGCCCTCAAATAAGCCCGCTATCTGTCCCTTTTCTGAGCAAGATTAATCCACTTATAGGCCTAATCAATATTTAGCAACAGTGTGCAAAAATTATAGACCAAGATGTAGAGTAGTGGCAAAAAAACCAGACCGACGGAATAAACGAAGTCCCCGAAATGAGCCACTGCGCATGCCACGCCCTCATTCACAAGATAGTGAGTAATCTATTGAAATTGTTGTAGTTTCGACTGCTGACGTAGCCCATTTCGAAAGCCATTAGAAAATAAGCTGGTAAAATTCATGTTCTGGGAATAATAAGTTAATTAAGTAATAAAACATCGCTGCAATCGAAAAGTATTGGGAATAAATTTGAATAAAAAAAAAAAAAAAAAAAATTCCTTCCCAGGCAGAATTCGAACCATGAAAGTCTTAGTTACCAGTCTATCGTGCTCTGGAGTGAACATGGCTCTGGAATCAGCTACAAGGGTCGGGTCCGGTTTTGTTTGCCACTACTGTATAGTCTGTATAAGTTTGGTGGTTCATATCGTTTACACACTATATTTAAATGTTTGCTCGGTTGCTATAATGGCTATAAGGAGGATTTTGACATACCAGTAAATGTAAATAAGCTACAAATTGTTTCTAATAGACATATACGAGATTTCAAGCTATGCTTTTTTTTTAGTTTATTGTTAGAAAATAACTTCAAGTATAGACTAATTGTAACGAAATAATCCGTCTTCTTCTTTTCTAATCTATACTAATAATAAATCTGTAGCCGAAATTTTTCTGGTAATTTTCGCTTTTCCAAAAATAATTGGTCCTAACAAGTAAAATTAACCATCCTGAAACCGAAAATCGATTTTCTGAAATTTTTGTTTGTATGTCTATCTATCTGTCTGTCTGTCTGTCTGGATGTTTGTTACGTTTTCAAGCAATAATGGCTGAACGGATTTATATGAAAATTGGAATATAAATTAAGTTCGTTGTAACTTAGATTTTAGGCTATATGACATTCAAAATACTTTATTTAAAAGGGGGCTTATAAGGGGGCTTGAATTAAATAAATCGAAATATCTCCTTTATTATCGATTTTCCTGAAAAATATTACATAACAAACGTTTCTTTAAAAGTGATTTCCGATAAGTTTTATTCTAGGCAAAATTTTGATATAACTGAGATTTAATGAGATAAATGAGTTTTAAAATTATAATAACGATGCCACCTATTGGCCTGTAATGAAACAGAAGCAAATGACTTCGTCTATAAGGGGCCTTGAATAACAATCAATCTTCATTAAACTATGGTTGCATGTAATAGCAATTAGGAAACATGTTAAAGGAATTGTCATTGCACCAAATGAGTGGTCTCTGGATCAAAATGATCGCATTTTAATTTTTCTAAATGCAATTTAAATTAAGTAACATACTAAACGATTTATACTTCTATCAAACACGAATGTTCCCTGGATCAAATGTCCTATTCTAATTATGTAATTACTTTATATTTAGTTCTAACGGGTGCAGCGGAGCGCACGGGTACGGCTAGTAAACGAACATAAATTTTGAATCGCCCATTACATATTTCAGATTATTTGGGACCATAATCTATGCCTGAAATAATTCGCACATCCTAGGAAACACTCTGTATAGGCGTGTGTAATTACACACAGTAGATTTATTGTTATATTGCTAGATAGATGAGGGTAGCAGCTATCCCATATTAGACACTCAGTTTTCTTCGCCTGAACGTGTCTGTGAAGTAGGCCTACCAATCGTACGTTTAAATTTCAGCGTCTTGGGATAGGCTACGTCAATGGACACCCACGCTGGTCACGGGACGGGAAGCTGGCGCCATTCAGCGAACGTGCTGGAAATAGCCAGGCAGGCGTCGCAACAGATTTGTCTCTCTCATTAGAAAAGCATTGAATCGTTCGCGTGCGAAATCATATTTCATCATCTGCCATCGCCGCAATTAGCCCGCTAACAAAACAGCGCACTGTTGTCTCTTAAGCCGTTCTAATTTGGAACTGAGGCTTGGCGGAGCAGGAATGTGAGTTGTCATTAGTATCTCCATTAAGCTGCAGCATACCTTGGTCTCTGCCTGTCATCCATTCATTACACCGCCTTGCGAGCAGCAGCGACATAGAAGAGTAGCCGGACACCGCAGCACAGGGTGCTGACTTCGAGTTCCTATTTATTTGTTTCATTATATATTTTTTTTGTACTTACCAACATCTATTCGGAATGGGTGAGTGGAAGACATGACTATACCAACTGAGGAATAATGGAATTAATTAAAACGAGTGAAGCAAACAATCGAAACGTGCATGGCTTTACTATACCCCTTATCTTCATGTACAACTACGTGTTAGTATGACCACCTGTCGACAGGTGCACAGCTTTACTGTGTTGCTTATCTTTACGAAGATACGGTTGTTGACGAAGAGCGGGTGGGACAAGGAGAACAAGGATAATACAGAGAGAACAAGCGAAACGCAAGAAGTGCAATGGAAATTTAAGGAGTACAAGGGAGTACGGAGAAAAAAGAATAATAACCAAAATAAGGCGAATACAAGGTGTATAAGGGGAATATAAGGAGAACAAGGGGAATACGGCATGAACAACTGGAACTCAAAGAATATAAGGGAAATGCAAGAAAAAGGGGATACAACGAAAACAAAGGAATACAAGGAGGAAAAAGTGAATATCAAGCCAACAAGAGAAGTTAAAACAGTACATGAGGAAGAAAAGGAGGAAGAGTGGAAAAAGGAGAAAAAACGGAAGGCAAAGAGAATAAGGAGACTATAAGGAGAACAAGAGGAAGGCGAGAATATCAAGAGGAAGACAAAGAGAATAAAGCAAAAACAAAGAGAACAAGGAAAATACAAGGAGAAAAAGGAGAAGAAAATAAGCAGAATCTACGAGTAGAATAGAAGGAGAACGAGTGGAACATAATGAGTACAATAGGAATACAGAAGAACAAGGGGAATACAAAGAGAACAAGGAGAATATTAAGAGAACAAGGAGAATATAAAGAGAACAAGGAGAATATAAAGAGAACAAGGAGAATATAAAGAGAACAAGGAGAGTTTAAAGAGAACAAGGAAAATATAAAGAGAACAAGGAGAATATAAAGAGAACAAAGAGGATATAAAGAGAACAAGGAAAATATAAAGAGAACAAGGAGAATATAAAGAGAACAAGGAGAATATAAAGAGAACAAGGAGAATATAAAGAGAACAAGGAGAATATAAAGAGAACAAGGGGAAGACAAAGAGAACAAGGAGAATATAAAGAGAACAAAGAGAATATAAAGAGAACAAGGAAAATATAAAGAGAACAAGGAAAGATAAGGAGAACAAGGAGAATATAAAGAGAACAAGGGAAATACAAAGAAAACAAGGGAAGATAAAGAGAACAAGGAGAATACAAAGAGAACAAGGAGAATATAAAGAGAACAAGGAGAATATAAAGAGAACAAGGAGAATATAAAGAGAACAAGGGGAAGACAAAGAGAACAAGGAGAATATAAAGAGAACAAAGAGAATATAAAGAGAACAAGGAAAATATAAAGAGAACAAGGAAAGATAAGGAGAACAAGGAGAATATAAAGAGAACAAGGGAAATACAAAGAAAACAAGGGAAGATAAAGAGAACAAGGAGAATACAAAGAGAACAAGGAGAATATAAAGATAACAAGGGAAAGACAAAGAGAACAATGAGAATATAAAGAGAACAAAGAGAATATAAAGAGAACAAGGAAAATATAAAGAGAAAAAGGAAAGATAAGGAGAACAAGGAGAATATAAAGAGAAGAAGGGAAATACAAAGAAAACAAGGGAAGATAAAGAGAACAAGGAGAATACAAAGAGAACAAGGAGAATATAAAGAGAACAAGGAAAATATAAAGAGAACAAGGAGAATATAAAGAGAACAAGGAGAATATAAAGAGAACAAGGAGAATACAAAGAGAACAAGGAGAATACAAAGAGAACAAGGAGAATATAAAGAGAACAAGGAAAATATAAAGAGAACAAGGAGAATACAAAGAGAACAAGGAGAATATAAAGAGAACAAGGAAAATATAAAGAGAACAAGGAGAATATAAAGAGAACAAGGAGAATATAAAGAGAACAAGGGGAATACAAAGAGAGCAAGGGAAATGCAAAGAAAACAAGGGAAGATAAAGAGAACAAGGAGAATACAAAGAGAACAAGAGGAATACAAAGAGAACAAGGAGAATACACGGAGAACAAGGGGAATGCAAAGAGTACAAGGGGAATACAAACAGAACAAGGAGAATATAAATAGAACAAGGGAAGATAAGGACAACAAGGGAATACAAAAACTAGAGAAATACAAGGAGAACAAAGCGAAAGTATGGAGAAGAAGAGTAATACAAGTAATATAAGAACAACAGGGATACAGAGAGAACAAGGAGGAGGCAGAAAGAACAAAGGTAAAACTAAGAGAGGAAGGAAAATAGGAGGAGAAACATTGGGAGTTCAAAAGAGGATACGTGAAAGACAAAGTGAATAAGGAGAATAAAGTAAAAAAGTGGAATACGAGGAGAACAAAAGGGAATTCAAAGATTAGAGGGGAATAATAGGAGTGGAAGAGGAACGGAGGTGAGTAAGGAAAATAAAAGAAAAAAGGAAATATAAAGCGAACAAAAGAAGTAATAGGAGTAAAAGAGGAGGAAAAGGAGGACAGGTGAAATGAAAGAAGAGAAAGGGGAATACCAGGAGAATAGAGACAACAAGACATAGAAAAAGATTAGAGGAAAACAAAGAAAACATGAGAAATACGAGTAGAACAAGGAGATGACAATTAGTACACAGGAAATAGAATGATAACAAGGGAATAGAAGGAGAACAATGGAAATACAAGAACAAGGTGAACGAAGAAGGGAAACACAAGCAGGACAAGGGGAATACAATGAGAATAAAGTGAAAATAAGGACATGGCGAATACAAGAATAAGCAGAACACAAGAAAAAAGGGGAGTACATAGAGGACAAGGGAAGACAAGGAAAACATGGGGATGACGAGGAAGTCAAGAGAATAGAAGGAAAAAAGAAATGCAAGGAGAACAAATGGAAAACAAGCAGAATAACGAGATTGAAGTACTATATGACTGTCAATTCCCAAATTAACCCCCTCCATATGTATGTAGTGAGAAGGAGGTTCTACATAAGAACGTCCACACCTGTGGAGTAACGGTCAGCGCGTCTGGCTGCGAAACCAGGAGGCCCGGGTTCGAATCCCGGTCGGGACAAGTTACCTGGTTGAGGTTTTTTCCGGGGTTTTCCCTCAACCCAATACGAGCAAATGCTGTGTAACTTTCGGTGCTGGACCCCGGACTCATTTCACCGGCATTATCACCTTCATCTCATTCAGACGCTAAATAACCTAGATGTTGATACAGCGTCGTAAAATAACCCAATAAAAAAATACATAAGAACACTTTAAGAAAAACTTCCCCATAACTGATTCGTACACCACAAAACTCACATGTGAACTATATTGTTTCCCTGAAGGGAGAGAGTCAACCTCTAGCACTATTTTCATCATAGTGAACTACTCGTATTTTGTTAACCCCAACCCATGCACATCCGTACTAGTTGACTGTGCTAAGTTTCGCTGTAGATCCATATTTCATGCAGGCATCTCCACTTACCGAATAGAGATCGGCTGAATGATATGAATGTCTATCATGGGGAAATGGAAGAACTTCGAGAAAAACCTCAACTGTGACTTTGTCGGCCGTAAGTGTCACCGTGGCTTCTTCAATTACAAATCCCAGTCCTGATCAGAACTCGAACCCAAACTACTTTTCTGCCATGATAAAGAGTCATAAGAAAACTTCATGCAATATGAAGTCGAAATCGCTATTCAATGTTTGTCGACGGTTAAATAATATGAAGGAAATATGCTCCATCCAGTTTTAACTGTAATTACGAAGCATCAGCCACAAAGAAATGTGTTTGAAAAATAGAGTAATTCGTTCGTTCATTCGTTCGTTCGTTCGTTCATTCGTTCGTTCGTTCATTCATTCATTCTTAGTTTTCTGCCCAAGGTCAGGTCCTTCACTAAAATACACAGCATTCTCTAATCTTCCCTCTTTCTTCTCGTCACCGCATACCGTACGATCCATATGTCAGTGTTATCACCTGATAAATAGTGTAAAATACTCAGTTATACTAGCAATTGATTAAAGTGTCTATTTGTCGTTATACAGGTGAGCACAAAATCTTTCCCTGGTTATAAATATTTATTACTTGAAAACTACGCTAGATACAGGAATGTGGGTTATATAACAAGAAAATTAGAAACGTGTTAATGTCTTCAATTCGATCAAATAAATTTATAGCCTATGGGTATGAATTAATCAGCCTATAATATATTTGTATTCTATAATTTCGGAATATACATTTTTTCATAAATTGTCCTACTTTATTCACGTACGATATTATTTTTCTCTATCATAATATATATATATATATATATATATATATATATATATATATATAATTTGAACTGGTAATAAAAATTACGGGAAAATGGTTGAACGGATTTTAATAAATGACCCCTCATTTTGAAGCTTGGAACCCAAAGTTTTTCAGAAAAATAGTAGTTTTCAGTGAAATGTCAATTTTCCTACATCATTTTCCTATCTTCCAAAATACATCTTTCGTCAGTTTTGAGAACTAATTAATTGCATTTCTGAATAAAACAAAACAACCACTACATTAAACAATAGACTATTACACGAAGGATATGACCTACAGGATTGCTGACATACTTAGAGTTCAGATGGGTCAGATTCTTTCACATCATAATGCCAATATGTCGATCTTCATTTGTGTAATTTTTTGATAACGTATAAAAATAATTTAGAAGTCTGATTCTCTGGTCTGTAGTTTTCCGAGTACAGCTGTGTATTCGATATTAAGAACTACAAAACTTAAGAATGTTTGGTGACATTATTACCATTAAAAATGAAATATTATTGTAGTTAATGCAACACATAATGGTATACTGATGATATGAAAGTGAAATCTTTTGGGGCCTTAAGTAAGTAGACGCAGAGAAAGAAGATTTTATATTAGTTCTTCATTTCTATAATATATTGACTATATATATTACTGAAAACTATAAAACTTACGTAACAGCGTGGTCGATCGACGGATGTTGCGTCAACATTTGTTGAGACTATAAATTAGGAATGCCTATAACGTCGACATCAAGGTGAAGTTTCGATTTTATGCACGAGAACGTATAATCTTACAAACTTCTTTCCATCTGACTGTAGATAATTATTTGAAGAGAAGTAACATTACGACGAGATACTAAGGTTATTGTTATGAACTTAACACTACTTGTATTAAACTTGTATGATATGTGGAAATCAAACCACAGTATAGAGAACATATCTCTATACTGTGATCAAACAGTTGTTTTCTTCCTGCTCACAAGGAAGTAATGCCATTGTTTAAAACTTCTGTCGTACGCAATTTTGACGTATAATGGATAAACAATTGATCCTCACTACTTTTCCCGCCAAGAGAGCACCTCCTTCTTCTAGCTATGCCTCCGTCTTTCAGTTGGTGACTATAGTAGTCGTGACAGCAGGTTGCAACTTACACGCTTGGCCAACTTATTATGAGATACCCTATAATTATTTTGGAAGTGTACGTCAGATATACGTATCAATAGTATTAATAGAAATTTTTTTGTTAGTGCAGTTTATTTATTCCCTTAAATGTGTTTTATCTAACAAAGTAACACTGGATGAAAACTTACATGGTGATCGACACTACTCTGCAGATCATAGATGAAAGTTCAAATGATGATGCTGATGATGACGCTGAAGGCAAAGTAGAGATTGAATATGAAACTTGTGACAATGACAAGAATGTAAGTTACAGTAGGGGAGATTGAGAATCATGTAGAAAGCAAGCGAATGGAGAAAGAAGGCAAAGAACAAGAAAACAGTAAGAAAAGAAAAGGAAAGAAGGAAAGGAGAAAGAAAGGAAAAGGGAAGGAGAAGGAAAGAAGGAAAAGGGAAGGAGAAGGAGGAGGAGAAGGAGGAGGAGAAGAGAAGAGGGGAGAGGAGAGGAGAGAGGGGAGAGGAGAGTAGAGGGGAGAGGGCCAGAGGCCACGAGGGCAGAGCAGAGGGCACGATGGCACGAGGGAAGAGGGCATGAGGGCATGAGAGCAGTGGCCAGAGGGCATGAGGGCACGAGGGCATGAGGGCAGAATGCACGAGAGCAGAGGGCAGAGGGCACGAGGTCACGAGGGCAGAGGGCACGAGGTCACGAGGGCAGAGGGCACGAGAGCAGAGGGCCAGAGGGCATGAGGGCATGAGGTCGTGAGGGCATGAGGGCAAAGGGCGAGAGGGCCCGAGGGCAGAGGGCACGAGGGCAGAGGGCACGAGGGCAGAGGGCATGAGGGCAGAAAGCATGAGGGCAGAGGGCATGAGGGCAGAGGGCATGAGGGCAGAGGGCACGAGGGCAGAGGCAGAGTGCCAGAGGGCACGAGGGCAGAGAGCATGAGGGCAGAGGGCATGAGGGCAGAGGGCATGAGGGCACGAGAGCGCGAGGGCAGAGGGCACGAGAGCAGAGGGCCAGAGGGCATTAGGGCACGAGGTCATGAGGGCAGAGGGCGAGAGGGCCCGAGGGCAGAGGGCATGAGGCAGAGGGCACGAGGGCACGAGGGCAGAGGGCACGAGGGCAGAGGGCACGAGGGCAGAGGGCATGAGGGCAGAAAGCATGAGGGCAGAGGGCATGAGGGCAGAGGGCACGAGGGCAGAGGGCATGAGGGCAGAGGGCACGAGGGCAGAGGCAGAGTGCCAGATGGCACGAGGGCAGAGAGCATGAGGGCAGAGGGCATGAGGGCACGAGGGCAGAGGGCAGAGGGCATGAGGGCAAAAGGCACGAGGGCAGAGGCAGAGTGCCAGAGGGCACGAGGGCAGAGAGAATGAGGGCAGAGGGCATGAGAGCACGAGGGCACGAGGGCAGAGGGCAGAGGGCAGAGGGCAGAGGGCAGAGGGCAGACGGCATGAGTGCAGAGGGCATGAGGGCAAAGGGCACGAGGGCACGAGGGCATGAGGACAGAGGGCATGAGAGCAGAGGGCCAGAGGGCCCGAGGGCATGAGGGCAGAGGGCAGAGGAGAGAGGTGAGAGAGGAGAGGATATTTTCATAACTCTAACCTACAATCCACAATAACCTGAAATAGCTATTGCTTCACTCCCACATGTAAAACCGACTGATCGTTCTAACTTTGTTACTTTCGTTTTCGCATAGGAACTCAAGAACTGAAGATGTACATATAGGTTAAATAAAAAGTATTTAGCATGAAGAAAACCATTCAGAGGGGTAGGCCTATGTTTCATTATTATGGAAGCAAATATTTTCCAAAATGTCTGGTATTCTTCATTGGAAATGAATTTGAAAAAAAAAATAATTTGAACTTCTAATGAACTTAGTTAGCAACATTTGCTGCACATGCCACTAGTTTTATTATGTAATTTCATTGCAGCTGTAATTTAAATTTTTGTTCCTATTTTATGTTATATATTCTTCTTATATTAATATATTATATTATATAATTTCACTGTAGCTGTAATTTTAATTGTAGTTCCCATTTTAATTTATTCTCTATATTCCTCTTACATTAATATATTACATTATATAATTTCACTGCAGCTGTAATTTTAATTTTAGTTCCTATGTTATTTTATTTTCTATATTCCTCTTATATTAATATATTACATTATATAATTTTACTGTAGCTGTAATTTTAATTTTAGTTCCCATTTTATTTTATTTTCTATATTCCCCTTATATTAATATTATATATTATATAATTTCACTGTAGCTGTAATTGAAGACCTCCCTCGAAAAAAGGTGTAACATCAAATTAATTAAATTGTGACTTCGGTGGAAAAAGTAATTTTTAAAGCATTCATTTATAACAATAAATGATTGCATTCAATGGCTGAATAAACTTGTATCCCTCATTAATGAAATGGTTCTGGTAGTAAATATAGGCCTAACGAAATATGCCCCTGAAAGTATTTTCCATTATCCTGTAACTGGATTTATAAAGTTGTTGGTTACACCTTTATTCGAGGGAGGTCTTCAATTGTAATTATAGTCCCTATTTTATTTTATTTTCTACATTCCTCTTATATTAGGTAATATATTATTATATTATATAATTTCACTGTATGAGGGCAGAAACATGGGCATTTACGACGAAGTGAAGAGAAACGACTGCAAGCATTTGAAATGTGAATATGTGCGTATGAAATGGGCAGACAGAATAAGAAATGAAGTTATGATAGAAAGGGTGGATGAAGAAAGAATAAGTTACTGCTGAAACTAATCAGAACGAGGAACGAGGAAAAGGAATTCCATATAGGCCTAAATTTTAAAGAAACCTCCTCTAAATAAGATGGCAATCTCCTATACATGATAGAAAAAATGACGGAAGTCCTAATATGTAGGCCTACCTCGATAAAAACTAATTGAAGTCTTTAAAGTTATAGAAATCTCAGGCTTAGTTAGAGTATGATAATGATGATGATTATGATAATGATTATTATTATTATTATTATTATTATTATTATTATTATTATTATTATTATTATTATTATTATAATAGACATGTTATATATTTCAAAGGACTATAAAAAGAAGCTTCGGAATGTTACAGATTAAATGTCATTGCTCTAGAAAACAAATGACGTCACTTCTATAACTTCAAATGTTTTTGCAATAGGCGGGATTGGAATTGACGCTATATTGAATCCATGCTTCTTAGACTATTCTTACACCGTTGTAGCTCTACAGTTGAAATACCGATAATAGGTCCAAAGTAAAGAAAACAGCAATCTGTAAAAAAGAGTTATGATTTGACAGATAATGGCGCGCTCAGAAATAGTAAAGCATAAACGTCATATTTTATTTAGAATATGAGATTCACCCTCCTGTAAATTTCAGATGAAACTTCTCTAAATATCGCGTTAATCTGTTGTCTGTTAAAAGATAAAAAGCGACGTAAGTAGTTATAAATATAGAAAGAAGTTAGCCCGCTCTTCAAGACACTCTGCGAACATTTTAACAAATGATTTCTAACCACCAACTGACAAGGAAACCTGCACAAGATGGTGAGGCAGCGACATATGTATCGAAAGTCTTCATTTACTGTGATTTGTGGCTTGTGACAGACACGAATGTGCGATGACTGAGAAGCAAGAGGAGGGGCTTTGGTAATTTCTTAAACCGTAACAAAAACAAACTGTGTGTTTAGCGTAAGTGACACCAGAGTTCCCGTGTGGTGGCCAGATGCCGAGAAACCGAAGGCTTCTTCTCCCTGCAGCAACTGCCTATCTCCAGAAGCAGTATGGAGAAAGCGGCGTGTCTTGTCATTTCTAAGATAAATAATTGTTTACATTTCCGAGAACATGTATTTATAAAACAAGATATATGTATCTATGGAAAGGAAATGGGAGCTTGTACCGCCATATAAAGTTCCTCTTTTTGACATTTCTTGCCTATAAAAAAGAGTTAAGATTCCTTACGATAAAAAATAGTTTTAAATAATCAAATACTTTGAAGAGAACTAGTAGTTAACAGGGTAAAAAACTGCAAGTATTTTTATTTGCTTATATTAAATACCGTAGACGAAGTATATGATTATGTCTCGTGACCAGAATATTGTATGAAAAGAAAGCATAAAAATTTGGAAATTTATCCTTTGAAAAGGTGGAAAAATTCGAATATCTTGGAGCAACATTAAATAGTAATATGCGTTACAAGAGCGGTATGTTGAAGTTTTCATTTTCGAGGAAAAGTTTGAAAAAGCGAAACGTAGTTGAGCTTTTTTAATTTCCGAGAATTGAAAGAAAACATACCGCTCATGTATCGTACATTATTTTGTGCGAAGATCGTTTATTACATACCTGAAAGAGGCATTTGTAATTAATTGCAATGAAATCTCCATCTTGGTTTCTGTTCAATGACGGCAAATTTGGAAAACAAAAATATCTATCTTCAACATTGTTGCTTTAAAATGTTTTCTGTGTTTACTATACTCCAGCAGGCCGTGATATACGTCTGTCTTTTTTTTCCCCCAGTCTATAAATGCGAACTTAAAACAAAGGGCTTCCTTAATGTTACATGCATCACGAATGCAGTAACTTTAGTGGAGTTGTAGAGTTTACTTAATTTTTGCAAATATTTCAAAACAATAATTAACAGTGCAATTTAGGTGAAATTGCAGTGGTAAGTTTCCAATTTATAATTATTACTATATTGAACGTCTCTAAAAATAATAGGCCTATGTTAAAAGCCTAAAGCAGTAAAATCAATATGTCACTTAAGCGGTAAGAAGAGGGAAATTGTTATGTGTGTTAGGTTGGGAATACTGAATGTGGAATTTTAGACTTACCGCGGATTGGTTTTGTGCGGAAACCAAGCAAATACGCACGATCTCGCACAAAAATTTATATGACACTCGGAAGGAACTTAAGTTAAACGTAGAAAAATATATAAAATGTCTGTTATTATTCGGTTGAGAAGCTTTTGTCATCTAGTCTGGTTTAAAAAAATCTTAAAGTTAGAATTTATAAAACAGTTATAATATTACCGGTTGTTCTGTATGGTTGTGAAACTTGGACTCTCACATTGAGAGAGGAACAGAGCTTAAGGATGTTTGAGAATAAGATTCTTAGGAAAATATTTGGGGCTAAGCGGGATGAAGTTACAGGAGAATGGAGAAAGTTACACAACACACAATTACACGCATTGTATTCTTCACCTGACATAATTAGGAACATTAAATCCGGACGTTTTTGAGATGGGCAGGGCATATAGCACGTATGGGCGAATAAAGAAATGCATATAGGCGTTAGTTGGGAGGCCGGAGAAGAAAAGGCCTTGGGGATTCTGAGACGTAGATGTGAGGATAATATTAAAATAGATTTGAGGGCGATGGGACATGATGATAGAGACTGGATTAATCTTGCACAGGATAGGGATCGATGGCGGGCTTATGGGAGGGCGACAATGAACTTGCGGGTTCCTTAAAAGCCATTTGTAAGTAAGTAAGTTATGAAATTCAAGTTATATACGAGAAAAAATCGAACCGTGTGTACAGTGTTGTCCGCAAGAAATCGATTCGAATAAATGGCGTTTAGAGAAATTCCCTCACAGTGTTAAAGGACCTTACCACTGCTAGGTAAAGCACCAGAGGGATGCGTCCATTCTGACACAGATTATAGAGTCACAACATCCAATCATACAACATAACGTTATAAAATGTTATCATTATATCGTACCGGTGTGGCTCAAAGATGATTGTTTAAACTTAAACCTTAGTAACAAATGCATTCTTACTAACACATAATAAATTACTCACCGAGTAAGATGGTTTAATTGTGAAACACTAAACTAGCATCCGGGTGGTCCCGAGTTCAAATCCCGATGCTCACCAAGGTAATTAATAATAATTAGGTACGCCTTAATTTTTTGGGGAAATGGTAGCAAAATTGAGAGTGTCTTGATTTTGCAAAAGAAAGCCATTAGAATTCTATGTCAATCAAACTATCTTGAACATTGTCGACCTCTTTTGAAACAATCACAGATATTAACTGTCACAAATTTATATATATATATATATATATATATATATATATATATATATATATATATATATATACGACCTAGTCCTTTACACTCGACAAAATATAGACAATTACTCATTAATAGCCAATATACATGATCATGAAATTAGAAATAGTGAACAAATTAATATTCCATACTGTAGATTACATAAAACTAGTACAAATTTTTCTGTCATGGGGATGAAATTGTATAATAAGCTTTCCAGTCAATATTATAAGTTACCAACCAATAGTTTCAAAGCTAGATTTTATAATTGGCTTTTAATTAATCCTTTCTACTCTGTAGATGAGTTTCTTAACATAAATTCATATTTTTAATAAATAGAGTTATTTACATTTAGTTACAAATAGGCCTATTACATTAAGAGTGAAGTGTTTTCATTAATTTTAGAGTTTCAAAATGTTTTGTGTTTTCATTCTAATTAAACTTTACTGTTTTCAATTATATGTGTATTTTCAAATGGATGTTTTTTTTCCTCCCTTCTGTATTGTGACGAAGCCTATCACTGTATGTTTAATGGCTTAATAAATTGAATTGAATTGAATTGAATTGGATTGAAGCCCGTCATTTCCACTACAAACCTACAGATAATATTTCACAAGACATTAATCCCTGCTGATTTTACTTAGTATACATGTCTGCGGATAATGCACTCAACGACATAGTTGCTCTAGGACTTACCGATATATGACATTAGTCCAATGCATCAACAACGTCGACAATTGCGCAATAACCTTGTAGTTGAAGCTACTATAAATGAAACATTTAAAATACTCTGTCAAAATAGTACAGTTTTCTCTAGGCCTAGATGAAAACTTCACATTAATAAACTATATCCATATTAATTAAAACCAATTGTTTTAAATGATACTCCTCTAGAACAAGTATTAAGTTTTAAATACCTAGGTACTCAGCTCACGTATAAACATGAAAGTGACTTCAAATATAAACTCCCCTTTCAGCAGCTGTGTGGTACAATAAACAGAAATTCGAAAAATAAAGCCAGAAAAGAAACACGAATTAAATTTTATAAAGTAATGGCAGTACCATCTTTGCTATTTGGATGAGAAACCTGGACGATGACTGCAGCTGACAGTAAAAAATTACAGGCCGCTGAAATGAAGTTTCTAAGGTCAGTCAAGGGGTGTACTATATAGGATAAAATTAGAAATGATAAAATAAGAGAAGAATTGATGATCTTTTCCGTAGAAGAAAAAATTAAGAATTATAGAAATCAGTGGACAGAACATGTCAATAGAATGACACCAGAAAGAATCACAAGAAGAATGATGAATTATAGACCTGGAGGGAGAAGACATCCGGGAAGACCTAGGAAGCGTTGGACGGATACACTATGAAGCTGGAACAGGCATATGCCTATCCCTTGAATTGAAGAAGAAGAGAAGAAGATTAAAACCAAGAACATGATAAAGTCAACCATGAAATCATTTAAATAAAAAAAATTGACAGAACTAAGCCTATAACGCTGCAAAAACCTCGTAATACTAATTCTGTCATACGTAATGTGAAATTTCAGCAATTGAAAAATAAAAATGAAATACATCTAACATTCAATTGAATTCACAAAAAAAAAATGTAATAAAAACATCCACTGCTCTAGAAGATAGTCTTCAGTTCAACAAATCCCCAGAGTTGTCTAGAACCGTCACCCCTGGCAACTACTGTCCAGATTTCACGAGAGGATCCCTGCGAGGGGAGTACGGTCCTTGCGGGGTAAGAGGAGAGAGTAAACCAAGTAACTCGGCGTTCTTGAAGGAGCAGGTGGATGGGGGTGATGTCATTGGCCGGCTGGGACAAACAAGACTCAGTCAATGGCCAGCCGGTTCCGTGTTGGGGGTAGGTTATAAGAGTGGAGGAAAAACTCGCATTCCTTGCTCGGATCTTCTCGTGAAATGCGGACAGTACCTGCCTTTTGATGTAGTATCATGAAGATACTTGTCGTGTTAGGCGGTAAATCAAATATCAGAAAACATGCAAAGATATGACATACTTTCAAACCGGATATGATAAATATTGGAAATTGTGGAGTCTATTGGAGAAATTAAGATAGGAAAAACAGAGAATCCCGAGAAAACTTTCGCAATCAGGTGTTTGTCGATCATGGATGTAATTTTAGCCGTAGTCGGGAGTTAAACCCAGGCTGACTTGCATGAAAGTCTCACGCAATAGCCGTGAGCTACTAAGACTCCTTGCACAATCCCTTTCACTAAGATCCAACTTGATTTCTAAACCCCCTCCCCCTCGTTTGTCTTCCCATTCCTCCACCCACAACGCAGAGAAACTCTGACGAGAACTAATTACTAGTCTTTAAGCACAAAAAGAGAGAGATCTTCCCTTCGCCCCATATGTCCCCTTGTCTAAGTGGCTGCCTCATTAGTTCATTAGCACAGGATTGTTACAGCATCTTCAAGGCGGCTGCAAAAACCCTCGTTAACATTTAATTGCCAATTAAATATGGTACGGAAGTGTATAATGGGCATTAGTTTAAAAAATATTAAGAAAATATAGCGAAGCATTGTGTAGCGTCTTATTTTACATAATAATAAATAGGGTAATTGATGGTGATAACAACATTATAAGCACAATGTAATTCCAAAGACAGCAGTGAGCATCGGGGTTCTGGGGTGAGGCAGGTGGTGCTTAATTGTGTAGCTTGCTAAGGGGCACGTTTCGTGGCGCCCAGACAACGAACAGCGTGCAGAAATGTGTCACAAATTACCAGGAATTTAGTTATTAAATTGTCTACCATTTTATGCTTCCTAAGTCGACTGAACGAGTTTGATTTAACAAGAGATCTTATCAAGAACGCAATGAGACTCCAAAATTAACATATGAATAATAGAAAACTTACGCCAAGGGAAATTCTCAAATAATTAAGGACAATTTGTTTGATGTTGGCCACCGTCAGAGGATAAAATTGCTGTAGAATAACTAATTAAGCAAAATTAACATTATTATGAATAAATTTATGTCTTCAATGGATAAAAAAGAGAGCTGGAAAGTTTAATATATGAATGAACGAATAATAATAATAATAATAATAATAATAATAATAATAATAAAAAATAGTAATAATAATAATAATAATAATAATAATGATTTATTTAACCTGGCAGAGTTAAGGCCATACGGCCTTCTCTAACACTCAACCAGGAGTAAAACTGCGTTACAAAAAACACTACAAATTTACAAAGTAAACTACAATTTTACACACAAAACTGAATAAGATAATAATAATAATAATAATAATAATAATAATAATAATAATAATAATAATAAAATGTAAACAAGAAGTAAGTAGAAATCAGATATAATATATAACATACAGAAAGAAAGAAAAAAGCATAATAAAATGTGAACAGCAGGTCAAAATAAATGAAACATACAAAGTATAAAAAAATAAGACAATTGAGGGGTTTGCCGGAAGAAGGACGTATACGTCAATTTGGCGAATTGAGATACATGCAATCTAAGATTTTAAAACGCACCTGAATAAAATTTTATACACGCACGCAGCCCTGTCCTGCAGGTATGTACAGTACAATCAAAACAAAATTTCGCTACTATAATTATTCACTATATTTTAAACCGTTTTCCCAAAGAAGGGCGTAGAGGTCTATCCGCCCTTCTTCCGGCAAAGCCCTCAATTATTGATGATGATGATGATGATGATGATGATACTAATAATAATAATAATAAAAATTAGAATAGTAATAATAATAATAATAATAATAATAACAATATTGATAGTAGTAATAAAATAATGCAGTACAAAGCATACAATGAATACAATATTTTTAAGTACACACAGTAAGGAAAATTATTATTATATATAGCTCAACTTATCACATTATAGATATACTATTAGCGGAAAATATGAAAACAAAAATATAAAATAAGTTAAATATCACTAGAACATAAAAAAATGTGAATACGTGGAAACATGCAATACAACACTTGTCATAATAGTAAGTTAGTTTGGCAACTCTTCATAGGATAATTTTCTAACTTGGATTTGAAAGATTTCAATGTACGGCAGCCCTTGACTTCAGGCGGGAGAGAGTTCCAGTGACGAGAGGTAGCAACAGTGAAAGTTGAGGAATACAGAGATGATGTGTTAAGTGGCCTACATGGTACAGTGGATGTAGAGATTAAAGAAGAAATCTATAGAATAATTCTTCAAAGAACGAACGAATGAATTTCTGGATTAATGGAGGATAGATTAATGAAGCATTTAAGGAGTTACATACATCTTCCACCATTAAAACTTTGTATGTATTACAAATTTTATTTCTTCATATCTTTAAATACCATTTGATGAAATTTTATATGCTTAATGTCTTAAAATTTTCTTCGATCTAAAGAAAAAAAATATATTCGCCTATACAAAAGTTTTTGATATTGTGAATTTCGAAAATTTTAGCCCTAGCTCAATAATTAGAATATTTTACTCTGTAAGAGAAGAAACATTTTTTCTTTATATTTAAATTATAAGAAATGTGTAATTACTTTCTTTTATATTTCTGATAGCCTAAAGATAGATTAAAGACTGAGCTACAATTTGTTCACCTTATTAAGGAAGGGAGTTACGCAAAATTTCATGTGGGCCTAATTATCTAAAAATCTGTGGTAAATATGATTTGAAAGTTTTGAAAAATGCAGCTTTGAGAAAATGAGCGATAAAATTACATATTGCTGAGTGGTGCTGTGTTTGCATGGTAGGACATTTTAATAATAACATGGTCAAATATTTTACACAGATATAAAGCTGAAAAGTTTGCATTTAATAAGGGTATTATAAGAAAAAAGAAAAATCAATTCTTCTTTTCCGTTGATTGTGTGTATGTTTGACAAAATGAGCAATACAGATTGCTCACTGGTGTAGTTTATGCAAGGCAGGATATTTTAATGCATAAATTGGTCGATTTTTATAGATTTCTTAAAATTTCTTTTACAGATATAAAGGCAAGAGGTCATATTAAATTAATATAAAACATTAAAAATTATATTTTTGCCGCTCAAAGGTTTATGTAACCCCTTAAAAGGGGATCTAGTAATATGAGCTATAGACCTACAAGGCTTTTCATACGATTTTCTAAATCTAAGAAGATACAATCAGTAATTTTCTAGTGGCTACAGTAGATTTAAACATAATTAATATGGCTATTTCACTTACGTGAAGCTATTTACTGTCTATCAATAACGGTAAATAATGCCTCAACTATGAACGAATTACGACTGTGATTCTTCATAAAACTATAGTAACCTCAGCTTCACCTTTATCGTTCATTGAAAAGACGTAACTATGATTCAGTATGGCGACAATTGCGAGCATTTCAAATGGTTTTGGTCAAGCGTCACTCGAACAAATCAATTTATTAATTCGGAATGCAAAGACACTAAACACAAAAAAACAAAGAAAAAGAAAGTATGTGTTCAGTCAGTTTCAACGCTTCTGTCAAGTGAGTGGTTGAAAACAGAAACACTAACTTAACAGTTTAAAAATTTTGTAAAAGGTTGTGGTATTAACATGAGAAAATTTGAGAAAATCAAACTGTAATGTATATAGAGTGTACTGTGAAAACCATGTCGAATGTGACGGAAAAATGATAGGCCTACAAGGGAAATATTTTAGGAACTATAGACATAATTTCAACCCGTTTGTAGATAAATAATAATTTAAATACGCAAGAGATGCAATAAATGTCGAAAGGAAACAGTTACAAAACAGGACAGGGAAAATAACACCTAATCATTACTGTAGCAATAAAATCAAACTGTGTTTTCAGTAATTGAAGACTGATTATAAAAGAGTCTATGTGGCAAAGACAGAAACCGTAGAAGACAGCTTTCTTGTGCAACTGGTAATGTAATATATATTTTGCACATCTATGGGTAAAGCTAACTTCTAAACGAAATTACAATGACACTGATCATTTTTCTCAGTGGAATAAGCCGAGGACATACTCTTTTCTATTTTCTTTTTTTTAAACTAATTTTCAGAGGTCTTGGCACTTGCAGTCTTTCTTATTTACAGTTTTCAATTGTGTATGTATTTAATCACCAAAACTGAGTTTTAAATAAATGTGACACTAATTAATCATTAAGTCATTTGGTATACCTGTCTATTTATTTTATTTTTCATCACGAAATAGTACATTATGCAACGAGCCTATAATGGTAGTAATTAAGACGCGAGTATGTTTATGAAACGAGCGCAAGCGAGTTTCATAATTTTCATACGAGCGTCTTAATTACCATTATAGGCAAGTTTCATACGACTTTTTACGCTCGACCATATTTCTAACTTGAAATTATTCATAAGTATTCATGTTATTCTTATCTGACTTGGAGAGCGGAACTGACCTTGTGCAATATCTCGTAAATTGTGACATGTGCGCAGACGCGAAAGTATTGATTTTTTCCGAGACACAAATGTCATTGACCTTGCTATAATCTAGAGAGTAAAATAAACATTAATCTTGATATAACCTGGAAATTGATTTAGACATTTAAAAACGAGATGACAAATTGAATTTATTTGAATATTATTTACAATTAACGCTAATTATTAAAGTAACAGGACATAACCTTCTGCGACAGTATTGAATTTCCAGCCTCCGTGACGTTTCGCTAGTTGTCTTTCGAGTGCATATCCGAGAATAATCGATACTTGTGCTTTCATATTGCTACAATGGTGTTTTCTGATTGGTGGAACACCTGAACTTTAATGAATAGGTGTACTTTAATGAGGTCCATTAAAGGGCTGCTACCAGGTGTATAATTACTACATTTCGGCATGGTCGAGCATAAAGGTTATAATATAACTTTATGTAACAAAGTGTCGATACAATAGAAGCTCGAAAATTTATTAATAATCTGAGAATCTCTTATGGTATTACTTACGACTATTTCACTTATGCTACAAGATCCTACTTTCTACCAATAACAGTGAAGAATTCGTACCTGCCCCTACCTTATCGTCAAGGAAATAGCCTATCTCTGGTATTTATTCTGTTAGATGCTGAATAAATCACATGGCATAATGCTACCGCAAAGGTTACATAAAACTTGCACTCGTTCGTTGTTTGCTGTGTATGAATATTTACTGAATTGTTGACAATTTGTAACTGAACTACAGAAGAAGCGTTAGAAAAAGCCTCTGGAAAAGGAACTAAGGAAAAGACTAGTGAAGTGCTTTGAATGTAGTGTAGCATTGTATGGGGCAGAAACAAGGACATTACGACGAAGTGAAGAGAAGCGAATAGAAGCATTTCAAATGTAATTAGCAGGGAAAGGATTTATATGTAAATACATATTTACTTATAAAGCTAATATAATTTATATTTTGCATTATCTTTATGTTTCACAATGTGTAGGGTTGAAAAATCCTACTTTTATTTTCCATATTTTTCCATATTTTAGAGTTTAGTACATATTTTCGTTAATTTCCATATATTTTCCATATTTCATATAAAACAGTCCATATTATATTAGGTTTAACAATAAAACAAAACAAAATTCCATTAACTTTTAAAAATACATTTCAACAATAGAGATTTAAACACATGTTCAGTAATCCCTTTAACATCAGAGTTATTTGAAAATTAGCAGTCCTATCAACAATGGGAAAGTAAGTTACAAAACTGTATTAATTTAATTTAAAATTTTTAACAGACTTCAGTTGTGCAGCTCAACAGTTAAATGCCAGTCAGAGTACACATAGGTTCAGTTTTGTAAATCATACTATAAAGACGGTAAATATGCCAAAAGTACGTCATTCAGTCAATTTAAAATCAAAACTAACAAGTTACATTTCAGAATTTAAAGAAGATGGTTTATCAACTGACAATAAAATATTATTTTGTAATTTGTGTCAGTGTGCAGTATCATCTACACAAAAGTTCCTGGTGCAACAACACATTACAACTAGTAAACATCAGGCCAAGAAACAACTAAATTCCAAGCAGAGACAATTGTTTTTAACACAACCAACAACATCGAATGTAAGATCTGAGTTTAACATCGACCTGTGCCGTTCTCTCATCTCTGCTGATATTCCTCTCTACAAACTAAAGAATAAGGTCTTCAGGGAATTCCTTGAAAAATATACTCAACATACAATCCCGGATGAGTCAACACTTAGGAAGACGTATGCTCCATCCATCTACGATGAGACAATACAGAAGATAAGAGATGAAATTAAAGATAGTTCAATTTGGGTTTCCATTGATGAGACTCCCGACAAAGAAGGTAGACTTGTTGGTAATGTAGTTATCGGTTTGTTAAGTGAACAATATTCTGAACGAATTCTTTTACATTGTGATGTTCTAGAAAAGTGCAATAACAAAACTATAGTTAAACTGTTCAACGAAGCTATGGGTATCCTGTGGCCAAAGGGTATTATGTACGATAATGTGTTATTCTTTATTAGCGATGCTGCCCCTTATATGGTCAAAGCTGGACAAGCATTATCTGTTGTATATCCTAAATTGACTCATTTTACTTGTGTGGCGCATGCATTTCATCGTGTGGCAGAAGTGGTCAGAGACAATTTCCCTAAAGTAGATTTGTTGATTTCATCAGTGAAAAAAGTATTTCTCAAAGCTCCCAGTAGAGTTAACGTGTTGAAAGAAATGTACCCTGAAATTCCATTGCCACCAAAGCCAATTTTAACTAGATGGGGTACATGGCTAGAAGCAGTTGAATATTATGCCGAACATATAGACTCTATTAACAATGTTCTCCTTGCATTGGACTCTGAAGATGCAGTCTCAATTGATACTGCGAAAACAGTTACCTGTGACATAAGTGTGAAGAATGACTTAGCTCACATTCAGCATACATTTTCATGCATCATAAAAACGCTCAAAAGTCTCCAAAATAGGCACCTTTCACTATCTGAAAGTTTTGAAATTATAAATAGTACTGTGGAACAACTGAATCGTGGTAGAGGTAAAGTTGCAGATGCAGTAAGAGCTAAGGTGGACACTGTACTTTCAAAAAACCCTGGATATGAAGAACTACAAAAGGTTGTTGCTGTGATGAGTGGTGAATCAACAGTGAAGATTAACTTGGACTTATCCCCAGCAGACATTGTGAAATTGAATTATGTACCAGTTACTTCTTGTGACGTCGAACGCTCTTTTAGTCAGTATAAATCTATCCTCAGAGACAATAGAAGAAGATTCACTTTTCAGCACTTGAAAGAAATGTTTGTAACCTATTGTTATGGTAACAGACAATAAAAATTGTGTTTTGTTGAAACTACATTGGAAGATAAGGTACGTCCATTATATTTTTTGTTTAGTTTGATTAAAATGTACCAATATTTAACGTACATAGTCATTTTTTTATAATTTTAAGTCCATATTTAATTCCATATTTTGGTAAAAATCCATATTTAATTCCATATTTTGGTAAAAATAACTACATATATATTTACATATTTCATATATTTTTAGTCCATATAAATCCGTTCCCTGGTAATTAGATATGGAGGAGAATGGAGCGTGTGAATGGACAGAGTAAGAAACGAAGCTGTGTTCGAAAAAGTGGATGAAGAAAGAATGATGTTGAAACTGATCAAGAAGAGGAAAAGGAATTGGCTGGGTCACTGGTTGAGAACAAACTATCTACTGAAGGATGCACTGGAAGGATTGATGAACGGGAGAAGATTTCGGGCAGAAGAAGATATCAGATGATAGATGACGTTAAGATATATTGATCACGTGCGGAGACTAAGAGGAAGGCATAAAATAGGAAAGATTGGAGAATACTGGGTTTGCAGTGAAAGACCTGCCCTTGGGCAGAACACTTATGATGTACGGTATGTAAATCAACAAATTAACTAATGAACAAATGAACGAACGAAAAACTGAATAAATGAATAAGTGGATGAATAAGTAAATAAACAAATAAATACTTACTTACTGGCTTCTAAGGAACCCGGAGGTTTATTACCGCCCTCACATAAGCCCGCCATTGGTCCCTATCCTGAGCAAGATTAATCCATTCTCCATCATCAATCCTACCTCCCACAAATCCATTTTAATATTATCTTCCCATCTACGTCTCGGCCTCCCTAAAGGTCTTTTTCCTCCGCCCTCCCAACTAACACTCTATATGCATTTCTGGATTCGCCCATACGTGCTACATGCCCTGCCCATCTCAAACGTCTGGATTTAATGTTCCTAATTATATCAGGTGAAGAATACAATACGTGCAGTTCTGTGTTGTGTAACTTTCCCCATTCTCCTGTAGCTTCATCCCTCTTAGCCCCAAATATTTTCCTAAGCACCTTATTCTCAAACATCCTTAACCTATGTTCCTCTCTCAAAGTGAGAGTCCAAGTTTTACAACCATACAGAACAACCGGTAATATAACTGTTTTATAAATTCTAACTTTCAGATTTTTTGACAGCAGACTGGATGATAAAAGCTTCTCAACCGAATAATAACAGGCATTTCCCATATTTATTCTGTGTTTAATTTCCTCCCGAGTATCATTTATATTTGTTACTGTTGCTCCAAGATATTTGAACTTCTCCACCTCTTCAAAAGATAAATTTCCAATTTTTATATTTCCATTTCGTGCAATATTCTGGTCACGAGATATAATCATATACTTTGTCTTTTCGGGATATACTTCCAAACCTATTTCTTTATTTGCTTCAAGTAAAATTCCCGTATTTTCCCTAATCGTTTGTGGATTTTCTCCTAACATATTCACGTCATCCGCATAGACAAACATAGTAAATAAATAAATAATTAAATATAAATAAAAATATACCGTACATAAAATATAAGTTAATAAATCAATCAATAAATACATGAATAAATGAATGAATAAATATATGTACAAATGAGTGAATAAGTAGATGGATAAGTAAACAAATAAGCATGCAAACAAGCGAACAAAACAACAAACAAAATAAATGTATAATTGAATAAAAATAATAAATAATTTAAAAGTAAATAAATAAATTAAATTTGTGCTTTAATTTATTTCTGCAGCAAAAAATATATTGAATATGCCAACACATTCTCTTGATGCGATCCTATGCGACAATGTCAAGCGACTTCAGAGGACTCTACGGCAGTAACAGGAAATAAAACAAACTAGAAATGACAGCATCATCCATTACCTTACAGGTCGTTAAAACCTGAGGAATATGAGAAGTCGACACCAGTATGGCGGCCGTCCAAAAGAAGTCATGTGTTCTCTGCCGGTATGCGTTTATAATAACAATATTTAGGGTTTTAAATCTTTTGAATTATGGCGAAAGAAATGGAAGTTTGCATTTACACACGTAGCAACTCGTAACTTGTAAGATATAACGATTTAACAACCTATAACGTCCCACCGCACTGAGGATCATCAGAGTGGTTAATATGGCGAAGAAACCGCCGTAAAATACTGCAATAATTTCATTCTTAATAAATTAAAGAATGTACATATTCTATTGTGCCCGTTTATATATCACACGTGTTATTCAAACTACATTCTTACTTTCTTCGTTGTGGTTGCTACACGGATAAAAAGAGTAACCATAAATATATTTATAGAATTCAATGGAAATGCACATTATGACTGTTTGCACAATGACGTCTCTGGGTATATATGCAGTAGAATCTCGTAATGCATAGAATGATTTGTCAAGATTTCTTTACTCGATACGTTCTATTCGATAACTTCGGTATTTACGGTTAAAATATTTTGTTGTCAGTGGAATTTTATTTTCAGTTTAAGTTGTAAAACGGCAAAGTGGGAAGAATTGGTAAGCATATTGAACAGGTGAAAGTGAATTGAAGAAAAATGAGTGAAAGAAAGAAAAGTTAAGTGGAAGAAGAGAATCGTGCAGAGGAGAAAAACTGGAGCAAAAAGGGCAGAAAAGAATAAAAGTAAGGTAGAAGAAATCAAGATATAAAGAAACAGAAAGATATAATAAAACAAGGAAAAAATATAAAAAAAGAAGACAGAAACAAGACAGTGTATTATCTATAACCAACTCTTTTGGAGTAAGTATAAGCACAGTCTAGTATATACAGTCACGAAACTCAATATGTATTAAATATGCATCCATAGATAGTTGCTAACCACTAGGGTCGCTACTATCACCTCATTACAGACAATGCGACATAGTACCTGCACAGTCTATTGTTCCTAGCAACCTCTTCAACTCAAGCTTCGTGACTGTATATACAGTATACTTTGGTACAAGCTTACTGGGTTTAATTTCTCCTTATTTTTACGTAAAATGTTTGTGTTCGAGTGTCATTATGTTTCAAATGCTACGAACACATCATCTGACGTCAATTGCTTAGCAACGACAATGAGTTACGTTACACTATTTTGACGTCTCTTGCTTAGCAACGTATTATCACTATCTAGTATATACAGTCACGAAGCTTGAGTTTATGAGGGTACTAGGAACAATAGACTGTGCAGGTACTATTTTGCATTCTCTGTAATGAGGCGATAGTAGCGGTCCTAGTGGTTAGAAACTATCTATGGATGCATATTTACTACGTATTGAGCTTCGTGACTGTATATACTGGACTGTGGTATTATCCAGATAAAATACAGTAATTTCACTGTATACTGTGTATACTTGTACAGATATATGGTACAGACCAGTGATTCTCAACTGGGGGGCCGCAATACTTAGGGTATTTGAAGAGGAGTTAATGGGGGTCCACAAACAAAATAATAATAATAATAATAATAATAATAATAATAATAATAATAATAATAATATTAATATGGTCTAATAAATGTGACGTTAACCCTATTTTAAAATCTTCATTCTATAGTCCTATATCACACACTTTGCATACTGTTGTGTGTTCAAGAAGATAGGATTAGGTCTACTTGGATGTCGAAGCTTTCAAATCTGTAGATATGTTTATGAATTTAATAGTTCCCTGGTGCAACACTTGTTAACGATCTCCGCACCTTCACGACAAAATATGACGACTCCAGAGAAGGAGAGAACGAGATTAACGCGTCATAAAGCAACGTTCGACTATTATTTATTCTTCTCCTTGTTTTGTGCAGTTGTAGTCGATGTCTACTTGCCGACTGTCAACTGGCTACTAACTTGCATCTATTTACGGCAAGTCGTTAAGCATTCACTTCTCCAGCATATGCAAACGTTAACTTTAAGTTGTGACATGCTTGACAAAACTTATGACTTACGAATGGTGGCATTAAATAAAATTAACAATACGATTTTATTCCTAGAAATATTTCAGACGATTTACGTCAGCGGATAGAATTACAGTGAAGCAGACCGTCCAAAACATCTTTAAACGTATTGCTGACATTAAATTAGCTAATGTGTCTTTTATATTCTTGATTATAAATAGCTTTCATTTCACGCCATAGGCCTATATATCCTTCATAAAGTACGAATAATGGTTCTGGAGAACTGTTGCTGTCAGTTTCACTCTTGTGAGATACCGTAGAAGAGGGTAAAGTCGATCAAAATTTTGCAATTTTTTAATGATATTGAGGTTATGCAGTGGAGCGAAGTTCCTCAGAAAATAGCATTTTGTCGTCATATGCTTCACTTATGAAGACACGTTACAAGAATGGAATTACAATCTATAAAAAACTGTTTTTTTATTTGACTTGTGATCGAAGTTACCTGCTTAAATAGGTTAAAGTCGATCACCATTGCATTTTTAGTTTAAGATCGATTTTAAAATATTGCGGAGTAAAGTCAATCACTGTTTATGTTTTTAAAAAACAAATTAAGTGTATTACATATATTTTATTTGTTATAAGGGGTGTAAAAACAATAATAATTATCTTCAATATATGCCTATAGCATTATATAGTGTATCTTTTGTTACTGTGATCATACTATTCGATACAATTAGGCCTATAGGTCTCCACTGTACAATCGTGACTATGATTGCCAACTTATAAAACATAACACATTTTAATACTTCACATACCAATAAACAAAGATTTAAGAATTCAAAATTTACATTGAAATACCACCCTTCAATTATAATCTAAAATGCAATTCAACATTCCTTAGGTTTATATCAGATGTTATTTGAAATCTTCCCCTCCTCATGTCACTTTAGAAACTACGTTGTTCCCATAATCAGGTACAGAAGGGTGTACAAAATATGTTCCTTTGGCAGTGCTTCTCTTACGCAAGAAATTCACCATAATTTCATCTTCCTCTTTCCCCACTATCCCATCAATATAAGCTATACTATGACACTTTTCTGTTTATAAGTGTTAGTTGGAGGTATTTCGGTGAACAATTTATTCTTCCTGCTGGTCCTATCTGTTTCGAGTAGGTCGATACCCTATAAAAGTTACAAGTTTTCTTAAAATAATAAGTTTCAATACTAACATTTACGAACTGCAAAACTATTACTTCAGGATACAATCTCAACGAATAGTACTTGCGTACACTTCCTGTCTCCTTTCACTGCTGACTATAATTTAGAGTTTGTAAGACTTTGTTTTCATCTAAGAGAAAAAGTTGAAAATAACCATTTTCACTTCAACGGTAATTACACAGTGTTCCCATTGTTGGCATTCGCAGGCTTTTTGTTGTCCGTCTCGCTTACATTTACAATGTAAGGCAATGAAGTCAGCATAACAAAATTTTAACAAGTAACTGAGAAAATATATAATTTTCAATAAAAATAGCAAATGATTGATTTTACACCCACTGATTGACTTTACCCACTTCTACGGTACATGCATGATGGAATTCTTCATCTATGCAACAGCGTAGTAATGTTAATAAATATATCAGGTAAATTTTTCCCCTGATATCTTTCTTTCATACTCATTAAAGCACTGCATGCACAAATTAAAATTAACGAAGAAAATTCAACGATACATGCGAGGAATGAGCTCAAAATAGAAACTTACAACAAACCTTTTACCATCAACTGAAGAAAGAGTCTAAAGTGAATTAAGTAGGAAGTAGACCGAGGTAAAAGCCTAAAACGTCAATAAGAAAATAGTGAAAAAAACCACAAGCAAACAATGAAATGCATCAGAATCATTATATAGGCATCATACTACCAATCTAAAGATAAAAGAGATTCATATGACAAAGAAAGAGATGATTATAAATCGAAACAGTCATAGTCTATTCATGAAAAGGGATAGGGACAGATATTAATGAAATTATAATAATAATCAGATGCTGTGAACAATAACATCTCCAAACAAGTCTTAACTTCCAATTTGAAGGGAAATGAGGGTTAAACAGATACGGGGAAAGATGGTCTAAGATAGAAAACTATATTAGTCTGTCTTTAATAAAGAAGTAAATACAATAAGATAGAGAAGAAAAGAAACACCTACAAAGCTTCCCATGTATATGTTCTATATAAATCAGCAAGCTTATGTAACTTAGAAAATGAAAATGAATTGTCCTGTCCATGAAAGCAAAGTCTGCAGCTACGTAAGTTAATGTAAAATCTGTGAACAAATAATTAATTCTGACCAATCTGGAACTAGTACATATTGTCCTATCCATGAAGAGAAAATGAACGAATAAAATGTTTTATGATAAACTTTAATTTAACATGTTCAAGACTAGAAAGTAAGCAAATAAATACCTTTAAAGTAAAGCAGAACAGATATTAATCTCTGCAGCAATAGGAATAAATGACTTTGAGGAGCAGTTGGAGAAATATTAGCGTCTCTATGAGGAAAAATAGAGTAACTACGCTAATTAAAACTAAAAAAAAAAATAGAAAATCTAGACCTACATGTTAAAAATGCAACAATAAATAACTTCAGGAAACAAAATTTTGCCGCCGACTTGGAGAATACTTACTTACAAGTGGCTTTTAGAGAATCCGGAAGTTCATTGCCGCCCACACATATAAGCCCACCATCGGTCCCTATCCTGAACAAAATCAATCCATCATATTCCACCTATCTCAAATACATTTTAATATTATACTCCCATCTACGTCTCGGCCTCCCCAAAAGTCTCTTTCTCTCCTGCCTCCCAACTAACACTCTATATACATTTTTTGGATTCGCCCATGCGTGCTACATACCCTGCCCAACTCGAACGTCTGGATTAATGTTCCTAATTATGTCAGGTGAAGAATACAATACGTGCAGTTCTGTATTGTGTAACTTTCTCCATTCTCCTGTAACTTCATCCCTTTTAGCCCCAAATCTTTACCTAAGAACCTTATTCTCAAACACCCTTAACCTATGTTCCTCTCTCAAAGTGAGAGTCCTAATTTCACAACCATAAAGAACAACCGGTAATATAACTGTTTTATAAATTCTAACTTTCAGATTTTTTGACAGCAGACTGGATGATAAAAGCTTCTCAACCGAATAATAGTAGGTATTTCCCATATTTATTCTGCGTTTAATTTCCTACCGAGTGTCATTTATATTTGAAGAATCCACTGCAAGAATGATGGATGTCACTTTCTTGTCGAAAATGAACCAAGACTGTCAATGCATAGCTTAAGACATATAGAATGTACATAGATAGTTATATGGCATTAACACTGACAGTCATTGTCCAGTTAAGCTTTGAGCGCTAAGCATTTCAAACTTTCAATTGCTTCTCCTGCAAAATGCATTCCAAATGACATCCATCATTCTTGCAGTGGACTCTTCATTTGTTACTTGCTCCAAGATATTTGAATTTTTCCATTTTTTCAAACGGTAAATTTCCAATTTTTATATTTCATTTCGTACTACGTTCTGGTCACGAGATGTATTGGAGGATATATGCGAATAAATCAGGAAGAGGATGGTGTGTTTTAGTATGAGTGTGAGACCAATAAAGAAATGGGAATAAATACAGTAACAGAAACAGACAAAATCTATTAGTGCAAAATCTAAAATAAAATCTAAAATAAACTCTTTGTCATAAACTACAACTAAAATAAACACACTACATACACACTTCAGTATGATTTCCATGTGTCATATGTTAGCGTTCCGGCAGTTATTATCCAATTCCTACTTGTTATTGAGTCTTAGCCTTTTGGCATTGCAAACAAATCACGACACAGCTTCTAATATGCAGAATCATCATATCGGTGACCATCATTATCGAATAGCCGCACACACACATAGTCATTAGTTTAACGAAAAGCGATGGAGGATCGGGGTGAGAGGGGAATAGGAGGGGGACTCAATTTTGATTGCAGAGTTCAATTTCCATCATCATCGCCATGCATGTCTCCTGATGGTCTGGCTCTGCTGTCAGCATTCATGCATGTGCATAGGATCTATTAGCGTTTATCAATGATGGTTGATCAATGGGGTGCGGGCAGCGAGGCGCGGTACCGTGGTGCTGGATGATTGCATGATGCTACAGGTCGGCAGTGTGAAATCCATTGCTGGGCGGCGGAGCGTGGTCTAATGGGCCGTGTATAGGGTGAAGGGGGGCTGTGACACGCTAGTAGGATGCGAGTCCAACCAATTACCCCCCAGGCCACACCTGTGTGTGCACAAGTGGACCATGTGGGCGCATCTCAAGATTACATTAATTACGTCGAATTCCACTAAAGCAATTCTTTACTTTAATAATGATAGTTGTAGGCAGAAGATTTCCTTGGAAGGGGAGCATCTTGTGACATGTGACAATGAAAGAAATTATTGTAATTACCAATGTTATATTTCAATACAGTGGATACGGAAAAGAAGAGATAAGTCGAGTGGTAACAATGACAATGAGAAGCAAACAGAGGTTGTGAAGAAAAGATGTAATAGCAAAGAAAAACCAACTTACAATATATTTATGAAAATGGTGTGTAAGTGGAGAAAAAGTGGCAAAGGATACTTACTTACTTACTTACTTACTTACTTACTGGCTTTTAAGGAACCCGAAGGTTCATTACCGCCCTCACATAAGCCCGCCATAGGTCCCTATCCTGAGCAAGATCAATCCAGTCTCTATCATCATATCTCACCTCCCTCAAATCCATTTTAATATTATCTTCCCATCTACGTCTCGGCCTCCCTAAAGGTCTTTTTCCCTCCGGCCTCCCAACTAACACTCTATATACATTTTTGGATTCGCCCATACGTGCTACATGTCCTGCCCATCTCAAAAGTCTGGATTTAATATTCCTCATTATGTCAGGTGAAGAATACAATGCGTGCAGTTCTCTGTTGTGTAACTTTCTCCATTCTCCTGTAACTTCATCCCTCTTAGTCCCAAATATTTTCATAAGCACCTTATTCTCAAACACCCTTAACCCATGTTCCTCCCTCAAAGTGAGAGTCCAAGTTTCACAACCATACAGAACAACCGGTAATATAACTGTTTTATAAATTCTAACTTTCAGATTTTTTGACAGCAGACTGGATGATAAAAGCTTCTCAACCGAATATTAACACGCATTTCCTATATTTATTCTGTGTTTAATTTCCTTCCGAGTATCATTTATATTTGTTACTGTTGCTCCAAGATATTTGAACTTCTCCACCTCTTCAAAAGATAAATTTCCAATTTTTATATTTCTATTTCGTACAATATTCTCGTCACGAGACATAATCATATACTTTGTCTTTTCGGGATTTACTTCCAAACCTATCTCTTTACTTGCTTCAAGTAAAATTCCCGTGTTTTCCCTAATCGTTTGTGGATTTTCTCCTAACATATTCACGTCATCCGCATAGACAAGTAGATGATGTAACCCGTTCAATTCCAAATCCTCTCTGTTATCCTGGACTTTCCTAATAGCATACTCTAGAGCAAAGTTAAAAAGTAAAGGTTATAGTGCATCTCCTTGCTTTAGCCCACAGTGAATTGGAAAAGCATCTGACAGAAACTGACCTATACGGACTCTGCTGTACGTTTCACTGAGACACATTTTAATTAATCGAACTAGTTTCTTGGAATACCAAATTCAATAAGAATATCATATAAAACTTCTCTCTTAACCGAGTCATACGCCTTTTTGAAATCTATGAATAACTGATGCACTGTACCCTTATATTCCCATTTTTTCTCCGTTGTCTGTCGAATACAAAATATCTGGTCAATAGTTGATCTAGTACCAATTACCAATGTTACATTTCAATACAATGGATACGGAAAAGAAGAGCTAGGTCTAGTAGTAAGGAAAGCACTGACAATGAGAAGCAAACAGAAGTTGTGAAGAAAATATGTAATATTAAAGAAAAACCAAGCTACAATATATTTATGAAAATAGTGGAGAAAAAGTGGCAAAGAATATTGAAAAAAAAAAAAACGAATGTTGCAAAGGTTTTGAAGTATAATGTAATAGTATATTACGATACAAGGTTGGAAAGTCCTTTTTACAAAATCGAGGGAAAGTTTCAAATGCACTTCATAAACGTATATTGTACAGTATATTTTTGCACGATAGCACATTTTAAAAAATGAAGAGTCCACTGCAAGAATGATGGATGTCACTTTCTTGTCGAAAATGAACCAAGACTGTCAATGCATAGCTTAAGACATATAGAATGTACATAGACAGTTATATGGCATTAACACTGATAGTCATTGTCCAGTAATGATCGGAAAATCA
Source organism: Periplaneta americana (assembly GCF_040183065.1). Lineage (NCBI taxonomy): Eukaryota > Metazoa > Arthropoda > Insecta > Blattodea > Blattidae > Periplaneta > Periplaneta americana. The sequence continues at coordinate 30,733,462 of NC_091117.1, forward strand.
CAGTTAAGCTTTGAGCACTAAGGTTTTTAAACTTTCAATTTCTTCTCCTGCAAAATGTATTCCAAATGACATCCATCATTCTTGCAGTGGACTCTTCAAATATTAGTATACAATACTACGTATGTTAGACTATGAACTGCTGACTGCTCACCAAGAAGTTTGTCATAGGTGTCGGTAGATGGCAAGAATAGTTTTAATTACAACCCTAGAGCAGTTATTTGTAATATTTCAACATACTTATCTTGGTTGGCAACTCTGAATTCAGTAAAATCGACTTTCAATAGTGGTGGCCGTTTGCTGTAACGACGAAAAAACACACTATCGTGCTAAAAGGTAATAATTGAAATAATGAATTGATGTTGTAAGAAGTAAAGTGAGTTAGGAGTTGGAAGTAACCATGATACATGGTAAGGTCTAAGAAGTAGGAAAGAAAGGTTGAAACGGTTGGAATAGTTGGTGTAGGTAAAACTGAATCTGGAATAAATAGTGAACGTAGTGTGAGGGATAGGAATTTAAATTTATATTTAAATAGGTTTTGAGCGATAAATAGTGTAGGACGAGTAACGTACGAATTAAAAGAATCATAAGAGAAAAGGAAGGGCATGGAAGGACATTGTGTAGAACAATGAAAGATAAGTATATGAGTCGTTTAAATTATGTCAAGTGTAAGAATATACAGTAGAGTCAGTAAATTAATTAGTGAAGTGATGTAATTAGCAAAGTGAGTGAGGAATCTGAATTAACCATGTTACATGTCAGTAAGGACTAAGAATTAGGAAAGTAAGAAATACAGACGTGGACAAATTATTATTATATATGCAACAAAGCTGTATTTATCTGCAGAAATAGTGAACAAAAATTTATTTTGCACAGAAATAATAAACAGAAAATTGAGTCTGGAGTTTACTAATGTTTTGTGAACATTCCCTTATTGTATATTAACACGTTGATTTTGTCAGGGATGCTGAAAATCAAAGTTTGACACTTTCTTTGAATATCATCATCATTTAACCAGATATCAGACAGTGCTTAAATGAGTCCATGTTATGTTGTAAGCCACTTTTTCTTCACTTTCTTCTACAGTATAGATCACAGATTTTCAATTTCGTTCATGTCCGGTCTTCTTGCAGGCCGTGGGAGTACAGACTGTTGAATACCTTCTGCGGTATATAATTAAAACACCAGTGATACCAACACAGCCAGACAAAATATACTTAACCATTGGAATCATATACCAGAAGATGTAAACGACCATATTTACAGCAATATAGACTCTGAATTATATTGATAGTTGATATGACGAATTATAATATTATGTTTCCAAGAAAAATGTTTTAGTCTAATAATTTGTCCATGTCTGTATAATATCAGGTGGGCTAGAGAATACGAAAAAAGAATTTTTATGTAATATGAGTATAACAAGTAAAAGATAGAAACGGCAATGAAAAGTATGTATAGGCCTAGTGAAATTGGAGTCTGAAATAAATAGTAGCCTAAACGTAGTGATAGGGATAGGGAAATTAGTTTTTAGATAGGTTTTAGAACGATATATTTTTTAGTGTCAGATGAATAAAGTGCGAAATAGATGGAGTGATAAGTAAAAGAATGAACACGGAAGGACACAGCATAGAATAAAGGAAGAAAAGACTTGAGTCGTTCACTAAGTTTAAAATTGATATAAGTAGTGTAAGAATGGGAATGTTGGCCCGAATACAGGAATGTGAAGGGTCAGCAGGACCAAACGTTTGAGTGACAATAAATCATACGTGCGTCAGAAAGAACGGTTGGATTTCACATGGCAAGAAAATTGTAAGGATTCATCAAATCAACAATTTATTTTTATCAACGGATTCACCAATACATGCAGTTTATTTATGGAAAACAACATCAGCCATATGATGTCCTTGGCTTTCAATACAGGCATCGAGGCATTTTTTGAAGTTCGCCATCACTTTCACAGTCATAGCTGGTGGGAAGTGCCGCGATTTCTTCACGAATCGCCGTCTTCAGTTCTTCCAGTGTATGTGATCGATGTTTACAAACTTACGCCTTCAAATGGTCCCAAAGAAAGAAGTCGCAGGGCGCGAGATCTTACCGTAACCTCGGACAATCTCAGTGCAATAGCATGTTTGCGGGCTGATCTTTGAGGTGGCCGGAAAACCTAGTGTCTGTCTCCATATTTGGAGGTGTGCACGCGCTCCGTGTTCGTCCAGGTGATTTCTTCTTTAATGTTGAACCTGTGATACGAAAAGAAGCCATCCACCGCAAAATTGTATTCCGAATTGCAATCCTAGCGTGACATCCGATGTCGAAATGAGTCCTGAGTGACGATAACAGACTCTTCATTTTTCAAAAATGTCTCTACGATGAAAGCACATTGTATGCCAGACCAACACCATGTTCTCAACTGAAACTGCATTCTCTGGCTGACCCAACAGTCATGGTCCTCCTCACTGTATCCCTCCCCTCGCTGCGTACAATAGTTTGAAATCCATCCGTTCTTTCTGACGCACCCTTTATCAATGCAATGAATACTGTCATTTCTATTGAATTAATATAGACAACTGTGTCTTGATGCCAGGTGTATCTATGTATATCTTTATGTGGGTGAAACCTATTTAGTATGTTTAAAGAGTATTGTTCATAAACTGCTATTAATCTCTACCATTATCATTCAATATTTGAGGAGCATAGTATCAAAGCTAGACAACTCCATTTTTTTGCGATTTTGAGATATTGTATGTATGTATTTATTTATTCACACTGCAGTGGGTATATACCCGGTGGCAGTGGTAACTAATTACACTCAATAATGACAATAATAAACTTATTAATTAAAAATACAATTAATAATAATACTAATAATTAATACTAACAATAATTAATAATAATAACAACAACAACAGGAAATATACTAAATTAAATGAAACGATCACTTAAAATAACATTTGAAATAAATCTAAATTGTATCTTAAAACTAAGATCGAACTAGAACCCACGAGTATGATATGTTCATATCTGCACAAGTACCTTTCAAATTACACTCACTCACTGCAATGGAACTACGACACATTTCACTGATTCTATCCTGATTTCACTAACACTTCAAAAACATTTCACTGTTCAAATACTATGCACTGCCACTATAAACTATAAAGCTTCACTGACAGGAACACGTTTCACTTACACAGCACACTTCACTGACACGACATACTTCTTCACTGATACAACACACTTCACTGACACAACATAATTCTTCACTGATACAACACTTCAATAACAACATATCATTTATACCCTTTAAATACTGTGTATAATTATCGTCTATTAGTAAGGTCCTTAAGCCTATTTTTAAATACATTTTTGGTTGTTGGTAAAGCCTTTAGTAAGTCTGCAGGTAAAGCATTCCAGTCCCTGATAGTACGATTGAGAAAAGAAAACTTTCCAGTGTCCGTCCTCTGCCTTCTTTCCCTCAATTTATATGAGTGGCCGTTCCTTGAAGAGTAATTTGGCGGCTGCAACCTACTTTTTATTTCTCTCCAGGCAGGCTCACCTCTGTATATTGATTGTTTCACATAGAATTTTATGTGCTGAATGCGATTCTGGAACTGTTTATGTTCAAAAACGGACAGAACAGAGCGAAAATAGCACTTAATTGTGCGCTTTAGAATCAAAATGTAGACAACTCCACTGTGGCTTGGTTTCAAATTGGGACAATTCCTTCAGTAGCCAATGAGAAGCCCACATTCGTACCACCTTTTCCCACCACGCATCGCGAATCCAACATGGCTGATTGTTTATATAATCGGTTTGTGGATGAATAAATACTGTCTTACGCAAGTTTGCTTTGAAACCGAGTTAGAAGTCATTTAGATTCAAAAGTAGACCATTTCACTTTAAATATCACTTCGTTTGGTTTCAAAACAGACAACTCCAGTTTAAATATGGACAATTCCACTTTTTAAATGTAAATTTCGACCTGAATATTAATTTCAATCACATTTTGAGACTGAAAAAATATTTCTATGACCCACGAGAATGTTTAAAAAAAAATGTACATATAACGGTGACATTGGTTTCCAAGGATCTAGTTTTTCGCCTCTTCTGTAAGAAAAGTAAAAGTGGAGTTGTCCAACTTTGATACCAAGCTCCTCATTTCTTCTCCAAAGGGTCCTACAATTTTGTTACCAATCTTGGTGCTAGTTCTGTCATTCCAATCTCCTGCCAATATCATTTCTATTTTGTTACCAATTTATTCTATTACTCTGTTTAAAGTTGTGTAAAAATCATCTTTTTTAGCCTGATTTTCATATTCACTTACATTATATATTTCCAAAATCGTCTTTTTCCAAATGTATTGAAATTTTACAATGTTTTCATTTATGACTTCCCAAATTTTAATAAACTTCTTATATTTACTCTTTATTATTATTGATATTCCTTTTCTAGCTCTTTTATTCTTCAATATTTCGCTGCAATGACAACGAGGAATTTGAAAGATGACCTGTGATGAGACAGAGACAAATGAAGAAGGGCAATCGGAAGATGTCAAAGCCATTGAAACCTCGAAATATATACAGGGTGGAAGTGAAATAACCCTGCAAATTGAAAGAGACGACAGAGTAGGCTACACAGAATAGAAAACCTTCATTACATTAAAATTAAGTTTGAAGTTTCAGCAGTCTAGCAATATCGCCGCTAACACTGTCGTCTTTCTTCTCGTATTACAGACGTAAGAGGCCAATGAACTCAGGTCTGTCTCCATACGCGAACCTCCCTCCCTCGTTACGAAGTTGGAATCTGCTCGCATCGTTCAGTGGTTGAAATTAGTGGTTTTCAAATTCAATTGACACGAAAACTATCCACGCTATAGAAATACGTCAGAGGAATAAATGATTCTATATTATATTTTCTATCGATATGGACAAAGTCGCGATCCTACTTGCAATAGTTATCGAATAAGTGGGTGTTAAACATTTGGAAAAAAAAAATTCTGAGAAAACTATGAACTTTCTACTAATACGGTATTACACTTTTTTTGTTACAAACAAATCAGCAGAGTTATTTAACATCCACTCTGTGTTATAAAATATACTGTAACGTACATACATTGTACGGCTGACATGTTACTGAGCACATTTTTTGTATCCATGGAAATTAGGACAATTAATTGAATTTTACATAACTTGTAGCCATCTACTACAAGAGTAATTTAATCAGTAACATTCTATATAATATAACATAAATGTTTATTTTATTATTCAGTCTAAACGACTTATCAGTGTTTTAGAAAACATCAATAACATTTATAAATATATATATATTCATTGAAGTTAAGGTTAAATGCTAACGTTTTCGCCCCCTGGCATCTTAGGCACTTAATCGTACAATATCATGTAATACATAAATTTACAGTAAATTAAATGACTGTTGAATATATACATTAATCAAACTTAAAACTAACATATTGAAATCATGTGTACAAATTAAATGTTAAAACTATAGTTGGGTTAATTATTGTTTTGATATGTGTGATAGTTGAACTAATTATTCTCGTCTCTACTTCAATTTTACGACAATAATTAAAACAACTACAAAATACAAAGGTTAAATTGTGGACGTTAAAGTGAATTAAAATTATATAAAATATTAGTGGCGTGTGCAGCAAATGCTGCTAAGTTCATTAGAAATTCAAATTAATTTTTTCAAATCTATTTCCGATGAATACCAGAATTTTGGAAGCTATTTGCTTCCATAATAATGAAATACAGGCCTACACCCCTGAATCGTTTTCTTCATGCTAAATACTTTTTATTTAACCTATACATCTTCAGTTCTTGAGTTCCAATGCGAAAACGCAAGTAACAATGTCAGAACGATCAGTCGGTTTTACATGTGGGAGTGAAACAATAGCTATTTCAGGTTAATGTAGATTGTAGGTTAGTTATGAAAATATCCTCTCCTCTCCCCAAGTGTCCCGTGCCCCCGTGCCCCCGTGCCCCCGTGCCCCCGTGCCCCCGTGCCCTCGTGCCCTCGTGCCCTCGTGCCCTCGTGCCCTCTGCCCTCTTCTCTTCTCTTCTCTTCTCTTCTCTTCTCTTCTCTTCTCTTCTCTTCTCTTCTCTTCTCTTCTCTTCTCTTCTCTTCTCTTCTCTTCTCTTCTCTTCTCTTCTCTTCTCTTCTCTTCTCTTCTCTTCTCTTCTCTTCTTCCTGCTTTCTTGCTTTTTGCCTTCTTTCTCCATTTGCTTGCTTTCTACGTGATTCTCAATCTCCCCTACTGTATCTTAGATCCTTGTCATTGTCACAAGTTTAATATTCAATCTCTACATTGCCTTCAGCGTCATCATCAGCATCATCATCTGAACTTTCATCTATGATCTGCAGAGTAGTGTCGATCGCCATGTAAGTTTTCATCCAGTGTTACTTTGTTAGATAAAACACACTTAAGGGAATAAATAAACTGTACTAACAGAAATTTTTCATTTAATACTATTGATACGTAAATGTGACGTACACTTCCAAATAATTATATCTAATAATAAGTTGGCCAAGCGTGTAAGTTGCAACCTGCTGTCACGACTACTATAGTCAGCAACTGAACGACGGAGACATAGCTAGAAGAAGGAGGTGCTGTCTTGGCGGGAAAAGTAGTGAGGATCAATTGTTTATCCATTATGCGTCAAAATTACGTACGAAAGAAGTTTTAAACAATGGTATTACTTCCTTGTGAGCAGGAAGAAAACAACTGTTTGATCACAGTATAGAGATATGTTCTCTATACTGTGGTTTGATTTCTACATATCCTACAAGTTTAATACAAGTAGTGTTAAGTTCATAACAATAACCTTAGTATCTCGTTATCATTATATTACTTCTCTTCAAATAATTATCTACAGTCAGATGGAAAGAAGTTTATGAGATTATACGTTCTCGTGCATAAAATCGAAACTTCACGTTGATGTCGATGTTATAGGCATTCCTAATTTATAGTCTCAACAAATGTTGACGCAACATCCCTCGATCGACCACGCTGTTACGTAAGTTTTATAGTAACTCACTATATTATAGAAATGGAAATCCAATATAAAATATTCTTTCTATGAGTCTACTTACTTAAGGCCCCAAAAGATTTCACTTTCATATCATCAGTATACCATTATGTGTTGCATTAACTATAATAATATTTCATTTTTAATGGTAATAATGTCATCAAACGTTCTTAAGCTTTGTAGTTCTTAATATCGAATACACAGCTGTACTCGGAAAACTACAGACCAGAGAATCAGACTTGTAAATTATTTTTATACATTATCAAAAAATTACACAAATGAAGGTCGACATATTGGCATTATGATGTGAAAGAATCTGACCCATCTGAACTCTAAGTATGTCAGCAATCCTGTAGGTAATGGTCTTCGTGTAATAGTCTATTGTTTATTGTAGTGTGCGTTTTGTTTTATTCTGAAATGCAATTAATTAGTTCTTAAAACTGACGAAAGATGGATTTTGGAAAATAGAAAAATAATGTAGGAAAATTGACATTTCACTGAAAACTACTATTTTTCTGAAAAACTTTGGGTTCTAAGCTTCAAAATGAGGTGTCATTTATTAAAATCCGTCCAGCCGTTTTCCCGTAATTTTCATTACCAGTTCAAATTATATATATATATATATATATATATATATATATATATATATATATATATATATATATATATAAGGTACATGAGCCATATTCCGACACTCTAAGCTTTGAAAATTTATATTTATTTTTTCATTCAACGTGGAAACTTTATAATTTGTATACGTTTAGTATATTTACACATATGCTTAGAAAAAAATATTTCAGGTATATACGTACAGTGAAATTCAAACAGTTGAACGAATTTGAAAAGTTTACAAAGTGTCGGAATTGCGACCCTATGGTCCTAATTCCGACACATGACGTACCTTAATTCCGACACATAAACAAATTTAACAATAACCTTATGAAACATTAAGGCAGCCTTACATAAATGAAATTAATTACTTCCAGACCATTTTCATTATATTTATTGCTATAATCAAGTTAAATAAAGCTAAACACGTTCAATACAGTGACACAGTACAAGCAGGATGATTTGAACAAAACAACTATGTAGAAAATAATAACAAATATTCTTGAATGAAACTTTGGTACATAGAAACTGGATAGAAAAATCCTTTGACTGGAGAAATGCATTATCAGACTTCTTCACAATGAGGACAAACGAAGGATCCTCGAAAATCAGCACTTATGTCAGCACATTCTTCATGCACATAATTCTTACACTTCCAGCACAATCGCATATCGGCGACTCTGTCCACCATACACATTTGTGCAAAACCAGCTTTCTTTTCTCTTTGAAGGCATTCCACTTGGTCCTGCTTCTTGATAATCCTGCACAGACGTAGTTTTACTGGGACATTAGGAAATTTTCTTTGGAATTTTTGATGCTATAGTGTTTGGAAGATTCTTCGTTTCGTGAATAAGGATTTCACTATACGTTGAGCTTTTGAGTTCATAGCGGGAGGTCTTGGCTTGGTTTTCTTCTCCTTAAGTTTGGGTGAGGTCAAAATTTCTGTGAAGCTTGTTGACAGCCTTTCGTCATTCACAGGAACTCCACTATCATTAGCACATTCAGTGACTGATGAGTTGCAAAGCTCACTGTTACCGTCACTCTCCTCGTCGGATTCTAACCCCTCTCTATCTTTTTTAGTTGGTTGCAGAAAATATAAATCAGAGGGAGCGAATGCACTATCTCGTATTACCTCAGGGTTAAATGAACAGATCCCGGTGGCCCTAAACCCAGGCATGATATTGTTAGGCGTCATGGACTTCAACCAAACGTCGGAAAAAGTTCTCCCAAATCTTGCTTTCGTAATGGTTCTTTCGCCATGATTGCTCCAGTACCGCAAAACTGCCGGATCCCAGTATTGTTGGAAGGGTCCGAAAACTGCATTGTCTAGAGGCTGCAATTCGTGTGTGCAATCACTCGGCAAGCAAAACAATATTATGTCATGCTCAACTGCTACATCAACGATATTGGCATCAAGGTGAGATTATACACCATCGAAAATGAGCAAGGATTTGCCGACAGATTTAAATTTAGCAAAATGAACTAGCCATTTAATAAAGAGCCCGTCATTGAGCCCTTTTTTGTCATTTCAATAGCTGTGCCTGGGGACATGTCATCATCCCATTCCGGTCGTCTCCTTTTTCCTTTGAAGAGAATCATGGGAGGAATTGCTTCACCTACTGCGTTGCAACAAGCTACAATTGTTATATTTTCTCCGTGTTCTGGTGCAATCAAATGTAAGCGTTTAGTTCCTTAGCAGCAAAAACTTCCTGTGTGTGATGAAGAGTCAATCGACACCCCTTCTCATCGATATTGTAAATATTCTCAGTTTTTCCCATAAATCCATGTTCGACCATTATGGCTTCCAGTTTATCAAAATAGTATTTTACAATTACACGATTTAGTTTCATTGCCCTGCCCTGGTTCAAAGTTTGCGCTTTCCTTTTTGACACATCTTGATGCCGCTTTAGAAATAATTTCATCCACTTCCTACCAACTAACCCTAACTTTTTATTAAAATTATTCTTTATGCCGTTTATTTCACAAAATGTGAAAACAGTTCTTTTTACAAGTTGACTAGTCAACGGCATCCCTACATCTGCAAGTCGGAAAAGTCGGCTGCACAATTCTCTTTCTTGCGCGAAGCTTAAATGTGCAGGACGACCAATATCTTTCTTCTCAGCCCCGGCATTGACATGATACCTAAGGGTGTTTCTAGCTAAACCGTAGCGTGTAGCAGCTGTGTTAAGAGGCATACCATTCTTCACAGCTGCAACAGCCCGTGCCGTTACATCCTCAGGAATTTTCGCTAGTGGCTTACCCATAATCTAATATAAAGAATAGCTATTAAAGATAACTATTTTTGCACCTAATTTCTGTGCTGAACATGCAGTAGTTTTGGTAAAATGCATTAATACTGCTAAGTATGCCGTTCCAACGCTAAAGAGCATTAAATAACTCGAATTTATATTGAGATGCTTTATCATAAATCCTGTGGTAGGCATAACTGAAGTCAGTACAACAGGGTTCATAATTCCGACATGTGTCGGATTTAAGAGCATCACGTTTGATGTTACTAATCGGGCTATTACACAATCCATATTGATAGATTCTGAAATTAATGAACGTCATATTAAACTACAATACTTTACACTGTGAATGATGTCCAATATGAATTACATACCTTTGTCAAAAGTAGAATACTCAGAAAAATATGCTTCCTTCAGACAATACTTCTATCACACAAAATGTCTACTCACGCTCTGACCGACAGAGAAACGCTTCTGTAAACTTGTTTATCACGAAACTGATATTTCTCTAAGACTGCTTCAAGAAACTGCAGGCCTCTGTCGGTTTAGACCACAAGTTTTTGCAGCAGAGCCCACTGTCGTAATTAAGACCATGTCGGAAAATAGCTCACCTACCTTATATAGATTATCTTCTAATAAAAAATTGATTACTTCTGAAAATGTCTATTTATGTATGCCATTGATCGTATGTCTTTACCAATTACTGGTTTGTGTCATTATTGATACAATTATAAATGTATTAAAATGATAAAATATTATGGTTCCTATTGATTCCAATATTAGACTTCATATTGAGCAAACGTCTACAGTGCTTACTAACAATAATATTCTAGTTCAGCCATCAATGTTCACTGAGTAATTTTACAGAAATATAACTGCACGTAGTACGATAGTTATAAACAAATTTGAAAATTGAAACAATCTGCAGTAATAAACAACATCGTTAGTAGATCACTGATTTTCTCCGCCATGTTTCAGTCTAACTGCTGTATAACACATGGGACCTCGTAAAAGTTTTGAGATTACCCATCTGTCCCTATTTTTTTGTTTGAGTTTTATTTTCCTTGTACTTTCAGAAAACTGAGATAAAACTTTTTGCTTAACACTTACGTTCCCATGCACCGTCACCAATGCCAACACAGTTACCCTTCCTCCTCCAGTTTTATTTCAGAGGTAGCTTATATCTTTAGTCTTCTGATCTAGGAAAGCTCCTCTCAACTAAAACTGTGGTTACGGGAAGTGAAGCCAGAAATTTGAGGAGAATCATCATGTTCGGGGAAGAGTCAGAATGTTTTTTGTTAATATTATGTAGAAGCTCAGAAGCAGAAGGATTGGATGAAAATTCCCTTCAGTATAACTTACAATATGTATCTCACATTCAGCCCCAAAATGTGAATCTTTCCACTTTGGAAATAATTTTTGTAACACTGAAGAGGTGTTAAGTTGTTTTTTGCAACTTTAAAAATATTATCATCCAAAAAATGTTTGTACAATACACGTTTGTGAATTGCATTGCAAAATTTCGACAATTGAAAAACTCGTTCTACTCGTTTTTCAAACTTTGCCTCGATTTTGTAAAAACCACTTCTCAACCTTGTATCGTAATATACTAGGCTATCACTAAACAACTAGCTATTTACAGTGTTCATATTAAACTATGTATTTTATCTTATTTCACTAGTTTTGATGTGATGTATATCATCTTCTGAATTCTAGTGAGATTTCGTTCTATCTTCTATTATCCTGTTACTGTCTTGGTGAAGTGTGTTCATGATTGGCAATGTTATATCGAAAAGTGTATGCGTTCTGAAATTAAGTTGATTATTCAGGATATAGCCTATTATGCGTTGTTTTTTGTCCCTATAAATTTCGTATTGTTCTAGTGTGTCCAGTTTCTGTTTTTTTGGGGGGGGGTGTATGTGTAGGATTTGCATATCTATTTCTATTGATGTAGTTATGGTTGGAATTTGTGATATGTTTTTAGTTGGTTATTTAACGACGCTGGATCAACTACTAGGTTATTTAGCGTCAATGGAATTAGTGATAACGATATGGTATTTCGATAAATGAGGCCAATGATTAGCTATAGATTATCTGACATTCGCCATTGGGGAGAACCTCGGAAAAACACAATCAGCTAATCAGCTCACGCCCGAGCGCAACCCCGGATCGGCAGGCAAGTCCCTTTGCCGAATGAACTACGCCGCCCGGTGGCATTGCAATGTGTTCTGTGTAGGTTGAATTGTTGTGTGATTTAGTTGTGGCTGTAATATGTCCCTTCAATCGCTTTTTGAAGAGATCTTCCTGTTTGTCCGATGTAGAAGTCGTTACAACTATTACATATTAGTTTGCGTGTCTTGTCTGTCCTTTGAAACGCTTTTGTTGTGTGTTTTGTGTTCTGTATGAATTGTTATATTTTAATTTATTGAAAGACGATGCAATCTTGTATGTGTTTTTATTTTCGTATGTTAGTCTTATTTGTTTATAGACAAACAAAAACACACGAATGACTCCCCTCAACACTCAAACGTCAGGATTTAATTTTCCTAATTATGTCAGGTGAAGGATACAAGCCGTGCAGTTCTGCGTTGTGTAACTTTCTCCATTCTCCAGTAACTTCATCCCTCTTAGTCCCAAATATTTTTCTAAGCACCTTATTCTCGAACACCCTTAATCTTTGTTCCTCTCTCAAAGTGAGAATCCAAGTTTCACAACCATACAGTACAACCGGTAATATAAATGTTTTACAGAATCTAACTTACAGTTTTTTTGAGAGCAGATTGGATGATAAAAGCTTCTCAACCGAATAATAACAGGCTTTTCCATATTTATTCTACGTTTAATTTCTTACAATAAGTAATGTCTTATATGTGATATGCCATTCCCATCTGTCCTTGATATCTTGTACTTCCACAAAGTCTATTGTATATCTAGCTGATTCTTTTGCTACTAATGTCACCCCTTCTGTTTCATAAAGGCTCGTGACATTCAAAGTACCAAATCCCATAATTTTATTCCTATCCCATAACTTTATTCCCAAGCTGGTGTCGTGCCATAGAATCAGTCCCATTCCAAGACTTATATTGGGGTTTCGTTATAAGTTTTTTTTGTGTATTTTTTTTTTGTTGTAATTTAGTATAAATAAGTATCAAAACAATCAATCGTAAATATTAAATAAATAGAAAGGAAGACTACAATAAATGCATTAAAATAAAAATAAATACTTACTTATTTACTTACCTACTGGCTTTTAAGGAACCCGGAGGTTCAGTGCCGCCCTCACATAAGCCCGCCATTGGTCCCTATCCTGAGCAAGATTAATCCAGTCTCTATTATCATATCCCACCTCCCTCAAATCCATTTTAATATTATCTTCCAATCTACGTCTCGGCCTCCCCAAAGGTCTTCTTCCCTCCGGCCTCCCAAATAACATTCTATATGCATTTCTGGATTCGCCCATACGTGCTACATGCCCTGCCCCTCTCAAACGTCTGCATTTAACATTCCTAATTATGTCAGGTGAAGAGTACAATACGTGAAGTTCTGCGTTGTGTAACTTTCTCCATTCTCCAGTAACTTCATCCCTCTTAGTCCCAAATATTTTTCTAAGCACCTTATTCTGGAACACCCTTAACCCTTGTTCCTCTCTCAAAGTGAGAATCCAAGTTTCACAATCACACAGAACAGCCAGTAATATAATTGTTTTACAAAATCTAAATTTCAGTTTTTTTTAGAGCAGACTGGATGACAAAAGCTTCTGAACCGAATAAATAAGAGGCATTTTCCATATTTATTATGCGTTTAATTTCTTACGATAAGTAATCTCTTATTTGTGATATACCATTCCCATCTAACCTTAATCTCCTGTACTTCTACAAAGTCTAGCTAATTATTTTGCTACTAATGTTACACCTCCTGTTTTTTAAAGGCTCGTGACATTCCAAGTAGCAAATCTCATAACTTTATTCCTAAGCTGGTGTCGTGCTATAGAATTAGTTCCATTCCGATACTGACATTGGGGTTTCGTAACAAACTATTTTTTTACGTTTTTTTTTTTTTTTTTTGTAATTTAGTATAAATAAATATTAAAATAATCAATCGTAAATCTAAACTAATAATAAATCTATAGCCAAAATTTTTCTGGTAATTTTCGATTTTCCAAAAATAATTGGTGTTAACATGTATAATTAACCATCCTGAAACCGAAAATCGCTTTTTTGAAATTTTTGTTTGTTTGTCTGTCTGTCTATATGTCTGTCTGGATGTTTGTTACCTTTTAACGCGATAATGGCTGAACCGATTTATATGAAAATTGAAATATAAATTAAGTTCGTTGTAACTTAGATTTTAGGCTATATGGCATTCAAAATACTTTATTTAAAAGGGGAGTTATAAGGGGGCTTGAATTAAATAAATCGAAATATCTCCCTTATCATTAATTTTCATGAAAAATGTTACATAACAAAAGTTTTTTTAAAGGTTATTTCCGATCAGTTTTATTCTATGCAAAATTTTTTGGGACCAAATTGCACCAAAAACGGATATTCTCTGAACAAAATGATCATGTTTTAATTATTTGTATTCAATAACAATTAAGAAATATGTTAAAGGAATTATCATTGCACTAAATGAGTGGTCTCTGGACCAAAATTATCGGATTTTAATTATTTAAATACAATTTAAATTAAGTAACATATTAAACGATTTACCCTTCTATCAAACACGAATGTTCCCTGGACCAGATGTCCTATTTTAATTATGTAATTACTTTATATTTATTTCTAACAAGTGCAGCCGAGCGCATGGGTACAGCTAGTAGTAAATAAATAGAAAGGAAGATTATATTAAATGCATTAAAATACAAATAAATATGTAAATAGAATAATGAATATGCAAATAAATGTGCATATAATGTGATGACGACGAATTGGAAGGTAATAAATGTAGAAACGACAAGGTAAAGGATTACCGTGGTGACCAGAGCCGTCGCCGTATGCCGCTGTTGCACGGAGGAGGTGGCGGCTGGTCGGTGAGCCCGTGGAGCGTGGGGCCGCTGTAATATCCATCACTATAACATCCGTGATCAATCATGCTGGTTTTGGTACATTATGTGTGTAATGCGGGGGATGGGCGACTTCGGCACAGTTTCCAAGGGAAATTGATCCTTATTGTAGCTCAATGTTCATTTGAGAACCATATTTCCTATTAGCTCAATTCCTTGGGCTACATGACACGGGGAAGCAGCACATCAATTCTGCCCCCGATATAGTCGGTCCCTCAAGTTAGTGCACAAAGAGGGTCGTTACACCCCCTGTGAATTATCTTTTATCAACACCCATCAAGCCCCTTGTAAGATCTTCAATGATATCGCTTCGATATTATATTTAAACTAGTGCCTTGTGCAGCAAGTGCTGCGAACTAAGTTCATTAGACGTTCAAATAAAAATTTTTCTGTTTTATTTTCATGAATACCAGACATTTTGAAAGTTATTTGCTTCTATAATAATTATATTTATTCCCTCTGAATGTTTTTTATGCCAAATACTTTTTCTTGAACTTATTCACCTTCAGTTTTTGAGTTTCAATGCGAAAACGCAAGTAACAATATCAGGACGATCAGTGGGTTTTTCATGTGGGAGTAAAGCAATAGCTATTTCAGGTCATCGTGGATTGTAGGTGAAAGTTAAAAAAATAGTCAGGTTTGCTATGCTTTCGAGCAATAGACATAGCATCTTGGTATAGCTTAAAATGTAGAGGGTAAAATCATTTTATCCTGCTAAGAGATCTTGCTGAAATGATCGGAAGACTACAACATTTTGTAGGCCTCTTATTTTATCAGTAAGTAATACCTTTTGATCTTTCCTCAGGAACTGTATTTTTGCGCTCTCTCGAGCCAATACTGAAGAGAATGACGCATATAAATATCTACACCACACCATCATTAAGTATATGGAAAAGACCCAACCCCACTTGTTTAATGACTATAAAAATATTTTATTTTTAATAATAACATTAACTTACGTAAGTTTTGTAGTTTTATTTAATAGCCGCCACTCAGTAAATAATTATAGAAATGAAGATCTAATTTAAAATATTCTCTACAGCTACTTATATAACCTCAAAACATTTCACTTCCATATCAGCAATATAGCAATAATACGTATAATTAATGAAAAATAGTCGCATGATGGCATTAACTATAATAATATCTCGTTTCTAATGGTAATAATGTCATAAACTACCTCAAGTTTTGTAGATTTTAATGTCCAATACACAGCTGTACTCAGAAAATTACACACCGCAGAATCAGACTTGTAAATTATTTTTAGTAAGTCTTGAAGTTTTTAATAACCAATTGAATTTGAACTCTAAATATGTCAGCAATCCTGTAGGTCATGGCCTTCGTGTAATAGTTTATTGTTTATTGTAGTGTGTGTTTTGTTTTATTCTGAAATGCAATTAATTAGTTCTCAAAACTGACGAAAGATGGATTTTGGAAAATAGGAAAATGATGTAGGAAAATTGACATTTCACTGAACAGTACTATTTTTCTGAAAAACTTTGGGTTCCAAGCTTCAAAATGAGGGGTCATTTATTAAAATCCGTTCAGCCGTTTTCCCGTAATTTCCATTACCAGTTCAAATTATATATATATATATATATATATATATATATATATATATTCATAATCGCTTCTGTCGTAAATTTACATACCCAACATTATTACAGCATTGAAATTAAGATTCCAAATGGGAGTTCATATTTCAATATAGCCGCTACAATATCCCTTGAGACTGTAAATATTAAGGGATCACCATGTTTTCTTTGATGGTTTCAGTTGAGTTCGGTAACAGTTTCGGAGTGAGAATTTCGTAATTTCGATGTTTAATTTGAGTTAGTACTGCAATGAATTGTGTAATAAAATCGGTAGCACAGTTCCAGTATTTAAAAAACGCAAATTTACTGGTAACATACAGACTAAAAAGTTATCCAGGGTCAAGACATACCCACACAACAGGCAACCCTCGATCCAAGTAATTTAAATAGTCTAGAACTGTACATAGTAGGCCTAGTGTAAACAGTGATGTAAATATAAAAGCAAATATTGAATTTTTGAGCAGTGGTAATAGAATTATAGATATAGAACTTTTGTGATGACGGCAATAAAACCTAGAACTTTAGCAGAATAACAACTAGGGGAGAAGTTGGTACAGTGAGACAGGGAGAACAGTGAGGCATTTTTTATTAGACGGTAAATTTTGATGTTGAAATGTTTGTAACAGTGGAGTTGTATGTTGCATGAGTAAAGTAACAGTATTTTCATACTCGATTTGATTCTAGTTATAAAGGTGAGTGATGAAAAAATAATTCGCAATTTTTCACTCTAGAAGTAAAATTTTGGCTTGTGTTTAATGAAGGTTGTATTGGATATACAAATTAAATAGAAATATGAATGTTTTGTTACCTAATACTTTGGCATTTGATGTTATGTTTTGCAAAGTTTCGTCTTTCTTGTTTTGATTTTGAAGTGATGGCACCATTTTTAAACGAACTATGCGTAATGGGAACAGTGAGACATGCCATTGAAGTGTACACTGAGACGTCTCACTGTTCCCATTTACCAATGATTTGCAAAAATAAACTGTAATTATATTACATTTACCGGTAACTAACATTAAAAATGAACATACTAGTAACCGATTTAGGAACTATAGCTTAAAATAATGGATACATTACATTTTAATGGTTTCTTAAATAAAAAATTACTCAAAAATTAAAAAAATATATATATTAAAAAATAATAAAGAATTAAATTAAATTCTTATAATTATAAGCTTTGTTGTCACCAAAAATTCATTTTATTTTTTAGCAAAAGTTTGAAAAGTCATGGAAAATTCACTTTTTAAAATGTTCCAGATATTTCAATGGTTTCGAAGTCAGACATCAAAATGATTCTAAATAAGTCTACAGAACATGGCAAGATAAAGAGACAGCAAGCTTTCTTTTCTTTTGAAATAAATATAAATCGTTTCAATGTCCGTTAATAGACACTGGTGTCTCACTGTACCCTCCTGAATGGGAACAATGAGACATTTGCATTTTTTTTGACAAACGCGTATTGTATATTATGTCCTTTATCTATTAACATTCCTGTTTATGTATTATTGTTCTCCATGTTTTAATGTAGGCTACTATATTTCTATTGCACTTGATTTTAAAAATACTTGAAATTTTACTTGCATACATATGTCTTAATATTTTGTGTCTCACTGTACCCATTACTCCCCTACAAGAAAAGTGTGTGCCTGGTTTAAACTCAAAACTCAAAGAGAGGTTCAATATTTTATTGTGGTGTAGATGCCCTAAAACTAAATATTGTGGACTCAATGAAGTGAAAATATCTGTGTATGGCTTAATGTTGTGTTTCAATGATGGTGAAAGTATATGGGGAAAATACGTTTTGAAGAGGTCTGGTATTGAAGGAGGAGTTTTCACCAGGTATATATTTGGTCGTATCGAAAAGGAGAAATCAGAAAAAAAAGATTCAGCCATATCAGAGATGGAGAAAGAAGCCAAACAACACAACAGAGCTAAGAAGAGTGGAAAAGAAGATCAAGAGGTCCAGGAATATGAACCTGGAGCATTCTAAGTGTTCGGATTACATGCAGGTGCAATGAAAACTTTAGCGTGCATTTTCTTAGAACGACAATTTTCAACATAAACATAACCATAAAAATTCAACCTTTTCAATATAAAGGTTCTCAACCAACATTTCTCAGAAACTATTTCAGCTATTAATGTAAAATTTTCAGGACATGTTTTCCATATGCTAATATAAGATTGTATTAAAAACTATTATATAAAGAAAGAGACTCTTTCAGCTTTCCCAATAACGGGACTGCCTCACTGGACAAAGCTTAACACACAGAGTGAAAACAAAAACAGACCACAAAAGAGAAATGTGGGGAAGGAACAAAACGGGGAAATTGAGTACAGGAATGATAATAGCATACATATAACAGGCCTAAACGTAATAAACAAACGGATTAGACATTCAAACAAAAGTTCTTGAGGAATAAGGCAATTTTTCTTTAAGTTTGTAGAAGTAGTAATTTTCACTGTTTTTACACAAAAACAGGTTAAACGTTTCAAAACCCAATATAATCTATTGTCTTTGAATTATCATTCCTCAAATTTCTTTGGACTAATGAGCTATGGAATGACATCTAAAACAGAAAATCGATAATTTTGAACTTGTAGTTTTCCCCTGTGCTGTTCAATTTAAATCTACAAAAATTTTAATAATTCATATAATTTTGGACCAAATGAGATGAAACTTTGTACAGAGGCTAATTATATGCTACTGCTACATAGAAAGATTTTACTCTTGTGTATGCATGTTTAATTTTTAATAATTTTCAATCGATAAAATTCAATGTGATGTATTTCAATAACTATTTTGTATATTTTCATCATACCCCATGATGTTCTAATATCAGGTAAATTTTTCAAGCAATTGGCTGGGTCACTAGCTGAGAACAGACTTTCTGCTGAGGGATGCACTGGAAGGAATGGTGAACGGGAGAAAAGCTCGGGACAGAAGGATATATCTGATAATAGCCGACATCAAGATATGTGAATCATATGCGGAGACTGAGAGGAAAACAGAAAATAGGAAAGATTGGAGAATGCTGGGTTTGCAGTGAAAGGCCTGTCCTTGGGCAGAAAACTATGAATGAATGAATGAATGAATGAATGAATAACAAATTTTGTATTTTTATAAAAAGATTGCTTGATGTATGTAAATATCGCTAAAGAAAACCGCATCACAATGATATGATGCCAAACAACTGATCTGTTGCTATTTTTCAATGATCTTGGGCCTTCTCGAACATTAACTTCTAGAAAATTCTCTTCTTATTTCTACAGAAAAAAAATATACATCTTACTATCTTCAAAATGCAATAACTCTGGCACTATTACAGACCTTTACTTGCAATTTGTATGACAAGTGTAACGTAACTTAATAAACAATAATTTCAGGTGAGGAATTTTTAATATCTTCAATTTTTTTAAATGCAAATTTTTAAATCATATAATATTAAAGTGCTATTTGATAATTTTTAAAAACTCTCAATGGAGTGTTTTCAAAATTTCCCTCTTATTTTTGTTACACAGTTCGTATGCTCTCATTTGAGTCCTAGGACATACTCTTGTGTCAAAGGATGATGAAGTTAACTTCTTCTGTGTCAGGACCTTAATTTTCAGAATTTGATTACGTTTATGAATCTTGGTTGGTTAAAAATTCAAACTAATATTTTGTTCTCAATTTTCAAGACCTCGCATAATTTCTAACCACTTAAATAATTTACGGGTACAAAAACAAAACAGAAAAAGTGTTTTCACAGGTCCTCTCTCTTTAACTGTCATAACACGCATAATAGACATACAAATATTTTGTATATACATCTTGATTACACAACTTTTAACACCGTATCACTTCGGAATATGTATTATATGACATTCTTGTGTTAAATACTATCGTACCTAGTTTTCATGTTTCGACCTTTTATGGGTCGTCCTCAGAACTGGCCGTTGTTGGTCTTGGCGCCTCTTGTTTTGTTTCCTGTGAGGGTGTGTTCGTGTGGTGTAATGTAGAGTCAAAGAGTGTGTGTGTTTTGAAATTGAGTTGAGTTGTGTGTTGAGAATTTCATTGGGTTGCGTCTTTGTGTGTCTGTATATTTCATACACAAAAACACATCCCAATGAAATTCTCAACACACAACGCAATTTCAAAACACACACACTCTTTGACTCTACATTACACCACACGAACACACCCTCACAGGAAACAAAACAAGAGGCGCCAAGACCAACAACGACCACTTCTGAGGATGACCCATTTACTTACTTACTTACAAATGGCTTTTAAGGAACCCGAAGGTTCATTGCCGCTCTCATATAAGCCCGCCATCGGTCCCTATCCTGTGCAAGATTAATCCAGTCTCTATCATCATAACCTACCTCCCTCAAATCCATTTTAATATTATCCTCCCATCTACGTCTCGGCCTCCCCAAAGGTATTTATCCCTCAGGTCTCCCAACTAACACTCTATATGTATGTATGGATTCGCCCGTACGTGCTACATGCCCTGCCCATCTCAAACGTCTGGATTTAATGTTCCTAATTATGCCAGGTGAAGTATACAATGAGTGCAGTTCTACGTGGAACTTTCTCCATTCTCCTGTAACTTCATCCCTCTTAGCCCCATATATTTTCCTAAGCACCTTATTCTCAAAGACCCTTAATCTCTGTTCCTCTCTTAAAGTGAGAGTCCAAGTTTCACAACCATATAGAAGAACCGGTAATATAACTGTTTTATAAATCCTAACTTTCAGATTTTTTGACAGCAGACTAGATGACAAAAGCTTCTCAATCGAATAATAATAGGCATTTCCTATATTTATTCTGCGTTTAATTTCCTCCCGAGTGTCATTCATATTCGTTACTGTCGCTGCAAGATATTTGAATTTTACCACTTCTTCGAAGAATAAATCTCCAATTTTTATATTTCCATTTCGTACAATATTCTGGTCACGAGACATAATCATATAGCCTACTTTGCAGGATGACCCATAAGAGGTCGAAACATGTAAACCAGGTACGATAGTATTTAACACAAGAAAGTCATATAATACATATTCCGAAATATTTTGTGTTCATAAAAAATGTCCTTTATAAATGTACGATGTATCTGAGCTTCTCGTACAATACCCCTCATTTAATTTTAATTGTAATTATGCTTTACTTTCGAAAAACCCTATATAGGCCTAATACTTCCCTCAAACATCTCAATTCAATGAATTCTACAGCTCCTCTTTCAATACTGTTCTGATTGTTAATTCTTAACGGAAATTCTTTAGTTTTTCAGTTGTCTGCTGCCACAACATTACTAGCTGAAACATCTTTCTTCAGTCCAGTTCTAGTAAAATAACGCGCAACAGATGATATCAGCGTAGAACTCCAGTCCAATTTGAATGTAAATCGCCGTTATAAGAATTTTATACCTTCTTCTCAATATCTTTTTACCAAGACTGAAAGAAAACCATTTCACCGTCATCACCAGGATCTCAAACAGAGCTATAATTTAAGATCACCACACATTTGTTATGGTAGGTGTGTGTGTGTGTGTGTGTGTGTGTGTGTGTGTGTGTGTGTGTGTGTGTGTGTGTGTGTGACTGTTTTCTGCTTCCAGGGAAGTCCTCTAGAGGCCCGTACAGAAGCCAAACTCCACTCCCCAATTAACAAGAATCTCGACTAGAAATAACGAACCGAGATAACATCTGGACCACACAGCATCGTCCCTTACTCAGGCAGACAGGAAACTCACATATTATGCATGGGCAAGCAAACTAATACAAAGACTACAGAAGCCAGTATAAAAAAAAAGCCAAGAAACTAGAAGGCTACTTTCCGCAAGAACACCTTTGTTAATCAACTCGAAACCCACAGGCTACTGCGGATATTCCAAATCCGACTTCTGAAAACGGTTAGAATGGTCTGCACTTCGTTAAGCAGATAAAGATTTCACGCCAGTCAAAATACGAAAGTGTTGCTGCTGGTAATAACGCAGTTTGTGAAGGATTTAATGGAATAAATTTTATACTTACGCCGGTCTTATATTAAACCGTTCTAAACTGTTTTCACGGCAGAGTTGGAACGAAAAACGTGTTAATAAATCAGAAAGTGTAACAGCCTGGTCATTTACAGCGTTTTAATATGTGTTATTTCACAGTATCTGAATCAAACACTTCAGAACAGGCAATTTCATTTCGTAATAATTATTTAATTTGTTTTAATGTGATATTTGCTAGCATGAAGTCCTACAGTAGGGAAGATCTAATATACAGAAAGAACAGTAAGTAATATAATTAATTTCAGGAGGTTATTCTTTGAGATATTTCAAACAAAATGCTCGTCTTCCTTTTGTTTTGTACAAAACATTTCATAGTGTGTTTGATTTAATTCCTAATATGCTCAGTCAATTTAAGAGAGAAGTGTATTATGATAATAAAAGACTGAAAGAATTTTAGTTTTATTATGTAAATGTGCAAAAATTTGATCATAACATATTTAACATTGCGAAAATTTCTTTGCAGAATGGAAAGTTACATATGTTCGGATCAAATTTCTGCAAATTTTTAGGACAAAACTGAAATTCTTTCAATAATTGATTATCATAATACACTGCTCTCTTAAATTGATTGAGTATATTGAGAATTTATTGCTTTCCCAAAACTCACCATGAAATATTTCATATAAAACATTTTTTATCTCGAAAAGGAAGCAAAAACGATAAAAACATTTATTAATTTTTTGCTTTAAATATTTCGAAGAATGACCCCCTGAAATTAATGACATTACTTACGATAATATTTTCGCTGTTCGCTTTGCTATGGTTCTTGCATGACATTCATCTTACTTATAAAATTCCAATATGTTTTTCCATTCTTTTCCTACTGCTTATAATAAGAATTCTAATCGTTATGAAGTACCCGTCTTCTGTCCGGAGTATTAATTAATTCCGCTATTATGTTACTGATTGTAAGAAAAAACTACAACAAATTTGGAAGTATGTTAATGAGAAGAAACTACAACAAATTTGGAAGTATGTTAATGAGAAGAAACTACAAAAAAATTGGAATGACGTTAATGGGAAGAAACTACAGCGAATGTCCAATTATGTTAATGAGAAGAAACTACAACAAATTTGGAACTATGTTAATGAGAAGAAACTACAACAAATTTGGAATTATGTTAATGAGAAGAAACTACAACATATTTGGAATTATATTAAAGAGAAGAAAGTACAACTTATTTGGAATTATGTTAATGAGAAGAAACTACAACAAATTTGGAACTATGTTAACGAGAAGAAACTACAACAAATTTGGAATTATGTTAATGAGAAGAAACTACAACATATTTGGAATTATATTAAAGAGAAGAAAGTACAACTTATTTGGAATTATGTTAATGAGAAGAAACTACAACAAATTTGGAACTATGTTAACGAGAAGAAACTACAACAAATTTGGAATTATGTTAATGAGAAGAAACTACAACAAATTTGGAACTATGTTAATGAGAAGAAACTACAACAAATTTGGAATTATGTTAATGAGAAGAAACTACAACAAATTTGGAACTATGTTAACGAGAAGAAACTACAACAAATTTGGAACTATGTTAATGAGAAGAAACTACAACAAATTTGGAACTATGTTAATGAGAAGAAACTACAACATATTTGGAATTATGTTAATGAGAAGAGACTACAACATATTTGGAATTATATTAAAGAGAAGAAAGTACAACTTATTTGGAACTATGTTAAGGAGAAGAAACTACAACAAATTTGGAATTATGTTAATGAGAGAAAACTATCACAAATTTGGAATTACATTAATGAGAAGAAGCTGCCACAAATTAGGAATTATGTTAATGAGAAGAAAGTACAACAAATTTGGAATTATGTTAACGAGAATAACCGACAGCAAATTTGTAGGCCAACAGAGAACAACCACAATGCTACTACGGAAACTTACATACACTGCAAACAATTCGTATCATATTGGAGGAAAATATCATACTGGAAATTAGGTTTTGAACCCGGAGGGACAGGGGAAAAGACATTGGGAAAAACATAATGGGAAAGAATGAATTGAGAATTATATACTCGTATCTCCGAGATTACAAAATTTATGGAAAAGAAGTGGGAATACTTATATACAATAGAAGTAATTTATTACAGTTATATGAACACCTTTTTAATGATTGAATAAAATTGTTAAAATCGGTTAAAAACCAGACATGTTTCGGTGGAATGCTCCTCCATCTTTAATTTTATTCAATCATTAAAAAAGTGTTCATATACCAGTAATAAATTACTTCTATTGTATATAACTATCTCACTCATGAACACTGTTGTATCTGACCTAACTTATGTAATTTAATCAAAGAAGTGGAAATATTGCACTGAGAAAAGTGTCCTAGAATAAAACAGATTATATAATTAACTAGTGGCTTGTGCAGCAAATGCTGCTAAGTTCATTAGAAGTTCAAATTATTTTTTTTTCAAATTTATTTCCAATGAAGAATACCAGACATTATGGAAGTTATTTGCTTCCATAATAATGAAACATAGGCCTACACCTCTGAATGGTTTTCTTAGTGCTAAATATATTTTATTTAACCTATACATCTTCAGTTCTTGAGCTCCAATGCGAAAACGCAAGTAACAATGTCAGAACGATCAGTCGGTTTTACATGTGGGAGTGAAGCAATAGCTATTTCAGGTTACTGTGGATTGTAGGTTAGAGTTATGAAAATATCCTCTCCTCTCCCCAAGTGCCCCCGTGCCCCCGTGCCCCCGTGCCCCCGTGCCCCCGTGCCCCCGTGCCCCCGTGCCCTCGTGCCCTCGTGCCCTCGTGCCCTCGTGCCCTCGTGCCCTCGTGCCCTCGTGCCCTCGTGCCCTCGTGCCCTCGTGCCCTCGTGCCCTCGTGCCCTCATGCCCTCAGCCCTCTTCTCTTCTCTTCTCTTCTCTTCTCTTCTCTTCTCTTCTCTTCTCTTCTCTTCTCTTCTCTTCTCTTTCTGTTTTATCGTTTTTGCCATCTTTTCCATTCGCTTCCTTTCTACGTGATTCTCAATCTCTCAATCTTAGATCCTTGTCATTGTTACAAGTTTCATATTCAATCTCTACATTGCCTTCAGCGTCATCATCAGCATCATCATCTGAACTTTCATCTATGATCTGCAAGCAAGTTTTCATCCAGTGTTATTTTGTTATATAAAACACACTTAAGGGAATAAATAAACTGCACTAACAAAAGATTTTCTGTTAATACTATTGATACATAAGTCTGACGTACACTTCCAAATAATTATATCTCATAATAAGTTGGCCAAGCGTGTAAGTTGCAGTCTGCTGTCACGACTACTATAGTCAGCAACTGAAAGACGGAGGCACAGCTAGAAGAAGTAGGTGCTCTCTTGGCGGGAAAAGTAGTGAGGATCAATTGTTTATCCATTATGCGTCAAAATTACGTACGAAAGAAGTTTTAAACAATGGCATTATTTCCTTGTGAGCAGGAAGAAAATAACGGTTTGATCAGAGTATAGAGATATGTTCTCTATACTGTGGTTTGATTTCCACATATCCTACAAGTTTAATACAAGTATTGTTAAGTTCATAACAATAACCTTAGTATCTCGTTATCATTATATTACTTCTCTTCAAATAATTATCTACAGTGAGATGGAAAGAAGTTTATGAGATTATACGTTCTCGTGCATAAAATCGAAACTTCACGTTGATGTCGATGTTATAGGCATTCCTAATTTATAGTCTCAACAAATAATGTTGACGCAACATCCGTCGATCGACCACGCTGTTACGTAAGTTTTATAGTTTTCAGTAATATATATACTGTAATGTATATATTACTGTATATTAATGTACTCAGTACATTATAGAAATGAAGATCTAATATAAAATCTTCTTTCTATGCGTCTACTTACTTAAGGCCCCAAAAGATTTCACTTTCATATAATCAGTATGCCATTATGTGTTGCATTAACTATGATAATATTTCATTTTTAATGGTAACAATGTCACCAAACATTCTTAAGTTTTGTAGTTCTTAATGTCGAATACACAGCTGTACTCCGAAAACTACAGACCATAGAACCAGACTTGTAAATTATTTTTATACGTTATCAAAAAATTACACAAATGAAATCGACATATTGGCATTATGATGTGAAAGAATCTGACCCATCTGAAATCTTAGTATGTCAGCAATCCTGTAGGTCATGGCCTTCGTGTAATAGTCTATTGTTTATTGTAGTGTGTGTTTTGTTTTATTCTGAAATACAATTAATTATTTCTCAAAACTGACGAAAGATGTATTTTGGAAAATAGGAAAATGATGTATGAAAATTGACATTTCACTGAAAACTACTATTTTTCTGAAAAACTTTGGGTTCCAAGCTTCAAAATGAGGGGTCATTTATTAAAATCCGTTCAGCCTTTTCCCCGTAATTTTCATTACCAGTTCAAATTAAATAT
Source organism: Periplaneta americana (assembly GCF_040183065.1). NCBI lineage: Eukaryota > Metazoa > Arthropoda > Insecta > Blattodea > Blattidae > Periplaneta > Periplaneta americana. The sequence goes on from NC_091117.1 coordinate 30,760,498, forward strand.
AGATACTAAAAATTATTATTAAATGAAAAATTTACAAAATCTTTGTCCTCCAATAAGAAGTTAGGTTTATAATAAAAAATTGAACCGTTTATGATTGATAGTTGTTGGTAGTGTTTTGTTAGAAAAGTGTACCTATGTGAACCGATGTGTTCCACTATGAATATGAATTGATTAGTGATAACAGCTTTTAGTAATTTTAATGATGTATCGAATGTATTATAACACCAACTTCTACTAATCTTTTATGGCCGGATTTACCCATCTTCTTTAAATCAGCACAAACGACTGGTCAACAAACGGGTCGTTTAATTTTAACTAGATATTTGAAAGTTTACCGTTTCACCAAGCTTCGTTCCTTTAAAATTAACATACGTTTACTAACGTGGGAATTGTACTAGTAAAAATGTTGTTTTGAAAAAAAGCCACTGTAATTTCAAGGAACAACTCAAAGAGCAGCGCACATGTAATTTAAATGCCACTAAGATTATAGTTCATTCTAAAATGGACACGCGCAAAAATAAAAATATGAAGGTTCCAGGGGAAAAACAAGTTTAATTACATTTTGCAAATTTGTCAGGAGAACGTTTTCAAAAGTTCATAGACTCGCAGAATTGTGTCTTGTCTTCAGTTTGGGTTCTTAAACTAGCTATGCTAACATTTAATGCTTTCTTAATAAAAATTCAAAGTGAAAAGAAAGGAAAATTCTTGCATAATGCCAGAACAAATTATAAATTAATTGAAGTTGCCATACATTTGAACTTAGCATGATTTTTTCCAGCAAATAAGCTAAGTAAGATAATTAAATTAAAATGTTTTAACGCATGTTGAATTTTTTCGAAACTTCACATGGGAGTGTATTTCAGTCATACCACCAAATGAAGAAAAATTACCCTGGACTCCATATGAGCCGTTCAGAGCAAAAGTGGTGTAAGTCAAAAATGAGTAATGAGGGTTAAAGTAAACATTCTGTAAAATACAGGCCAAAATAGCAATTAATATTCAATTTATTTAAACTATTAGTAGTCAGTGGATAGCACGAAGGACATATTAATTGCTACTTTGCGCTACATTTTACAGAATTTTTACTTTAAACCTCATTACCCAATTCTGACTTACACCACTTCTGCTCTGAACGGCTCATAATATGTTCTTCCTCTGTTTACAACGCACATGACAGTTTCTTATCCACATCTGTGGAGTAACGGTTAGCGCGAAACCAGGTGGCCCGGGTTCGAATCCCGGTTGGGACAAGTTACCTGTTTTTTTTTTCGAGGTTTTACCTCAAATCCATACGAGCAATGCTGGGTAACTTTCGGTGCTGGACCCCGGACTCATTTCACCAGCATTATCACCTTCATTTCATTCAGACTCTAAATAACCTGAGATGTTGATATAGTGTCGTAAAATAACCCAATAATAAAGAAAAGACAGTTTTTTTCTCGTGTAAGCCTTTCTTTAATATCATAAAATAATGTTATCAATTTCAATCAAAGACACAACTATCTGCAAATATTTATTTGCTACATGAATATAAAGTATATGAACGTATATGAAAGTTTGAAAAAGCGAAACGTTGTTGAGCTTTTTTAATTTCCGAGAATTGAAAGAAAACATACCGCTCGTGTATCGTACATTATTTTGTGCGCAGATCGTTTATTACATACCTGAAAGACGAATTTCTAATTAGTTGCAATGAAATCTCCATCTTGGTTTCTGTTTAATGACGGCAACTTCGGAAAACCAAAATATCTTTCTTCGACATTGTTGCTATAAAATGTTTTCTGTGTTTACTATACTCCAGCAGGCCGTGATATACGTCTGTCTTTTTTTTCCCCCCAGTCTATAAATGCGAACTTAAAACAAACGGTAAGGTTGTGTAATAATTTATTTTTCATTTTAATATTTTAACAATATTATTTATATAACATATTGCAGTAATAACATCGGCATCTGGAATCTTGTTGATTTTTTTCACGGCTTCCTTAATGTTACTTGTATCAGGAATGCAGTAAGTTTCGTGGAGTAGTAGACTTTACTTAATTTTTGCAAATATTTAAAAACAATAATTAAGAGTGCAATTTAGGTGAAATTGTAGTGGTAAGTTTCCAATTTATAATTATTACTATGTTAAACGTCTCTAAAAATAATATGTTAAAAGCCTAAAGCAGTAAAATGAATGTCGCGCTTAAGCGGTAAGAAGAGGGAAATTGTTATGTGTATTACGTTAGGAATACTGAATGTGGTATTTCACACTTACCGCGTATTGGTTCTGTGCGGAAAACAAGCAAATACGCACGATCTCGCACAAAAGTAATATGCGTTACAAGAGCGATATGTTGAAGTTTTCATGTTCGAGGAAAAGTTTGAAAAAGCGAAACGTTGTTGAGCTTCTTTAATTTCCGAGAATTGAAAGAAAACATACCGCTCGTGTATCGTACATTATTTTGTGCGAAGATCGTTTATTATATAGCTGAAAGAGGAATTTCTAATTAGTTGCAATGAAATCTCTATCTTGGTTTCTGTTCAATGACGGCAAATTTGCAAAACAAAAATATATATCTTCAACATTGTTGCTTTAAAATGTTTTCTGTGTTTACTATACTCCAGCAGGCCGTGATATACGTCTGTCTTTTTTCCCCCAGTCTATAACTGCGAACTTAAAACAAACGGTAAGGTTATGTAATGATTTATTTTTCATTTTAATATTTTAACAATATTATTTATATAACATATTGCAGTAATAGCATCGGAATCTGGAATCTTGTTGATTTTTTCACGGCTTCCTTAATGTTACTTGCATCACGAATTCAGTAACTTTATAGTGGAGTTGTAGAGTTTACTTAATTTTTTCAAATATTTAAAAACAATAATTAACAGTGCAATTTAGGTGAAATTGCAGTGGTAAGTTTCCAATTTATAATTATTACTATATTGAATGTATCTAAAAATAATATGTTAAAAGCCTAAAGCAGTAAAATCAATATGTCACTTAGGCGGTAAGAAGAGGGAAATTGTTATGCGTGTGAGGTTGGGAATACTGAATGTGGAATTTTAGACTTTCCGCGGATTGGTTTTGTGCGGAAACCAAGCAAATACGCACGATCTCGCACAAAATAATTTTGTACAATATTTTTAACTTTCTGCTTCTGTTAAGCGTTTGTTTGATTGAAAGATGGACACCCCTTCTCATTATGGTCCACAACCTCATCGCTATTGAGACGCGGTGTAGTACCGTCTCTCTATCTCTAAATAGAAATAAGGCGGAGTGATTAACCGAGAGATTTCGACACAAACCACACAAGTAGTCCTCATTTTTTATGAAGTATTTCCTCTTAAAACAATTTCGAGGTTTTTTTTCAGCGTCGAACAAAACAAGCCTGTATGTTGAGTGACGCATTAGAGGCGCTCTGGTACAGCGGATCTCAGCCATGTCGCGGAGCAAAACAGGCGAAAACTGTAGCTGGTGCATGCAGCAATGACTCAGTGTCGTCAGTGGTGGCTCGTTAATATGTTACAAGCAGTGGCGTCTAATGAAACTTTTTTAGGAGAGGTGTAAGAGAGTTCATTTTAATTTATAGCCTATGATTACAATATTAAGATGTGAGCTTTCAATTAAAGGGAGAGAATGCTTTTAATATAATGGAAAAGCAGTGAATTAAAAGAAAAAATGCTTCAGAATATGCTTTCATGTATGAAAAAAAGAGATGAAAGGCTATCTCACAGTAGCGGCTGGCGGTCAAAATAATGAGTGTGCTATAATCTCTAGTATATCGGCCTACACTTATGTATTTATCTTAATTTGGAGTCTCGCCTAGTGATGAAATATGAAGTCCATACGACGTTCTTTCGTACTGCAGAACTTGTCATTTGGTGTTAAACCCCTCCGTCTTGGACATCATACACTTTTCTACTGACAGTATTGCAAGAGCAGAGAGACGATCCTGGGACATAGTGTTCCTTAAAAACGTTTTTATGCGTTTCAGCAAGAAAAATATATTTCTCGCTCAGCAGTGGTCATTGGTGTTGTAACCAAAATATTTAACAACTTCGTTACTTCACAGAATGGATCCTGTAAATTGTTGTTCGGAAGTCAGGTCTTCCGTATAGAAATCCAACTTGTATCTGGAACACTCTTTTGTCCATTATAGTATAGCTGTTGACAGCAACTTTAACTGGTAGATGGCAGCACCAGTCGGACACTTGAATTACCAAATACATTGTACATAGTTCCGAATTCTTCCACAAACAAGCTTTCTTTCGTTACGCTTTACTTTTGCAATCTGCAAGCTGTGTTGTTCTGAAGCTGACTACAGCACTTTCCCGCGTAAAAATAGCCAATCAGAGCAGTGATTTCAGCTTCGCACATGCGCATAACTGTCTACATTTTTCATGTGGAGCTTTGAGTAGCACAACGAACTCCCTGAGTCACCAAAGAGCGGAGAGCGAAGACTAAACACTTTATAACGCGTCATGAACATAACCACGGGAAATTGTCAAATGATAGATCAAATATTATGGTGGTATTACAAATACATTATTTGAGCCAAAATTATCATTGTGCTGTAGCACTGTAGCACATAATGACGGGCCGCCCCTGCTAACTCAGCCATTCAGTTGTCACGGGCATTACATTTATACTATTTTCAAACTTTTACATTGAAAATGAAATGACTTTTGCCACCTTTTATTATTAGAATCAAGTTAGATCAGTATCATTTTACAGAAGAAAGTTATTTGAATAAAATTTATTATTGTTGTAGAAAATAAAGAAAAGGTTCCTTCACGGATGTTACAAAATTTGTGAACTCACTTTACACCTTATTAACAAAAAATGTAAAACTCAGGTCTCTGCCTCAAGCAAAAAGAGATTCATTCTCATAGTGCCCATGTCAAAGCTATGCAAATCTCATGGCATCCAATTAGTTCACGAAAACATAATCGGTAAATATTTTATAGCTGTTTCTTCCATGTCACGGAAGTTTCAGATGAATTATGTGGTGTTCGGGTAAAGAGGAATAAGTCATTTTTTGTCCAAATGGAATTTTGTTCCCCAGATGAACACACAACCTTTGGGGAGGCCAAGACGTAGATGGGAAGATATTAAAATGGATCTGAGGGAGGGGGGATATGATGATAGAGACTGGATTAATCTTGCTCACGACAGGAACCAATGGCGAGAGACTGGATTAATCTTGCTTAGGACAGGGACCAATGGCGGGCTTATGTGAGGGCGGCAATGAACCTCCGGGTTCCTTAAAAGCCAGTAAGTAAATAAGTAAGTAAGATGAACACAAAAGTTAAATTGTACAAGTGAATGTGAAGAAATCAAAAGAATACTAGCAGTCGATGTGTTTTATTTGTGTAAAACATTATTTGCAATAAGGATTCCAAGTTTAATTTTAATTTATCTCCAAACTCATTTTTATGACTTAACTCCATTTACTCAAACAACACAGAATATTATTGTCTTTCATTTTCACAGTCTCAAAACAACTGTGTCATTTCTAAGTCAAAATATTCACTTGAACTGTAAGATTTATTATTATTAATATTATTATGTAGCACGTATGGGCGAATCCAGAAATGCATATAGAGTGTTAGGTGGGAGACCGGAGGGAAAAAGACCTTTAGGGAGGCCGAGACGTAGATGGGAGGATAATATTAAAATGGATTTGAGGGAGGTGGGATATGATGATAGAGATTGGATTAATCTTGCACAGGATAGGGGCCGATGGCGGGCTTATGTGAGGGCGGCAATGAACCTTCGCGTTCCTTAAAAGCCATTTGTAAGTAAGTATTATTATTATTATTATTATTATTATTATTATTATTATTATTATTAGGTTATTTTACGACGCTTTATCAACAGCTTAGTTTATTTAGCGTCTGAATGAGATGAAGGTGATAATGCCGGTGAAATGAGTCCGGGGTCCAGCACCGAAAGTTACCCAGCATTTGCTCATATTGGGTTGAGGGAAACCCCCGGAAAAAACCTCAATCAGGTAACTTACCCCGACCGGGAATCGAACCCGGGACACCTGGTTTCACGGCCAGACGCGCTGTTACTCCGCAGGTTTGGACTTATTATTATTATTATTATTATTATTATTATTATTATTATTGTTACTATTATTATTATTATTTTATCAACAGGTCTGGTTATTTAGCGTCTGAATGAGGTGAAGGTGATAATGCCGGTGAAATGAGTCCGGGGTCCAGCACCGAAAGTTACCCAGCATTTGCTCATATTGGGTTGAGGGAAACCCCCGGAAAAAACCTCAATCAGGTAACTTACCCCGACCGGGAATCGAACCCGGGGCACCTGGTTTCAAGGCGAGACGCGCTGTTACTCCACAGGTGTGGACATTATTATTATTATTAGTATTATTATTATTATTATTATTATTATTATTATTATTGTTATTATTATTATTGTTATTATTATTATTGTTATTATTCTTATTAATATTATTATTATTATTATTATTATTATTATTATTATTATTATTATTATTATTATTGTTACATTCTTTTCTGTATTGCTGATATTTATATTTGCTGCTCACTTTATACTTGTTGAGTGTAAGAGAAGGGCTTTTGGTCTTAACTCTCCACAATGAAAATAAATGAATTAGATAAATTAAGAAATAATAGTTTATATTTCAGTGTTCCTATGTTCACCTTGAATTTCACAGGACCTATCTGAGATCGAACCCCGGTAATTAAGCCTGTCTACATTAGCTAGACGTAGCAAAATGCCGATACGTTTCGGGGCTTTCTGGTTCAATCCCTCTATTCAGGGACGAGGTACAAATAAGCCATTTCTGAAGCAAACAATAACAAGTTAATATCGTATTTTGCTGGATTCTTTAACACGGCGCACATAAAATGGGTTGTATTCCTATTAATGGTCCTATTTCATAGCGTGATAACCTGCAACATTTTATGCGTAACACGACAATAGAGAGAATTGTCAGCCCAAACATGAAGTTCCGGAAATTGTCGCTGGGCCGTAAACCTATGGCATCACTACATTTATGAGAGTGAGAAGAACGATATCGGGCTGTAAAACGGGTCTTATGCACGGGGAAGCCGTGACAAAGCGTCCACAAATTTATCAATTTCGGAGACAAGAAAAATTTATTACTACACGAAGCGAGGAGTCCGGTGTGTATTCTGTGAATACTGATTCTATTCTTCTATTCTGTTTTATACAGCTTCTCCTATCTTGCTTCTAGCGTTATTTACAGTATATACGAGGTATTGAGAACTATGTCACTATGTTATACCGTTCAAATTGGCAAGTCCCGGGATCGAAAATTTACGCCCCATTTTAGAAACCGTGAACGGATAAATAAAACGCTGTATTCGAAAGCACAGGTGGAAAATGAATAATTCAATGCAAGTGAATTCTTCAATTAAGAACACGGATTTAATAAAAACGGCACAGTAAATAAAAATTAAAGAATCTTCGTGGCATTTAAAATAATTGATTAGGCCTAACATAAGAAAGTATTACGTTATAAATAGTTTTCGGTTAGGGAAGTTCACAGTATGGATTTAACACAAAGACAGAACTACACTAAAGACAACAAGGCTAAACGTATAGACACTGACAAAGTATAAGACAAAATATTCATTTAACGACGCATTCAACTGTTATTCAGCGTAAAAATTTAACGCAGACGAGAAATGACAGACGAATTTTATAGTATATCGGGGACATAGTCCTTAATGTTGCAGAGAACGATGTTTCACAGCACAATCTGAATTTCACTCGATGCACAGCGATCCGAGACGCAAATCTAGCTGGACTAAATAACTTTTCTTCTATTTAACATTTTTTCGTGAAACTTTGTACAGTAGTTACAGGTAGTATATTTTGTTTTGTACACAAACTGTGATTACGTTTGTATAAGGGAAACTATTCTCGCAGAGTGGTCCATTTTGAGAAAATTAATAACTTTTCTCCTATGTAACAGATTTTCATTAAACTTTATACAGCAGTTACAGGCAGTATATTTGTTTTGTATACAAACTATGATTACGTTTGTATAAGAAAAACTACCCCTTATAAGGGGATGTTTTCAGCGAAAATTAACAACTTTTCTCCTAACAGATTTTCATTAAACTTTATACAATATTACACGTAGTATATTTGCTTTGTACACAAACTCTGATTATGTTTGTATAAGGGAAACTACCCCTTATAGGGGATGTTTATAGCAAAAATTAATAATTGTTCTCCTATCTAACAGATTTTCATTAACCTTTATATCTACAGCAGTTAATGTAGTAGGCCTATATTTGTTTTGTATACACAATTCTGATTACGTTTACATAAGGGAAACTACCCCTAATAGGGGATGATTTTAGCGAAGATTAATAACTTTTCTCCTATATAAGAGGTTTTTATCAAACTTCATATAGCAGTTACCATAGCATAGAGTATTTGTTTTGTATACAAACTTTGCTTACTTTTGTATAAAGAAAACTATCCCTTATAGGGGGATGTTTTTTTTATCGAAAATCAATGAGTTTTCTCCTATCTAAATATATTTTCAAAAAAATTTATACAGCAGTTACAGGTAGTATATTTGTTTTGTATACAAACTCTGATTACGTTTGTATAAGGGAAACTACCCCTTATAGGGGGTGCATTTAGACAAAATTAAATTAATTTATACAAACTAAAACGGACCCATTCAGCAATAGCTTACATCTAACATAAACAAGACTGTGTGATAAAGGGAAGTGACGGGCGATTGATGTTATCCAGGTGCTTATAGGGCTGCAAATAAATTCATCTACACTCCAAATTCGCTAGCGTGTTTCCAGAAATATTTCGGGATACTAATGAGATCCTTTCTTATCCTCAAAATTTTGTACTTATATACACATTTAAAACATTACGCATAAAAATTATAGAGTTATTTATAAATGAAAAAGTCACTGAATAATTTATACGTTATGGTTACAAAGTCCGAAAAGTCGTAAATTTATATTATAATTCAAAATTGTAATTTATTAGCGAATTCAAAAACTTTATTTTTCTACCGTAAAAATTTACAAATTATAAATTCCTTGTTTCGAATGCTACAAATAACAACAAGAACGTCGTTAGATATATAAAAATATGAGGATAAATTACTCCAATTATTCATCATTAAACGAAATGCATAAGTGGTTTTGTTTAAATTTATGATAGAAAATTTGAATTTTGGCAGTGATTTTTCACCTCAGGATCCCTCTGCGATGTCTTTAATTTAAAGTAAGGTTAAAGTTACAGAAAATCTTTCTTAATGACACAAAATTTTTACAGCAAATTTTCACAAGACTTCTGAAATTCCATTGAAATAGGTCTTATTTCGAAATCAGGAACAAAAAGTCGAAAGATTCGTAACTTTACTTTGCTGCATACATTTACAAATCGCCTGTCGACAGGTGCATAGCTTCATTATGTTTCATATCTTTAAGTAGAAGGGGGGGTTGACGAACAAAGCGCAGAACATGGAGAAAGAGGCGAATGTAGGGAGAAGGGGCAGGATTCAAGAAGTGCAAAGGGAATACAAGGAGAGCAAGGGGAATAAAAGGATAACAGGGAGAATGCAAGGAGGAGGAGTATACAAGAAGAAAATAAAGGAGAACAAGAGGAATACAAGGAGAGAAGGGGAATAGAAGGAGAACAATGGGACTATAAGGAGGTCAAGGAAAATCGAAAGAAAAAGAGAACAAGAGGAAGACAAGGAGAACAAGGGGAATACAAGTTTGAAGCAAGGAGAACAATGGGAATATAAAGTGATCGAGGGAATACAAAAAGAACAAGGGTGTACAAGAAGAAGAACTAGAATACAATGAGAACAAGGGAAATGTAAGAGGGACAATAGGAAAAGAATGATAACAAGGGGTATGCAAGGAGAATATGAAAATAATGAGAATAAGGGGAATTCAATAAGAACAAGGTGGCTAGAATAAGAAAAAGGGAAATATATTGATAACAAGAGGAAATAGAACTGTAACACGAGTACCTAGTACAAAGAAAACAAGGCTGATAAAACAAGGAGAACATAAAGAGGAAAAGAAAAAGAGAACAAGGAGAAGACAAGAAGAACAAGGTGAATGCAAAGATGATGCAGGGAAAACAAGGGGAGTACAAAGTGATCGGGGAAATACAAGGAGAACGAGGGAGTACAAGGAGAAGACGTAGAATACAATGAGAACAAGGGGAATGCAAGGAGAATAAGAGGAAGACAAAAACAACAATGGAAATGCAATAAAAACAAGAGGAATAGGATAAGAACAAGGGTATATAATAGCAAGAGGAATATAACTGTGGCAAAAGTACCGGTACCTAGTACAAAGAAAACAAGGGGGATAAAACAATGATAACGAGGAGAATACAAGGAGAGTGAGGAAATAGAAGGAGAACAAGAGCACAATTAGAACAAGGAGAGTACAAGGAGAACAAGGGATATACAAGGACAAGAAAAATACAAGGAGAACAAGGAGAATACAAGGAGAACAAGGGATTAGAAGGACAAGAAAAATACAAGGAGAACAAGGAGAATACAAAGAGAGTGAGGAAATAGAAGGAGAACAAGAGCACAATTAGAACAAAGAGAACAAGGGATATAGAAGGACAAGAAAAATACAAGGAGAACAAGGAGAATACAAAGAGAGTGAGGAAATAGAAGGAGAACAAGAGCACAATTAGAACAAGGAGAACAAGGGATATAGAAGGACAAGAAAAATACAAGGAGAATACAAGGAGAGTGAGGAAATAGAAGGAGAACAAGAGCACAATTAGAACAAGGAGAACAAGGGATATAGAAGGACAAGAAAAATACAAGGAGAATACAAGGAGAGTGAGGAAATAGAAGGAGAACAAGAGCACAATTAGAACAAGGAGAACAAGGGATATAGAAGGACAAGAAAAATACAAGGAGAATACAAGGAGAGTGAGGAAATAGAAGGAGAACAAGAGCACAATTAGAACAAGGAGAACAAGGGATATAGAAGGACAAGAAAAATACAAGGAGAATACAAGGAGAGTGAGGAAATAGAAGGAGAACAAGAGCACAATTAGAACAAGGAGAACAAGGGATATAGAAGGACAAGAAAAATACAAGGAGAATACAAGGAGAATGAGGAAATAGAAGGAGAACAAGAGCACAATTAGAACAAGGAGAGTACAAGGAGAACAAGGGATTAGGACAAGAAAAATACAAGGAGAACAAGGAGAATACAAAGAGAGTGAGGAAATAGAAGGAGAACAAGAGCACAATTAGAACAAGGAGAGTACAAGGAGAACAAGGGATTAGAAGGACAAGAAAAATACAAGGAGAACAAGGAGAATACAAAGAGAGTGAGGAAATAGAAGGAGAACAAGAGCACAATTAGAACAAGGAGAGTGCAAGGAGAACAAGGGATATAGAAGGACAAGAAGAGAACAAGGAGAATACAAAGAGAGTGAGGAAATAGAAGGAGAACAAGGGCACAATTAGAACAAGGAGAGTGCAAGGAGAACAAGGGATATAGAAGGACAAGAAAAATACAAGGAGAATACAAGGAGAGTGAGGAAATAGAAGGAGAACAAGAGCACAATTAGTACAAGGAGAGTACAAAGAGAACAAGGGATATAGAAGGACAAGAAAAATACAAGGAGAACAAGGAGAATACAAAGAGAGTGAGGAAATAGAAGGAGAACAAGAGCACAATTAGAACAAGGAGAGTGCAAGGAGAACAAGGGATAGAAGGAGAACAAGAGCACAATTAGAACAAGGAGAGTACAAGGAGAACAAGGGATATAGAAGGACAAGAAAAGTACAAGGAGAACAAGGAGAATGCAAAGAGAGTGAGGAAATAGAAGGAGAACAAGAGCACAATTAGAACAAGGAGAGTGCAAGGAGAACAAGGGATATAGAAGGACAAGAAGAGAACAAGGAGAATACAAAGAGAGAGAGGAAATAGAAGGAGAACAAGAGCACAATTAGAACAAGGAGAGTACAAGGAGAACAAGGGATATAGAAGGACAAGAAAAATACAAGGAGAACAAGGAGAATACAAAGAGAGTGAGGAAATAGAAGGAGAACAAGAGCACAATTAGAACAAGGAGAGTGCAAGGAGAACAAGGGATATAGAAGGACAAGAAAAATACAAGGAGAATACAAGGAGAGTGAGGAAATAGAAGGAGAACAAGAGCACAATTAGTACAAGGAGAGTACAAAGAGAACAAGGGATATAGAAGGACAAGAAAAATACAAGGAGAACAAGGAGAATACAAAGAGAGTGAGGAAATAGAAGGAGAACAAGAGCACAATTAGAACAAGGAGAGTGCAAGGAGAACAAGGGATATAGAAGGACAAGAAGGGAACAAGGAGAATACAAAGAGAGTGAGGAAATAGAAGGAGAACAAGAGCACAATTAGAACAAGGAGAGTACAAGGAGAACAAGGGATATAGAAGGACAAGAAAAGTACAAGGAGAACAAGGAGAATGCAAAGAGAGTGAGGAAATAGAAGGAGAACAAGAGCACTATTAGAACAAGGAGAGTACAAGGAGAACAAGGGATATAGAAGGACAAGAAAAATACAAGGAGAACAAGGAGAATACAAAGAGAACTTGAGGGAAACAAGGATAACAGGTGTAAAGAATAAGTACAAAGAGGAGACAATAAGAACAAAATTAATACAAGGACGGCAAAGGTAATGAAAGAACAAGGGGAATAAAAGACCAAAAAGGGCAAAAACAAGCAGAAGAAAGGGAATACAAGGAGATAATGGGAATACAGGGCGAACAAGTGGAATGCAAGTAGAATAAGGGGAATACTAGGACAACAAAGGGATTAAATTTTACGTTACAATGAATTCCCAAGGTATCCCCGTCCCGTTTACCTAGTGACGAGAAAGAAGTAGTTCTACTCAAAATGGCGAAAAACTCTAAATAGAACCCAAGGAATGAAAAAACTTTTATTTCTTGCGTAAGATGAGAGAATAAAGGAAATTCTGTGTCCAATATGTCCGCACTCCCCTGTGTTTCGTATAAATTAATGATTACATTCATAATCATTTTTAATTCTCGTCAAGAATGTTACAAAACCAAATAATTTAGTCTCTAATGAGAAAATGAAATTAATAGTTCTCGCTTATACAAGCAACTCCACTCATATCTTCATTGAAGGACTATTAGAATATTTAGAACTAGTCGGGTGAAGCGGAGATGTTAGGCGTATGGAGTAATGGTGGAAGAAATATGGATGTGAAGACAGAAATATTTAGAGAAATCATTGTGCCACAAGCTATTTTTTCTACTTCAGACCACAACTTTCTGGGACTCGAATTCTAGTACTGTCTGTCGAGAAGCTGTGGACTTAATTATTCAGGCACCGTCCGCTGAAAATGTATTTTTCTGCATCCTAAAGACGGAATATAAAAACCCGTGCATTGTGTGACAAAACGATCGTCTGTTTTTCGATATAGAGAAGGCAGATGACACTGATGTCGATACATGCAGCGCTGGCTCGCTGCCACTCTCTCCCTTTGAACTCAGGTCTAGTTGATGTCGACCCGCAGCGAGTCTTGACGGGCCCCTCTACCTGCGCGCAACTTGATGCTCGGCTGTTTCGCAGCCGCTTCTTTTATTTATAGCCCTTTTGGATGCCGCGCGCTTCGTCTCATTTTTGATGCTCATTTTCCAGCTAAATTACCGTAAAGTGGCGATCGCTAAACTGAGATAACTAGTGGGCTCAGACAGTTTTAGATCAACTCACAGGGTGATTTGCAAGCAACTTCATCACCACCACATTCATTTCGCTCTCAAAACATCTACAAAGTATTTTATCCTGATTGTATATGAGCCAAGATATAATTTTGTTTTTAGTAAAAGACGATGTCGCTACAATACATTGAGGCGAGCGCAGATGTGGCTCAATTAGACATTGGCTTCTCACCAAAACAGAGTCCGATTCCTGCCTGTCAGATTCCATGAGACTTTATGGTACACAAAACAGAGATGAGGACGTTCCCCTTCAAAATGTTCTAGAGTTCCTTCAGTGGAGGAGCGAATCTCGGAGTGAGACAAGTGGTTAACAGGCTTGGAGCTCACATATTCAGTTTTTCTCAGCCCCGAACTCCCCTGTGAGGACTCGTTTTCGTGTACCTTTTGAAATTTCTATTCACATTTCCCTTCTCATTAATTCATTAATTCATTCACTCAGGATGTTCTAACCTAGTACTTAAAATTTCCCTTCCACCTCAAGTAACTAGCGACTGCACTACTATTGTCACGACAAACGAACGGATATTACATAAATGACAATAAAGATGAAAAGTTAGATCATCCATTATCTCAACCAAAAAATGTGTAAATAATTACAGAATTTAATTTAAGGATGCTTTTAATTGCAGATTTTTTTGTGAATGAGGGCCCTATGATTTGCACCACAGCCTACTTATTGTGCTTACCTCTTTTGATATGATTGATTGTTTAAGTCCGTAGGACCGCATTCCTATAAGAATCGTGATTCTCTGTTTGATGCCATCTATCACATCACTCGGTTCCAATGGATCCAGAGACAAACGCCCCTCCGTTCCCTTGAGAGTTGTGCAGCCTTCTCAGAATGAACGTTTGTGGGTATCTCAATGAGGTGTTTTCACAATGATGGACTGGCCACCTCGCAGCCCTGACTTCACAACCTGTGGCAATACGCTGTGGAGTTTCATCAAGAGCATTGTTGCACAGGAACGGTACGATATCACTGATGAATTGAAAGACGCCGTGTAACGCGCTTTCCAACAGGTTACATCAGCAATGCAGAGGCAATGTCACACCGAACCTGGCGACGCATTATTTTGTATGAGGAGAATGATGGGAGACATGCTGATCCTTTGAACACTTAGAACACACAGTTAGTGTAAAGTGGATGTCTGTTTTCATTATGACACGGAATTACTTTGTCCCCACCCTGCATAATATTATGTAGACGTCCATTGCAAATAGCAAATATTTTCAGGAAAGAGCCTAACAGTCTTCACAGAGGGGCCAGCAGAAACGAGTGGGGAAACCGGGATGCGACATATTACATTCGGACGGACAGTAGTGTGTTTTTTATAGTCGTTTGAGAAAACTGAAGTGATTACTCATTCGTGCGTAGTATAGTGTTGTTTTTTTTTAATTCTTTGAGAACACTGAAGGGATTTGTAATTCGTGTTTGTTGTAGTGCAAGCTATTGTTTTTTAATTGTTTGAGAGAACTGAAAGGACTACTCATTTGAGTGTTGTTTTGTAGTGTTGTTTTTTCTAATTGTTTGAGTAAACTAAAGGAATTAGTCAATCGTGCAAGGTATTGTGTTTCTTTTGATTGTTTGTGAATCGTGTATATCATATTGCGCCACTTTTTTTTAAGTTTTAATTTATGCACATGCAGAGGAAAATATCCGACAAGTCATTTCGAATATTTTGCAAAAAGAAGAGATTAGTCGAGTATTTCAGAATAATCTTCAGAGCCACCGGCATAGCTCAGTCGGCTAAGACGCTTGTCTGCCCATTCAGAGTTGATCTAAGGGGCGGGTTCGATTTCCGATTGGGCTGATTACCTGGTTGAGTTTTTTCCGAGGTTTTCCCCAACCGTAAGGCAAATGTCAGGTAATCCTCGGCCTCATCTCGCCAAATACAATCTCGCTATCACCAATTTCATCGACGCTAAATAATCTCGTAGTTGATGCAGCGTTGTTAAGTAACCAAATAAAAAAAAAACAATCTTGAGAGATGTCAAATATATTGAAGTAAGAGAGACATTTAACATCTTTTGTGACACACGTAAGATTCACTTGTAGAGATTTTGAGGTAGTCTATATCTTGAGCTGTTGCATATAGCATTAGAACTAGGTAGTATCTACTGAACATGAGTTACACTAATTTCTACACATCAGTTGTAGTTTTAGATGAGGTATATTATCACTCTTTGTAATTTGTCGTATACCATCGTCCGTTCTTACTTTAATTCTAACATTCACTGACATTACCGCGATATGTGCATTCATTTTAAAGTTGTTTGTAAATTTTTTCCCGCTAATAGGCTACAGAAACTAAAGTTACTACCATAAACGACGGCCGATTTCGCGGTAAAGGTACGTTTTCCTCGGTGCGACTATTGCGAAGATCGTGCAACGATAATCGTTGAGCACTATTTCTTTGTATTTCATATGGAGCTGTTTTCCTTCGAGCGACTGCCGCTAGAGTCGTTAACGACGATCGTACGTCTTGAATAGTCGTTCAGGCAAAGGTTGAATATAATCGTCAGTCGCTAACGTTTGTTGTGAGAAAGACGTGCATCATGGCTCCTTCGTTTTCTGACGCGGATGATGAAATTCTTCTCGAGGAAGTGGCGAATCATCCCTCTCTGTGGCAGCTGTCACATGTGTCCTACAAGGATCAAAGGGCCAAGGACAATATATGGGCTGAGTTTGTCAATAAAGTTGGAAAATTAAGTTATTAATTAAGTTATTTAAATTTTTGTTACAGTCTCTCTTCATTACTGAGCTCAAGGAGACGGTGTTTTTTTGGCTCTTTTCATCCCATACGTATGGAGAAATATTTCGCCGTCCTCCATCGCCTCAATTTAGGCATTTAAGTAATCTTTTACGTCTACGTCTCTAAGTATTACGAGGAAAACGGTTGTATAACATAAAACGGCATTATACTACATGTTACTGATGAAACATTAAAAGGTTTATTATTATTATTATTATTATTATTATTATTATTATTATTATTATTATTATTATACGTCGATCCTTTTTCAGCAGATGTACGAATAATACGGTTATACTCACAGATTTACAACGTGATGTTAAATGAAAGTTATATGTAAGGACTTGAAAAATGCTAAACTTTTCAAATCTTTGCCAAAAAAAAACAAACAAATATCCGAAGCTCTAGAACGATGCGATTGCGAATGAAAACACGAGACTAGTGAAAAATCAACAAATCGTAGACGCTCCGAGCAAAATTGTAACCAATGATTATCGTTCAACAATAATCGTTGAACGATCATCGCAATAGTCGCACCGAGGAAAACGTACCTTAACTGTGCGAGGCGTAGAACAGAAAATCCCCTGACGGAACCGTTATATATGAGACTCTGTATAATTTTGTGAAAATCGCACCATCGAATTTCTACAGCATCACAATGCTTTCTATTTACACTTTCCTAGTGAGAAAGTAAAAACAAAAGAATAAAAAGAGTTTCTTCCCATGGATCTTGAATCCCCTATCTAACACAGCATTCCTTTCTTGCAAGGAGGGCTTTCTTACCCTTCTGCGTGTATCAGTAAGTTGGTAAGGAAGTGAATATTAATATGATATCTAAAGTGTTGTTCTCGTTAAAATGCTGGTTCACATGCCGGAATGCATCTCAGCATCTTGCGGGGTTGTGACAAGTTACAGCGTTGCTTTAATTGAGAAGCCTGCGATCGTTATCTACATATCCTTGCCCCATGTTCTTCAGAGTATTTGCTTCACATAGGACATACAGACAAGCTTCTCTTTCAAAGTTTCCGGCCATGCACTATAGAGGTCTCAAACCATCTGTAACTTAAGCCTAATGAGCGACTAAAAACATATGGCAAGTTCAGCGAAAACGTAGATGAAACATTCCAATTCACCGTCTTCCTGTATTCTCAATCTGCAAGATCGAAGAACGTGCCAATAGAAAAATGGAATGTGTGACGCCCAAGAAAAGAATGAGAAATTTAATATGAAACCTGAACAGGCCTTAAGTCTAAAAGAAAACAAGATGATGATGATTATGAAGATAATGCCGACTATGACGTTTACCCTTTCCCAGTGGTACACAAGCCTATAGGCTACAGAAATCTGGTACTGATTTCATAACCTTTTTCAGTCCTATGATCTGTAGCATTTATTGCACTGTAAAAGTTATTTTAACGATAAGCCAACTCTCCCTGTGAGCCTTCAAAATATGTAATTCTGTCGTCTGTATTACCATCTGCTTCAGAAGATTTGAAAGAATATCTAGATTTATAATAATAACACGCCTATTACTGGTATCTCCAGCGAATAGGGATTATATAGAATGGACACTGAGCGAATTTTCCTGCGTTTTGTTTCTCTATGCGCCGGCGTTTAGTTCCACTTTCAAGCGCTAGAGGTTAGTGTAATCGAGCATACGCTAAGATAATAATTGAGAGTTGAGACACAGGATCCAAACATCGCCTACCTTATTGCATAATCCAGTAACGCTTTGCTTCAAATAAATTCAAGTTAACAGCTTTTCCTTATTTCTCAGTGACAAACTAGTAGCCTAATAATAATTTTTTATATTTTAGATATAATAAATTATATTATAAAATAATTTACAGTAATACATTATAAAATTATGTTTCAAATTCGTTTAATATTTGTATACAATATAATACCTGGTATATGGTTTTATTTCTCATAAGAGTTTTTCTATTATGGTATTATTTTCATGTTGTTTAGTGTCGATTTTATTATGCTATTATTATTTTTTTTGTAATATGTTAGTATTCTGTTCTTTAACTTTTTGTTAAATTTTAACTGCTTGTATACTTTGTGACCTGGTAGAGTGTAAGAGAAGTTCCTATGGCCTTAACTCTGCCAGTATAAATAAAGAATTATTATTATTATTATTATTATTATTATTATTATTATTGTTTTTCCATTTCCAGTGCTATCAAATCATTACATATTTTAATTGTTATTGGAGTCAACGTCTCAACACTCATTATAAAGGAACTCTAGAGTCTACACATTACAGTTAATGACGGATTTATAATTTCTTGGGTCCAATTTATTTTATTTGAGTACATAATGTACCTAGATGTATTAATTGTATGTGTTATGTTTCCGCTGTGTCGACTGCTAGTAGTGCCAACTACAGGGAGAAAGCAGAATCTCACGCTCAAACTGGTTTGAAGGTCACTGAAATCAGTTCTGCTACATCAAAGGTACCGACGCGAAGTGTCCATACTGTATTATCTGTTTCGAATTATTACCAATGTCTTCAACTTAAGTGGCAGAACTAGAAAGTAGTTATCTTCTTGAAGAACTACGACAAATTTTTGGCGAGGTATTACCAATGGATGAAATATCGGCAATATTCAAGAATCAGTCGCTGTTTTTCCAGACCAATACAAGATCGATGATACGATATATGACGTCATGCACTATGGAAATACTCCAAGATATGATTTTACTCGGAGGCTACCACCCCCGACACCCCCGCTACCACAGTTTTTCTTTTTCCCATCCTCACATATTTACCTTTATTTCTCCCTTCTTCCTCTCCTTACTTTATTCTACTAACTACTTTTATATTAAACTAGTGGCTTGTGCATCAAAAGCTGCAAACTAAGTTCTTTAGACGTTAAAATAAATTTTTTTCAGATTTATTTTCAATGAAGAATACCAGACATTTTGAAAGTTATTTGCTTCCATAATAATGAAACGTAATCCCTCTGAATGGTTTTTTTAATACCAAATACATTTTCTTGAACCTATCTACTTTCAGTTTTTCAGTTGCAACGCGAAAATGCAAGTAACAATGTCAGGACGAACAGTGGGTTTTTCATATGGGAGTAAAGCAATAGCTATTTCAGGTTATTGTGGATTGTAGGAGAAAGTTGAAGTCAGGTTTGCTATGCTTTCGAACATTATACATCTTGGTATAGCTGCTGCATGTAGAGCTTGAAATGTAGAGGGTAAAATCATTTTATCCTGTTGAGAGATCTTGCTGAAATGATCGGGAGACTAAAAAATTTTGTAGGCCTCTTATTCCATCAGTAAGTAATACCTTTTGGTCTTTCCTTAGGAACTGTAATTTTTGCGCTCTCTCGAGCCAGTACTGAAATAGATATAAATACCCACATCACACCGCCATTAAATATATGAAAAGGACCCAAACCCCACTTGATTAATAACTATAAAAATATTTTTTTAATAAAAATATTATCTTACGTAACGCCACTCAGTAAATTATAGAAATGAAGATCTAATTTAAGATATTCTCTACATCTACTTATAAAACTCCAAAACATTTCACTTTCATATCATTAATATAGCATTATTATGTATAATTAATGAAAAATAGTCACATCATGGCATTAAGTATAATATTTCATTTCTAATGATAATAATGTCATCAAACAATCTCAAGGTTTGTAGATTTTAATATCCAATTCACAGGTATACTCAGAAAATTACACACCGCAAAATCAGACCTGTAAATTATTTTTAGCAAGTCTTGAAGTTTTTATTAACCAATTGAATTTGAAGTCTAAATATGTCAGAAATCCTGCAGGCCTTCGTGTAAAAGCCTATTGTTTATTGTAGTGTGTTTTGTTTTTTTTTCTGAAATGCAATTAATTAGTTCTCAAAACTGACGAAAGATGGATTTTGGAAAATAGGAATATGATGTAGGAAAATTGACATTTCACTGAAAATTACTATTTTTCTGAAAAACTTTGGGTTCCAAGCTTCAAAATGAGGTGTCATTTATTGAAATCCGTTCACCCGTTTCCCCGTAATTTCCATTACCAGTTCAAATTATATATATATATATATATATATATATATATATATATATATAGATTGGAATACCAGACTAACCTTCAAATTAAACGTGCGCACAATTAACATCAAATACTTCCAAAGGTATTAAACTTATGACTTTATTATTATATAATAGAACTGAATTCATTAGTTTGCTATTAACCTTATTACAGTATTACAGTTACTATGGCAAATAGATCACGAATTAATTAACACTGTACAAGGAACTAATATGATAAATATCCGAATGATGGCGTTACTATACTTATCGACTATCAATTAATTGTGTTACTATAGGCCTACATATCGTCGTTGTTCCTGCAATAACTCCTATGTTACATATTTATCGATTTTCAGATTTTTGCTCTATTAAATAACTTAAATAGTGATACAGCAAATAATAAAATCTCCTGTATGTAATTATATTTCTTTGTTTCGAAAATGTAAGAATCACAGTCTCTTATGTACGGCTGCCATAGGATTAATAAATGTGTTTTCTCTTCCTACTGAAACATTTTATATTTTGCACATAGGAGTTATTGCAGGAACAATGATGATATGTTAAATCGATTCGCTATACTACTGCATTTACTATTCTATTATTCTTATTGAGGTAAGTCAAATTGCCGTATTTTTATGAAAACAGTTTTTCGTACTTGCAATGTAATATGCGGACATACGTGACTCCATATAGGCTATTACATCATCCAACTTATTGATCGGGAAAACTGTGACTCTTCCTTAGATCCTAACCTAACATTCACATCATTGTTATTGTTTACACTATTTACATATTCTACAATACTTAGCCTACACGTTATAGGCCTACACTACTTACACATTCTTTTTCATTCCTTCCAGGCCCTCCAGATTTTGTTTCTCGAATATCCTGGTAGATTTCGGCATTGTAATCACTAATTCAAGTTTACGCAAAACACAATAACACGAACTTTTTTTAACCGTCAAAACAACATACCCGTACAATAACAAACAGGGCAGTCAAAAGCTAAATGCATAAAATACCTGGAAGTGCAAAGAAAATTTCCACAACCAAAGAGAATACAACCAATTCTCCAAAGATTATGATAGAAAAGGGGCATGTTTCACATTTATCGTGAAATTTAAATCCCTTTTTTACATTCAAAATACGTACATTAGAGAAAATAATTAAATTATACAAAGACAAGAGACCTTTCCGGTTCGGAATACATGTAACTTACATTTACCGAAACTCAGACACTTACTTAAAATTCATACCAATAGAAAGAGGAACTAAGAAATTCTGTTTTGGTACATTATATGTGGTAAGAATGCTGCGTGATAACAAGAGGTAGGAAGTTCGTACCAAAAACATAGATTTCAGATTATGTGCAACCACACACATGCAGATCATCTCACTAGTTGTCTCCTGTTTACTATAATCTGTTCACATAATCATCTCACAGTACATTCGCAACTGTGGATGGATGACTTTCGTAACTATATTACAACAATATACACAGTAGAGAAGCAGTTTCATTAGTGCTAACGTTTGCAGTGAAGTTGTGCAGTTTAGTGAGCAGAATGTAAATCTTCCAATCACACGAAGTTGAACGCAAAACTTTAAGAGTTACTGGAGATAACTTATATATTGCGTGGAAATTATGTAATATGTATAGGCTACATAATGTAAGGAAGGAATATTATTTTGGGGACGCTGAGCTACAAAATATTTATATGAAATATTTTTCTTTGTTTGGGCGATACAACAATCAAGGGGAACATTCTGCTTCAAAATTTGACTCAAAATAGATATAATTTTGTCCTTTCTCAACCTACGTAAGATGTTGGTATATTTCAATATCCCTACAAACAAGTGACTGCAGGAGTCTACAGCAGAATGACTGCTGCAGTCCAGAAATATACAGGGTGTTAAAAAAATTCGGGGCATAATTTCAGTTATGTATTTCCCACATGTAGACAATCAAAATAGTTCATTACAACATGTGTCCGGAAATGCTTTATTTCCGAGTTATGGCCTTCACAACATTGAAATTCACCGGAACGTTTTTCTTTCCGCAGGTCGTTGCCGTCAAAGGAGACATTAAGAGGGCACTCTGACAGTTCATTCCGAGGCGAAGGTTACATTCAGTGTTGTGTAGGCGTTAGACTGTGCGACATGTATTCAAATCAAGAGCTGGCAGAGATACACTTCATGTACGGTAAGGCGGACGGCAATGCTGCGCTGGCTCGTCGTTTATACCAGGAGAGGTACCCACAGCGATCGGAAGACATTTGTACGTCTCCATTACCGTCTGTGCGAGTATGGAAAATTTAACTCCCCTGATTTGGGAAGGGGACGACCAAGATCTACAACTCCAGAAGTACAGGAGGAGATTCTGGAGGCTGTGAACATGACTCCTTCTATCAGCACACGAAGGGTAGCGTTGAAAGTCAGTGTTCCTAATACGACTGTCTGGAGACTGTTGAAAGAGTATCAATTGTATCCTTATCATTTGCTACGTGTACAGGCCCTGTCACTAGCAGATTACCCTGCACGAGTTAGGTTCTGTCAGTGGTTCTTGCAGCAGTGTGGTGTAAATCCGTACTTTCCTGCCTTAGTATTATTTACAGATGAAGCACAGTTCACACGAGATGGCATAACAAATTTCCACAATCAGCATGTATGGGCGTATGAAAACCCACGTGCAACTGTTCCATCTCATCACCAGATGCGGTTCTCCCTCAACATGTGGGCCGGTATCATTGGTGATCGATTAGTTGGACCCCATGTACTTGTAAACAGACTTACGGGGCAGGCGTACACAAACTTCCTGGAAAACACCATACCTCATGTTTTAGAAGACACTCCACTGATCAATCGTCAACACATTCACTTCTTGCATGATGGTGCTCCTGTACACTTTAGTCGTACGGCTCGCCGGTACTTGGATCGAAGGTTTCCTGATCGATGGATAGGTAGAGGTGGCCCAATTGCTTGGCCTCCACGCTCACCTGATCTAGACCCTCTCGATTTCTACTTGTGGGGACATTTAAAATCATTGGTTTATTCGTCTGCGGTGCCTGATTTGGAATCCCTTCGGAATCGAATTGTGGCATGTTCTGAGGACATACGCAATACTCCTGGAGTTTGGGATCGTGTTCGCAGGTCAATGAGACATCGATGTGAGGAGGTCTGTATTCAAGCAGGAGGTGGACATTTTGAACATCTTCTGTAATGACAACGACCTGCGGAAAGAAAAACGTTCCGATGAATTTCAATGTTGTGAAGGGCATAACTCGGAAATGAAGCATTTCCGGACACATGTTGCAATGAACTATTTTGATTGTCTACATGTGGGAAATACATACCTGAAATTATGCCCCGTATTTTTTAAGCACCCTGTAGAAATGACTAACGCCACGAGATGTGGAAGAATAATATTATTGTTCAAATATATATAGGCCTACCAATCCACAAGTCCCAATAGTCATTAAAACGAAAAATGAAAAGTGTTCTTGAAACGAATTATGGGTTTAATGTGATGTGGCTTATACTAAGTGATCTATTATATTCACAATGCTGTTGTTCACTTGGTGATACAATAAGGAATATATTATATCATATTTCAGATTTGCTCCAGTTACGTCTTGAGACGTAGAACGGACATTTTCAGGGTACAAATATTATTTTTCTGAACATAGAAAAGTTTATTTTTTGATAAACTGAAAATGTACATTATAATTAATTTTAACGAGGCTAGATACATTTAATTACGTATTTTGTTTGTTATTATTATAAGATGGGTAAATTATTTTATAATGAAAATTACGAAGAATGTAGTTGTCAATTTTTTTTTACACAAAGTTAATTGTTTATTTTGTTTGTGATTCTAAGGCCATTGATCATTGGCATAAAGATAAGTTTGGCTACCACCCGACTGTACACGTTTTGCTGATTTATTGACGTTGAGAATTGCGTCACTATAAGACAAAGATAAAGATAAAGATATCCTACTGTGTCCCATGTAGGGCAAAGGCCTCCTTAAATAAGAGAAAGCTCTATTTGTCTAACGTGATGAGCTAGTTCACGTTAGACGTGATATTTAAGTCTAAGGATTTGAATTCTTTTAACAATGATTCTCTCACTGCCTTTCACAACTTTTTGTCTATGCACAAATGTCTCTCGAGTAGTTTCCACTTTCTTCTGTCTCTTGCCTCTCTGGACCACTGTTGACCTGCCTGTTCTCTGAAGAAGTCTGCCCATCTGCGCCGAGGTCTGCCTTGAAGTCTCCTTCCTATACGGGGGTCCCACATGGTAGCTCGGTATGTCCATCTCCTTCAGAGATACGCCCATAATTTTGCGCATCATTTTCCTTTGACACGTTTGTAGTTTGGTCCTTGTTTCTCTGTTAGCGACCATGTTTGGGATCCATAAAGAAGTACAGGGTAAACACAGGTCACTATAGTCCCAGCTTAATAGTTTTGGACGAACTTCTTACCTTTGGTAATAACATTTGTTCATTATTGAAACGAAATGCCTGCTATGGAGGACAGAAAAGCTGTTCCTATCCTTCATTTTCATATAAACAAATCACTCGTTAGGTGGCAATTGAAATAAAAGTAACATAATTGTAATTACAGCAAAATTGTTTTGAGATAAGTTAGGATTTATACAAACAGTAATGGCTATACGAGGGAGAGTCAAGAAGTTGTTACGCACAGACGAAACAAAGAAGCAGTATTGCAAGATGGCGGAACCTTTGCATGAATCTACCGTTGGCGCTCCGATCCAAGCAATAATGCACGCTTCGCCTCTGGCTGGTAATGATGCATCAAGACTCATAACCTGTTACTATCCGAGCTAGCATATCGTTCCCTTCATCCTGTCTGCTCTGATCAAGTCACCAACCTGTTACACATTTGCCTATAAGACAATCTCTATTGTTCGAATGATTCGGTGTTCCAAACTTGCCCGTCCTTCAGAGAACTTCTGTACTCAATTGCAGACAGCTTGATGTGACACACAGTGCTCAATTTACAAGAGAAGAATTTCTTTATGAATATCTTTCACTGCTATATCTTTAACAAGAAAAATTCCACAGCGGAGCGCTCTTTGACAATGGTATATTCGTGCAGATGTGCAGCCATCTTGCAACTGCTGTTTCTTTGTTTCGCTTGTATAGATTGTGTGCACATTGATCATCTTGACACCTGGATAGTACTGTCCTCTAGCAGTATAGCTTCAGGAATATTATTAAAAAATGTACTGTAATTTGCTAATTTGATTTATGGCTTACTGACTCGCCAGTGCATTTTCACTTTACAGTATGATTTTTCAACAGACGCTATTTGCAGCATCGCAAGACATATAAAACTACATCTGCAGTGTCAAGAGAGAAGTTTTCTTGATCTCCGTAAAGTACAGAATAACGGTCTAGATGTCTGCTACATTTATGTGGAATATTTTCAGCCATGGATTTTGTTCTTTCAGTGCAAAACTTAGGTAACGCTGAATGACTGGATTTGCTTCCCTTTACAAGAAAGCCTTGATCTGAGATTTTTATCATCGTTCCTTAAAATATCTATTATTCCTAGCTATATGGTATCTATACCACGAAACTAAGAGTTAAAATTGAGAACAACAGTTTTATTTTAAATATTTATTGTGTATTTGAGTATAACAGAAGCAGATTTTAAAAGAGATATATCATATTTCAATTACGTTTTTAATGCGTGTTACAGACTTGTGATGTAAACACGACCTTCAATGAAACAAACAAAATTTTAATAGATGTCTCTTCAATATAAAAATTTACATGAATGGGGTTTTCGACTGCAGGATATGAACATACCAACATCGAAACTTTTAATTTCCCCTTTATCACGTAACGGAGATTACTATTAAATAAAGCAATGATCACTTTGTTGGCCGCCCGGTGTTTTGTGTGGGGCCCCGGCAGATGGCCAGCTGGTGACGTCACTTTAATTTCCACATAGTTGTAGCTAGTGTCACTAACAGCAGCACTAGTCTGTTTTTCTCAGCCAATTGTGTTCACAGATGAATTCACGGATAATTACCGCCCAGGCGGCGATAGACTCTGTTGCCAGAGCGTGTAAAACGCAGTGAAATGCTAGATGCTTTCGTTTTAGACACATGATGCGTGTGTTATTGGTATGGTGGACACAGCATGTATGTTTAATCTGATGGTATTTTAAATGAGGTTTATGTTCTTTATTTTACGAATTTTATTCTCACACTGGAGGTCTCGCCTGTTAACACGTTTCATTTCCGAAAATATTGAATGATTTCAGATAAAACTGGTTAACAAATACAAATATAGTATTTCAGGTAAAGCTCCCTGTAAAGCAGATTTGAATAATTTCAAGGGAAAAATTGTTCCGGGGCCGGGTATCGATCCCGGGACCTCTGGTTGAACGTACCAGCGCTCTACCAACTGAGCTACTCGAGAACTCCACCCGACATCGTCTCAACTCTTCCCTTTATATCCACACAACTCGCGTGGGCTGACGAAAAGCCAGAGACCCACATCGAGTGCACACAATCTCTGTGTGACTTGGAATTGTGGTTTTCTATTAACGTACCGTACACAGTGACGTATATATTATGCAAATCTAGTCTTTCAGGTAAAGTTCCCTGTAAAGCAGATTTGAATAATTTCAAGGGAAAAATTGTTCCGGGGCCGGGTATCGATCCCGGGACCTTTGGTTGAACGTACCAGTGCTCTGCCAACTGAGCTACCCGGGAACTCCACCCGACACCGTCTCAACTTTTCCCTTTATATCCACACAACTCGCGTGGAATGACGAAATGCCAGAGACCCACATCGAGTGCACACAATCTCTGTGTGACTTGGAATACCCGGCCCCGGAACAATTTTCCCTTGAAATTATTCATGTATCGCTCATATTCATCAAATAGATATCAGTAGACTAAAATTGAACATCATTTAATTTATTGTAGAACTGTTGGTATTGCCATACCTCAAGAAAATATCTTAAGGCATTAAAGACTTACTATGAATGTACCCAGATAAAATTAAATAAATATTTAGGTCCAATCTTTTGCTGATAACACTCTTTTAAACTTAAGTGGTACAAACTGGAAAGAAATATCTAAATTTGCAAATACGAGACTTAAAATTGTTAAAAATGATTAGGTGCAAACCTTGTTTCTTTTTCTTAAAATAAAACAGGACTCCCTCCAAGTGAAAAATATTTTAAAATAACTTTACGTATCGGAAATGGTTCAAATATAATTCATGCTTAATTTCTATAATTCTTACATGTGAACAAGTAAAATATTTAGGATCTATAATAAACCAAAACTTACGTTGGAAAACATAGGATATATCGATCATTTTTGCTCTAAATAAAGAACATTTATATATAGCCTATATATTACCAACAACTATCCCTTCTGCTATGTATGTAATGCAATTTATTTGTTCAGCTATTATCTTGTTATAAAGCCTTGGACCGAAGTTGCTACTGTGATTATATGCTATAGTTGTGGTACATTTAGATTCTGTCAAGCATAGTCTGATCTTTTGGTTTTATATTTACGTGAATACAAATTGAATATATTTCGGTTTTAATGTACGAAATTCAATAAGACATTGTTATAAATTTGATGGATATCAAATACTGAATACAGCAGCTCTGAAGGATAATCATGAGGTTTATTAAGACATTTTTATTATTCTTTTCTGTAGCAGTGTTATTGGCATAAGGGCGGTAATAAAAGCCCTACCCTATCCTATAGTACCATATTTCAATATAGCTTGTACTTACTAATGCAAGGTAAATCGGTCGTAAAGTATGGACAGTCAAGTAATTTCGTAGGATAACAAAATAGTGAATAATTTTTCTTAATCTATTGCACAGAAAAAGAACATGTTTATCCCAACGAAAGTGTTTGTCGATTATTATTAGAAAGTAATGTTGATTTTGGTGTAATTCTATGTTGTCTCAGCATCATTTTATGATTAAACACTTCCAATAGTATCTTCTAGTAATTTTATCCATTCTACTACAATTTTTATTTTATTTTATATAGGCCTATCGTGCTGTGTTTTAGTTCTTGAGATGTTTGAAACCCCTGAATCCAAATCAATCGATGGAGGTCAATCTCTCAAAATCCTGTAACATCCAACTATCCTTTATGATGCAATGTAGGCTACGTGACATGATTCCAAAATAATTTCAAGAAAACGTGTGGATTACTGACGGGACGGGCGAAGTGGAAAACACGAAGAAAATTAAGTTATTTGCCGGATAATGGGGAGAGGAGGTGAATCTCCTGCGTGACCCCTGGATCGCGGTGTAATAGCCCAGGTGTGAGCGTTTATGAAGCCGAGCCATTATGTCTTATTTATTCAGTAATTTCTGAATTTGAGCCTCATTAGTTTAATTGCTCCTTTGCTTGGATCATTAAACGTCGCCGAAGAAGTGCTTAAACTTCTGGGATGTAAGTGAATTTTAATTTCCTCTTGACTTAACTCTGTAGTTTATACATACATCACAGACTACGCTAGTAATAATAATAATAATGATAATAATAATAATAATAATAATAATAATAATAATAATAATAGTGTACGAAATGGAAATATAAAAATTGGAAATTTATCTTTTGAAGAGGTGGAGAAGTTCAAATATCTTGGAGCAACAGTAACAAATATAAATGATATTCGGAAGGAAATTAAACACAGAATAAATATGGGAAATGCCTGTTATTATTCGGTTGAGAAGCTTTTATCATCCAGTCTGATGTCAAAAACTCTGAGAGTTAGAATTTATAAAACAGTTATACTACCGGTTGTTCTTTATGGTTGTGAAACTTGGACTCTCACTTTGAGAGAGGAACATAGGTTAAGGGTGTTTGAGAATAAGTTGCTTAGGAAAATATTTGGGACTAAGAGGGATGAGGTTACAGGAGAATGGAGAAAGTTACACAACACAGAACTGCACGCATTGTATCCTTCACCTGACATAATTAGGAACATTAAATCCAGACGTTTGAGATGGGCAGGGCATGTAGCACGTATGGGCGAATCCAGAAATGCATTTAGAGTGTTAGTTGGGAGGTCGAGACGTAGATGGGAAGATAATATTAAAATGGATTTGAGGGAGGTGGGATATGATGATAGAGACTGGATTAATCTTGCTCAGGATAGGGACCAATAGCGGGCTTATGTGAGGGCGGCAATGAACCTCCGGGTTCCTTAAAAGCCAGTAAGTAAGTAAGTAAGTAATAATAATAATAATAATAATAATAATAATAATAATAATAATAATAATAATAATAATAATAATAGAGGTATGATTTCCTAACCAAAAAAGTCTCACAGAAAAATCATTCTTAATTATTTACTGCTGACAATAAATTATTACCTTGGATAATATGGCAAGAGGTTTTCATTTTGTATACAAATTGAAGAACGCTCGTAAATTTCTCCAAAGAAAATGAAAACTGTAAGTGATATTTAATAAGGCTATAACCTCGAATACAATAATATACGAATAATTAATAATTAATAAAGATAATAAAGTACAATATTATTGAATAAGATACTTGATTTAGTTACATCGAAACCTATTTCATTGACTGGCACGATTTACTGCATCCGTAAAGGAGAATGAAAATATTTATTTACAAATACGACGAGAACACTATACAGTGTCCAACAAGTCCCGTATCATAGTGTAAATTATAATACGTGCTCGATATGAGCTCCTTCAAGTTCATAACACGCCTGGAGGCGAAATTTCATGCTATTGAGAATGCGGTGTAACATATCAGCGATGGTTTCACGACGTTTTTCTTCGATCCTGTTCCTAGATGTTGCAGATCACGGATCTTCACTTCGGACACCTTTTCCTTCAGGTAACTCCATAAGGTGAAATCAAGGGGATTTAAGTCTGGCGATCTTTGAGACCATTCTCTAGGTCCCCTGCGTCCTATCCACCGATTACGGAAGTTATCGTCGAGCCAAATTCTCACACTACAAATTTTATGATATAGCCTATGATGCGGAACTTGTCGGACACCCTGTAGTGTAAAATACTTTAACTGCTCATGAATGGCAGAAACGACGGAATAATATAAATATTCGATTTATTATGGTAATAATGAAATTTTTAATAATGATATGAATGTCTCATATTAGTTCAAAAATCTCAAAGAGAGGCGACATAAAGGACAAGAAATAAATTCTTGAATGTAGGTAATGATAACTGATTGTTTAATAAACAGATAAATTTCCTTTTTTTGTGGATTGATTGATTGATATTGAAGATGATGTTGATTGGTTAATTAGTACAGGGTTTTTCAAAAGTAAAGCGTAATTTTAATTGCTCGTCTTTTCTTCATTTTCTACACAATCTTAAAACTTCCGTCACTATCTTATTACACATAAAATGGGATTTTTTGAATCAACATAAAACGACTTTGTTTGCTTCTGATTATCCTGATTGTCATATTATCAGTAGGCACTTTCTTGTAACTTGGCCTGCAAGATCGCCAGACATATACCCAGCAGATTATTGGTTGTGGGGCTATCTGAAGAAAAGAGTGTTCTTGATAATTATTAGTGAGTCGAAGGACTCCAACGCACACGCTGTAGCTGATATTCGAGGACACGAACTCAGAGCTTCTGTACAACAGCACTGAAGAGAGTCTGTTACTTGTAAAAGAAAAAATATGGTGGACACATACAATATCTACGACGAAGTTACGATGATGTTGTAGGTGATGATGCAAAAAATCTCATTTTTGTGTAATTTGCTAGTGCCAGGATTTCTAAGATTCTGTAGGTAATAACATAAGAAACAAAAACGTTACCTCTTACTTTGGATAAAAAAACATATCGGTTTATTTAATTAATTTATTATTATACTCATTTATTTATTTATTTTATTTTTATTTATTTATTTAGTTATTTATTTTATTTTTATTTACTTAGTTATTTACTTATTTATTTAGTTAATTACATTCTTACTTACTGACTTATCGACTTATTGACTTAACTTATTTATTTACTTATTTATTTAACTTATTTCCTTATTATTTATTTATCTATTTATTTATTTTATTACTTATTCATTTATTTATTTACTTACACATTTATTTATTTTATTATTTATATATTTATTTATTCACTCATTCATTCACTTACTTATTTATTTGCTGATTTGATTGACAAAAATAACGAAAATGGCAGAGTTGATTACTTACAATGATAGAAGGATATAATTGTGATATAAATTACATTCGATGCCATACACAATAAACAGGATTACCGCGAGAGAAACGGTTCCAGAACCGTCTTGATAAAGCCTCGCCGAAATTGAAGCCAGACTGTCTGCGATCAGTAGTAAGAAGTTCCAGATATTCTTGAAGAGGATTTCTTGGCTTGATGGCAATTAACTTTCCGGGTTTCGAGAGAAGGTGCCGATGATTGGTTCCGCTCGATAATGGTGTACGCCGCTCTTACATTCAGCTCGTGAACAACACAATCATGTCTTTACTTGGAGTGGATATGAGGGAAAAAACCTGGACCGTGGCATTAGCTCACAGATTATGCACATTAGTTTTGAAATACCTGTTGTTAGTTTGTTGAATAATAACTGTAGAAACCGCGTTTATTACAAGCCTGTAAGAGCGTCAAAAATGGTAAACTAATACACGAGCTGGCGGCTGACCCATTCAGCATTGTGATAAATATCGGGACAGTCCCAAGCAAAAGCTTGTACACCTTGGAGGAGCTCCATACTTTCGCTTTTGAAGTTGGACTGCTGGCAAGTGAATTTTGGACTAGTTAGCTTCAAGGAAATTATCACGCCAGGGAATCACATATGGGAACAAGTCCAAAACAATCATTTCAAGATTATACATATCATCATCAACATCATCCTCTTTTTCTTCTTCTTATTCAGTTTATAGATATAATGATCTGAATGTGTTTCAGCAACTTATTTTTGGCCATTCCCAAACTCGTAAATTTTCAGTATTCATCCCAGCACTAAGAGAAAAGTGTGCTCCAACACTCCACAGGACAATCCAAAGCAGGAGTCATCAACTTCTACTCTTGCGTTTTGTGTCCAATCCCTGATCACACGGATTGATCAGCCTAATGGACTTTCAAGACAACCACTTTTATCAATTTCACTATGCTGACATCTAGCAACTGCTAAAGAAGTCACGTTATAACCCTTATGGAATTGCATGGAATAATAGCTTGCAACTGTACTTCCATCTAGCGGTCGTTATCAAAATATGCATTATCGACAGTGGAGGCTCTGGTGCGTTTACTCTTTTTATGTTGCCATTTCATAACATGGGTATGGCCAATATGATATAGCCTTATGTGGCCAGGGGTGCAAACCAGAAAACGAAACGTACCTCCTAATTTAGGTATGTTTGTTGAACAATATTTCATCTAACCTGGCTGTGTCAACATTAAGGTCTAAACCACAACATACAACCTAACAAAACAAAAACAAGACAACAAACACAAACAATAATAAACACAGAAACGGCAACACAAAATATACATAAAATCAACATCAACAATAAGAAACATAAACAAAATAAAGAAGTCCATAATAAACTAACAAGAATAGAAAATTATAAGCACATTCAAAACTAAACAAGAAGAACCTAGTTTTCGTTAAAGCAGATAAGAGGAAACTGTGCAGTAATCAAGAATTAAAACAAGAAACTCAATACATTATGGCAAATACGAAATTTATAAACACAAGAAAATACACCCAAAACACATCCTCAACGCTCAACTAAATTTTAAAGCAAACATTACCAATTATGAACATACTACATCAAGACAACAGGAAACAGAAAGTTAGCGTGGAACCTCAATAGAATTCAGAAGATTACGAAAATTATATTGAAGTAGTCGGTTAAGGTAAGTTTAATATTAACACAGTGAAGTAGTTGTTCATTGAAAATAACTTAAGTTCTTTAGTGATATGTAAGTGTTACAAGAGTGCAATCAAGAGTGAAGTAGACAAAATATTTCGTTGTGCTTCAAAGTATAGGTGGCCAACATTCACACCTTGAAACGCAGAAAGGTGAAGAAAGTATACTTAAGACAGAAGCAAGTGAACGATGAGAGGCACGTTCCGGCCGTATTAATTCCTATGTGCCTTTATGCTTCAGAAACCATTGACAGGCAAAGCCACACAGAAACAAGTCTGTGCCAGATCTCCCGTCTCATTTGTGTTTCAATTACATCCTTCTCTTTATAGAGTTATAGGTAATTTAACTTCCACATTTCCATGCAAAAGATGCGATCATTACCATCATAGCTTTGATGTTTATCGCTCTTCTATGGATTATGAACCAACAGACTTACACAAGTAACATGACTTCCTGATAAACTACAGATAATATACAAAGAAAATAACATGTTATATTTACGTTTTACTTACAGTGGCTTTAATCGCTAAGTTATATGGTGCACACAATAAGCAAATTTAGGTTATATTGAGGCTAACAATTAACACAGTCACTGATGTAGCATGTTGATGACTTCTTCCGACAAAATTAGATGCTTCAGTATGGTGGCGTTGTGGTTAGCATATATGTAAATTTGCAGGTGAATAAAAACACTGTTCTAAAAATTAAAAATTAGTACTATTCAAAACTTTCTATATTTGCTTCTGCTTTGCAAGATCTTCTACTCGAGGACAAATATATTAGTAACCTTTTCAATTTTGTGAACATAATAATAATGTAGTTAAACTAAATTACCATTTTTGTGGATACGAGGTATCACTTCTTAGCCATAGAGTATGTGCTTCTAGTATTCGGGGGCCCGAGGTTCGGGCGTGGTCATACAAGTTATATTGGTTCATGGTCTAACCACTAACTGCACTAGCATTCAGCTTTCGCTTATAGTGTTGTTAAATAAGTATTTGAAATTCTGACTTTTTTTCATTTCACCACGGATCTCGGAACATAATTGAGGATGTTCTGCAATAACAAGGTATGTAGGCTACACATATCTCGGTATAGTCACCACAATTAATGTATCAAAATAACAAATTCAATAACGAGATTTTAACGAATAATACATGAAACTTATACAAATAAACTATCAACAATACTAATTAAAAAACACAGATTTGCAAAGGCATTTATTTGTTAATGAAAACAATGTTACTTTTACTTATTGCCAAAAATCCACTTCTTACACATATATCTTGTTATTGCAGAGGAATTATGCCCATCCTCTGTGCGAGGAAAGATGTAGGCTATTATACGTCAAAATAAAAACTAATCTACAAACAATAATAAAAAATATTCTTAAATGTGGCCCAGAAAGTTGGATATTAACTGAGGAATATGTAAAATAGAAGAAGTGATCCCGAAATGGATGATATTCGTAGAAGCATTCTGATGTCAAGAATGTAGCATAGAGAAATAAGTTAAGGGAGCGGGGAGGGGAAGTATATGAAGGAAATTATCATAAATCGGGTGGAAAAGAGAACTCTACAATGATATGGGTGCGTACAGGGAATGGAGTGTGAAAAATGTCCAAATCAAGTTATAAATAAGTTCACCAGAAGGCAGGGGAGCAGAAGAATAGCTAGTATAGCATGGTGTGGAGGAGTTGGTAAATTCATGGAAAGAGCGTGGTTTAGAGTGACAATGTGAAGACCGAAATTTGTGGAAAATAAGAAAAAAAGGAAATCACCGTAAAAGGAAATATCTATGAAAGCAAAAGGTAAAAATAGTGATTTTCATTATCATCATAATATACATAACCATCATCATCAACTACTTTCACTATTACCAATTTTCGAAAGTGCAGAAAGCTTTCCGTTTGTATCAATACATTCTCAATTGTTTCCGCTATCATTAGCCAATTGATATTGGCAATGTCAACAAACGGTCTGGACGAGAACGTTCCTGTGCACTGCAGAATAAGTAGGCTTCTTATGCATATATTATTAAGTGAATTGAGTGCCGATTGTATTGTCTCCTCTATCCCACACATCATGCATTCCTATTCAGCCAAAAGTCCGAATATAATATTCTAGTGATGGTCTGCCGTACCTCAAAGTCGTCAAGTCTCTCTGGGGAAAGAATGTTGCACCCTTGTGCTAAGTTCCAGTCCCTGTTTATAGTCGTCTAGAACCATCTGTCGAAACTTAGAAAAACCGCGAAGAACATACGCTACGGCGGAGGACCGATCCGATGCCAGATAAATATAGTAGTTTCTATGTTTTTCGAAACGGAGATGATAGTGAAAGGGGAAATAGGATGTGAGTTTGGTAGAATGAAGAGGGAAAATGGAAAAACTCTGAAAATAACCCTCACAGCTTTGGTTTTCTCGCCACAATTATAATTTCGCCATCAACAGGATTTCTACGTTCGTTATGGCTAAAGCTCTGTCAAGTGAATAATTAGACAAATGTACAGATCTAGGGATGCTTTCCAGTAAAAATAGATCTATGTCTGGCCACATCCAAATTTATAGGCAGAAAAAAGAGCCTATATTAGTGGCGTTAGTGCGCATTCTTTTGTCTCACCCTCCACCTCTAACACCTTATACAGAGTGTAGGCTATACAATTTCAAGTCAAATATTTTGGGAATACATTTCTAACAACAAGACATAACAACTTTCACATGAACATTGTTTTAGAAATGCTTACTTTCAGACTTACGCTACTTTATTTTGCTAACAAACAAGCTCATAGTACACGTGATGCTAAGCAACTTTTTACTAAAAAAACAACATATTAAAAATTGCTCAAAGTGACCTTCTCTTGCTTCGATGCATCTCCTGAACCTGCGTTCCATGCTTTGAACTTGGCGTACTCTATTGAAAACGCCTTTAACAGATTTAAATCTGGCGAACGGACAGGCCATTCAATGACTCCTTCACGACCAATCCATCTTTGTGGAAAACGGCGATTCAAACGAGGACAAATTCTCAGACTAAGGTGAGTTGCAGCTTCATCATGCAGGGATCACTTTCGACGGATTGCGTACAGAGGTACACCCTTTGACACGGAAGATGGCCGCTCTCCTGCAGCGTGAATTTGTCTAAGTATCGTTCGGGTTTACGCGAGATTTGCACGGGGGAATATTAAGCATCGAGTTCCGAGGATGAAATGAAGTCGTAGCAGAGACGTATCTGTATGTCACGAAACAACATATTCCCTACGAAGCCTTTATGGCTTAGCGGTAGAGTTCTTTCATCTCGTTCCAAAGACCGGGTTTCAAATCTCTCTATATAAATCGCACTCGTGTAAACACAGCGCATACGATGATTCCCGAGCTATTTCGAGGTGTGACTTCGTCTCTGAACAGCGATTGATTTCCATGTCAAAGGGTGTACATCACCCATTATATAGTGCAATTCGTTTCTGAGAAACCGCTCATACCTAGCTCCTATCATATGTAAGAAATAGGCACAAAATGATAAACAAATAAAAACAAAGTCCAAGGCTTGTTCTAAATAAAAAGTTACATTCTGAAAACAATCTGAGTTGACTATCCTTCAAGAGTCAATGTTAGCACAAATTCCTTATTACCTCTGAAAATAATTTTCAGGACCATGCTTATAAGAACGTTTTTCTAAGTGTTGTTATTAGGAACACGGCCCAAAATATTTGACACAAATTTACATACACCCTGTATATGAACAGTGGTTTTGCTCTCAATGATGCAGAATCAGGAACAATACAATAACCCGACTAGAATTTTAATATTTTAGGAACACGGCGCAAAATATTTGACACAAATTTACATACATCCTGTATATGAACAGTAGTTGTTCTCTCAATGATGCAGAACCAGGAACAATACAACATCCTGACTAGAATTTTAATACTTTAGGAACACGGCGCAAAATATCTGACACAAATTTACATACATCCTGTATATGAACAGTGGTTTTGCTCTCAATGATGCAGAATCAGGAACAATACAATAACCCGACTAGAATTTTAATATTTTAGGAACACGGCGCAAAATATTTGACACAAATTTACATACATCCTGTATATGAACAGTGGTTTTGCTCTCAATGATGCAGAATCAGGAACAATACTGTAACCCGACTAGAATTTTAATACTTTAGGAACACGGCGCAAAATATTTGACACAAATTTACATACATCCTGTATATGAACAGTGGTTTTGCTCTCAATGATGCAGAATCAGGAACAATACAATAACCCGACTAGAATTTTAATATTTTAGGAACACGGCGCAAAATATTTGACACAAATTTACATACATCCTGTATATGAACAGTGGTTTTGCTCTCAATGATGCAGAATCAGGAACAATACTGTAACCCGACTAGAATTTTAATACTTTAGGAACACGGCGCAAAATATTTGACACAAATTTACATACATTCTGTATATGAACAGTGGTTTTGCTCTCAATGATGCAGAATCAGGAACAATACAATAACCCGACTAGAATTTTAACATTTTAGGAACACGGCGCAAAATATTTGACACAAATTTACATACATTCTGTATATGAACAGTGGTTTTGCTCTCAATGATGCAGAATCAGGTACAATACAATAACCCGACTAGAATTTTAATATTTTAGGAACACGGCGCAAAATATTTGACACAAATTTACATACATCTGTATATGAACAGTGGTTTAGCTCTCAATGATGCAGAATCAGGTACAATACAATAACCCGACTAGAATTTTAATATTAGTGTAGAACATTTATTTTATCTCCAGATTGTCGTATTTCCCCTTAAATGAAAAATACTAGTTATCTTTGTTTGTTACAGATGTTTCAACCCCATTCTATTGGCTTTCATTTTCGGAATTAGCTTCGCTATACAATCCAAAACGAGTTAATGAAACATCTGAATTCCAATTTCGACCGAATTCTCTCTACAGTCCCCTTTCTCCTCCCCACCCCACACCCTGGGTCCGTCCATGCTCACAATAGGATAACCATAATAAGTTTTTTTAAAAGCAAAGTCCACGATAATTGGAAATAATTAAAAGCCATTTTAAATTTGCTGCAGGAGTTTTAATTAGTTTGCCTTTTGTCTGCTCTGCGAGCGGGGCAGTTCGGCAGAGGCATGGCCTCCCCTTTAAAAACGGTAATTACCCCCACGCAAAAAAAAAAACAAGGATTATTATTTATCATGTTATGAAAGGTGACTTCCTCTACAGACTGCAGAGTTTCAGAGCAGCCAATTAACTAGGACAATTGTACTAAAATGTGGCGAACTGGGCCTCCCAATTCTTTTGCATTTCAGTGTTTAAAAACATATAATTGTACGTGCTGACTATGCTCACTAATAGAAATTTAATTAAAGTTCAAAAGATTGAAAGAAAATAAATACTAAACGAGACAGAGGCGCAGGGCATTCGTCTGTAAAAATTGGCTCGTTATTCGTAGTCTACAGAGTTATTCAGGTGGAAAGCGCCATACATTGAGGGGTGATAGTGTGGGTGATTATATAAACATATGTCTTATTCTCAAAAGTTTAACAGAAATCAATCGAAACCATGAGAATCAGGAACAATGCAGTTGGTACTAAATTAAAGATCATTACCTTTATAATTTTCATTCATTCATTTCATTTAGTATCCTGCCCAAGGGCAGGTCTTTCACTGCAAACCCAGCATTTTCCAATCTTTCCTATTTTCTTCCTTCCTCTTTGTCCCCTCATATGATCCATATATCTTAATGTAGCCTATCATCTGATATCTTCTTCTACCCCGAACTCTTCTCCC
Source organism: Periplaneta americana (assembly GCF_040183065.1). Classification (NCBI taxonomy): domain Eukaryota; kingdom Metazoa; phylum Arthropoda; class Insecta; order Blattodea; family Blattidae; genus Periplaneta; species Periplaneta americana. Next base: position 30,799,849 of record NC_091117.1, read on the forward strand.
GTTCACCATTCCTTCCAGTGCATCCTTAGAAGGCAGTTTCTTCTCGGTCAGTGACCCAGCCAATTCCTTTTCCTCTTCCTGATCAGTTTCAGCATCATTCTTTCTTCACCCAACCTTTCCAACACAGCTTCATTTCTTATTTTGTCTGTTCATTTCACATGTTCCATTCCTCTCCATATCTACATTTCAAATGTTTCTAGTCTTTTCTCTTCTTCACTTCGTCGTAATGACCATGTTTCTGCACCGCACAATGCCACACTCCTACAAAGCACTTCGCATGTCTCTTCCTTAGTTTTTATCCAGAAGTCCACAAACGATGTTTATTTTTGTCTTAAAGGCTTCCTTTGCCATTGCTATCCTATTTTCCACTTTCTGGTAGCAGCTCATGTTACTGCTTATAGCACACCCCAAGTATTTTAACCAACTTTCTAAATAGTCATACTTTCTACACAACTGATTAATATTGTTTATGCTTATAAATTGAATTAATCTGCTTGATATATATTGCATAATTTTTGTATAACTTAACTGATGACTTGTATACGATGTAAATTCAATAGTATTATAGTCTGTATAGCTCAAATGATGCATTGTTTATGCTTCTAAATTGAATTAATTTGCATGATATATAATTATCCATTTTTATATCGTCGTTGTTCCTGCAATAACTCCTATATGCAAAATAAAAAATTTTTAGTAAGAAGCCGTACATGGGAGATTGTGAATTCTTACATTTTTTAAATAAAGAAATACAATTAGGCCTACATATAGAAGATTTTATTATTTGCTGTATCACTATTTAAGTTATTTAATAGAGCAAAAATCTGAGAATCGATAAATACGTCACACAGGAGTTATTGCAGGAAGAACGACGATATATCACAACTGAATTGTTTATGCTTTTAAATTGAATTAATTTACTTGCTATGTATTAGTATATTTTATAGCTCAACTGGTGAATAATTGTTTAGGTTTGTAAATTTAATCATCTGATTCCTATGTACTGAATATTTTTTGTACAGCCACCAACGTAGCTCAGTCGCAGACTTTCTAGCCTGCTGATCCGGAGCTGCACTCGGATTTGGGTTCGATTAGTGCTTGGGCTAATTATCTGGTTGGATTGTTACCGCAGTTTTTCCCAACCATACGGCAAATGTCAGGTCATCTATGGGGAATCCTCGGCCTCACTTCATCTCGCTAAAAAAATTGTAATCTTGTAAAATCTTGACTTGTTCAGAAACTAAATAAATAAATAAATAAATAAATAAATAAATAAATAAATAAATAAATAACTCATTTTTTAAACAATGACAATAGTCATGGGCGATATGATGATGATAATGATGATGATGATGATGTGATGATGATGATGATAATAATAATAATAATTACGACGACGAGGACGATAATGAGGAAGACGAGAACGACGACTACGATAATGATGATGGTTATTATTATTATTATTATTATTATTATTATTATTATTATTATTATTATTATTATGGGACAACAGGGGAACTGAAATGACAGTATTCGTATGAAATTCGTCATTCAGCCGTTTCATACATTACAAGCCTCTAATAACTCGCCAAATTTGAACTCCTGTTTCTTTAACGTCTGTCCATTCTTATTATTATCATTAATTTCTCTAAATAGATTTAAAAACCTCTAATGGCAATTACATTAATATTCTCATTATAGAAATATATTTTAGATTTATATATTTTTTTTTTCTCTCCCTGTAACATAGTTCTAGTAAGCTTATATTAAATTAATTTTCATCATTTTACTAGCTATCTCAAATCTCAAATTAATTATAATTGATTGAATTAAATTAGCTCATAAATTAAGTTACTACTTTACCTTATAGGTTTATCTAAATTTAAATAAATATGTAGTCTACTAGTCGTTAAAACTTAACTGAAGAATATTGCTGAAGAACCTTTTAAGTGTAATTTAAATATACTTACTTACTTACTTACTTACAAATGACTTTTAAGGAACACGAAGGTTCATTGCCGCCCTCACATAAGCCCGCCAGCGGTCCCCATCCTGTGCAAGATTAATCCAGTCTCTATCATCATACCCCACTTCCCTCAAATCCATTTTAATATTATCCTCCCATCTACGTCTCGGCTTCCCTAAAGGTCTTTTTCCCTCCGGTCTCCCAACTAACACTCTATATGCATTTCTGGATTCACCCATACGTGCTACATGCCCTGCCCATCTCAAACGTCTGGATTTAATTTTCCTAATTATGTCAGGTGAAATCTGTTGTCCAAAAATCTGAAAGTTAGAATTTATAAAACAGTTATATTACCGGTTCTTCTGTATGGTTGTGAAACTTGGACTCTCACTCTGAGAGAGGAACATAGGTTAAGGGTGTTTGAGAATAAGGTGCTTAGGAAAATAATTGGGGCTAAGAGGGATGAAGTTACAGGAGAATGGAGAAAGTTACACAACACAGAACTGCACGCATTATAATGTAAATATTCGTAATTAAAATATGTATTGTATTGATTAAGGCTGGTTGAGTGGAAGAGAAGGCCTTATGGCCTTAACTCTGCCAGCGAAAATAAAGAATTATTATTATTATTATTATTATTATTATTGTTATTATTATTATTATTATTATTATTATTATTATTATTATTTATCAGTATCTGTTTGGATGTATTCTGCGTATGTAGATTTTTAAATTTTTAGTTTAGGAAAATTGTGTCTTTAGACAATTCGTTTTAGGCAAAGATCACAACCACTAAATAAAGACGGACGTAATACATTCAAGAACCGCAAACAATGTGATATATGCATAAAATATCAGCAGCAGAATGCGTATACAGCACAGAGATACGGAGAAGCCCGGGGTCGGGCTGACATCATTACACATCATTACAGCAAGCAAAACACCCTTAAGCTCTTTATCTTCTCCTTTGTTTTTGTCTCATTCCGTTTGTATTGTTCTGTTTCCCATAACAAATAAATGCAGTAATACAACAAAGTGGTTTTTGGGGTCCGGCTGCAGACGACATTAGCGAGGTCTCCCAGGCCGCCCCACAGTATTATTTAAATCTTTTTTAAGGAGTCCGCCGCCGCCTGGAAAATGCCGTTTGCCTATTTTAATTATTATAGGGCTGTAATCCGCCATAAATGACCTTTTCGGGTTTTCTACCCATGTTCAGTGGGCCTTTATAACAGGGATGAAGAAGTTCTACATTAAAGAGGTCCTGGATCGTATTGAAATTTCACGAAATATTACAGAAGATTAAACATTAGTAAGGATTCCAATATTCAACTCTTTAAGTCGTTGTCACATTCAGTCTGTAGAAATAACTATAATTCAAATTAATATATAAGCTATTTTCATATTGATATCGTTTTTTCGTTCAGTCACTTTCAGATTTTGTAAATGACTCTTATTTAAATGTTCATGAGACTGAAAACAACTCTTCCTTTCGCTTAGTCAGAGTCTGTCTATGCATATAACTCTTAATTCAACTGTATATAAGACGAAACTATTCAACTACTTCCTTCGTTAAGTCAAATTAATTAATTCTGTGCAGATGACCCTCATTCACATGCATATGATACATAAATATTCAATTATTTATTTCGTTAAATCACATTAATTCTGTGCAAATGACCCTCATTCACATGCATATGACTTACAAATATTCAACTGTTTCTTTCGTTAAGTCACATTAATTTTGTGTAAATGGCCCTCATTCACATGCATATGATACGTAAATATTCAATTATTTCTTTCGTTAAGTCACATTAATTCTGTGTAAATGAGCCTCATTCACTTTCGTTAAGTCACATTAATTCTGTATAAATGATCCTCATTCACATGCATATGATACGTAAATATTCAATTATTTATTTCGTTAAGTCACATTAATTCTGTGCAAATGACCCTCATTCCCATGCATATGACTTACAAATATTCAATTATTTCTTTCGTTAAGTCACATTAATTCTGTGTAAATGACCCTCATTCACTTTCGTTAAGTCACATTTATTCTGTATAAATGACCCTCATTCACATGCATATGATACGTAAATATTAAATTATTTATTTCGTTAAGTCACGTGAATTCTGTGTAAATGTTTCTCACTCACATGCATATATGACATGCAAATATTCAACTATTTCTTCCGTTAAATCATATTAATCCTGTGCGAATGACACTCTTTCACATGCATGAAACGCAAATATTCAATTATTTCTTTCGTTAAGTCACATTAATTCTGTACAAATGACCCTCATTCATATGCATATGACACGCAAATATTCACCTATTTCTTCGGTTAAGTCACATTCAGTTTACACAATGACCCTCATAAATGCATATTACACTCGTATATTCACTTCTTTCTTTCGTTGGATCTCATTCAGGCTTTACAAATCACACTCATTAAATGCATATGAAACTACAATATTCAAAAATTTCTTTCGTTAAGTCACATTCAGTTTCTACAATGACACTCATAAAATGTATATTGCACTCGTATATTCACTTCTTTCTTTCGTTAGATCTCATTCAGGTTTTACAAATCACATTCATTAAATGCATATGAAACTACAATATTCAACTATTTCTTTCGTTAATTAAGTCGCATTCAGTCAGTGCAATACATATGAGACGCAAATTCAATCTCTCATTCAGATGCATATGACACGCAAAACATTCAACTCTTTCTTTCTTGAAGTCACATTCTGTTTCTGCAAATTATTCTTATGCAAATTCATGTAAAACAGCTTTCTTACATTAAATTACATTCATATCTTTGCAAATCACACCCATTTAATTTTATAAGATACTCCAATATTCAACCTTTTCTTTCGTAAAGTCACATTCAAGCGTTGTAAATGACTCTCATTCAGTCTCTGCAAATGACTCTCATTCAGTCTCTGCAAATGACTCATTCAGTCTCTGTAAATGTCTCTCATTCAGTCTCTGTAAATGTCTCTCATTCAGTCTCTGCAAATGACTCTCATTCAGTCTCTGTAAATGTTTCTCATTCAGTTTCTACAAATGTCTCTCGTTCAGTCTCTGTAAATGTCTCTCATTCAGTCTCTGTAAATGTCTCTCATTCAGTCTCTGCAAATGACTCTCATTCAGTCTCTGTAAACGTCTCTCATTCAGTCTCTGCAAATGACTCTCATTCAGTCTCTACAAATGACTCTCATTCATTCTCTGCAAATGACTCTCATTCAGTCTCTGTAAATATCTCTCATTCAGTCTCTACAAATGACTCTCATTCAGTCTCTACAAATGACTCTCATTCATTCTCTGCAAATGACTCTCATTCAGTCTCTGTAAATGTCTCTCATTCAGTCTCTGCAAATGACTCTCATTCAGTCTCTACAAATAACTCTCATTCAGTCTCTACAAATGACTCTCATTCAGATGCATATGAGACGCAAACTTTCAACTCTTCCTTTTGTAAAGTCACACTGTCATTTAGCAGACAACTCATTAGTGTGCATACAAGACTTCAATATACCTACAACTCTTTTCTTTTAAGTAATATTTAGGCTGTGAAATGCATATTAGACTACGACATCGAAAACCTTCTTTTCTTAAGTCGCATTCAGATATTGCAAATTATTCTAATTTAAATGTACATGATACCCGATATTAAAATTATTTCTTTTGCTTAGCTATACTCAGTTCCTCCGAATTGCTCTAGTTTATATCCACATGAGACACCATCCATCCTTACGTTGAGTTTCTAGCAATGGATGCACAAGAAAGTATGATAATGAATGCGTCCTATCATTAGATTCATTCAGTTTAAGAAAATTAATTTAATTTAATTTAATTTAATTGCACATGCGACTACGGTGTGAAATTCTTCGTTTTATTCCATGCATTCATTTTGTGCCAATTAATTTTCTTCAATACAGAATAAATTTCGATACTAATCTTCCTTTGTTAGTCACATTATATCACTGCAGGTTGGTTCCTGCCAGTGCCTTATTAAATGCTTATCATTGTTTTTCTTTAGTCTCATTTGAATTATGGAATGAGAATGATTGTGCTAATAAGGTACATTCTCATAAGACTAGAAATAATCATAAAATAACTGTTCCTAAATTTAGATTAGCCAAAGTTTGTAATTGCCATTTTGTTGTGGGAGTGAAACTTTTTAATAAAATTCCACTTAATATTAGAAATATTGATAATACAGTATTTAAAACCAAATTAAAAGATAGGTCTATACTTTGTAGCAAAGGTTTCACACAGTACAGGAATATACTGAATGTAATTAACTAATTTGTATGTAAATATGTAGTTTTAACTTTTGCTAAGCCTATTGCAATAATAACTTTCAAATAAGCTAAACTAAATGGCCTTCATTTAAGGGGGGCGGTACATCATTAGCCGGCAAAAATTTAGTGAAATTTATTTTTTTTATCTCAGCTATTATAAAAGCTAAATGAACAAAACTTTTCATGCTTAATATACATACATTACTCTTTGTAAACACTATGTAGAATATTAAAATAGCTAATAATTACTTGAAAAATAATATCAATTTTTTATTTTATTATACTCCAATTTTACAGAGAACCCTATTTTACCTGAGATAGGTATGTTAGAGTTATAAATACATAATAATAATAATAATAATAATAATAATAATAATAATAATAATAATAATAATAACAATAATAATAATAATAACAATATGATATTAATTAATGAAGTCTTCTATTGAATTAATCTTACGTTTATATTATGGAATTAATAAAATTTTACAAATCTATAAATTCAGCAAATCTCTACAAAGTTTTATAATTTATACACATGAATGAATGAAATGCAATGAGATGAAATTAAATACTAAAATACAATCTTATATTTCAATTAACAAGTTTCATGAAATGTATACTATATTATAACCTATAATAACTAATCCTAATATTCACTAGAGTGTAGTTTAAATTTCTGTGGATTGAAATTTCTGAAGACGTTACACAGTTTTCCGTTAAACAATGTTGTTACAAGCAGTTTCTAAATTTTATACAACACATTTATCGTGAATCTATTTTAAATTATTATCCTAATTTATTTATATCAACTGTTAATTTCAATATTTATAGAAAAAATATTAAACTATAGGGGAGTGTCGGGTAGTATCGGACATCGGGTAATATCGGACAGTGCGTTTCTTTCATCTACCACCATATGGTAGCACCTGAATGACATGGTTACGTTTCTCTATGCGACATCACAGAAACGTAACCATGTCAATCAGGTACTATCATCGTGTGGTAGATGAAAGAAACTCACTGTCCGATATTAGCCGCTGTCCGATACTACCCGACTCTCCCCTACTTACTTAAAAATGGCTTTTAAGGAACACGAAGGTTCATTGCCGCCCTCACATAAGCCCGCCATCGGTCCCTATCCTGTGCAAGATTAATCCAGTCTCTATTATCATATCCCACCTCCCTCAAATCCATTTTAATATTATCCTGCCATCTATGTCTCGGCCTCCCCAAAGGTAATATATATAACTATAGAAAAATAATAATAATAATTCAGTGGATATATACAAATTTTATCATGTGTTCAGATTACAACTTTTGTGAACGTAATTTACATATCTCATAAAATCTTGATAACAGCATTTATTTCGGAACAAACATAGTCTAGGATCTATTACCTATTCCTTCAAGAAATATTTTTTACAAGTCTCTGACAATGATTGTATTATTAGGTTAAATCATACGATGTTCTAAAACTGGCTTTCATTTGAATGTACCGTATATGTGTTTCTATTGCCCAAGAATCCATTTCATGTGGGATTCCTCCCCTGAAACATACATAATACCTTCACAAGCCACGCGCAGTATGAGGAGAAAACCATCAAAAGGCTGCGCATATTATAATAATTAAATACAGCTAAAGCCTCTGTCCTCCTCCCACCCTCCAACCCTCCCAGAGCAAATCCCGATTTAATGATGGTAAATGCTTTGCTTACAGAAAATGGCGCAACCATGTTGTAACAAAGCTTCCTCCCTCATTATAGAATTTGAAACAAAAAAGGGATCTCTCTCAACATTTTGCTTTCCATAAATAGTGTTCAACCACAGCCGCTTCTTTCTCTTTTTCAAGGAAAAGGAAACAAATGAATGGCGGCCTACTCGAATTTGTACAGAAATAAATATGAAGACTGCAATTACGCCAAAGTGATACTTACGGCAGAATTCTAGAAGGAATTTTTGTTACAAATGTATGCTACGATACAGATTTAATAATAATAATAATAATAATAATAATAATAATAATAATAATAATAATAATAATAATAATAATAATAATAATAAATCTGTTCAAAATATTTTATCAGAATGCAAGAACAAAATTATGCAATTATATTTTTCAGGCAATACTGAGAACTGAGCTGTTAGAGCCATTATAAACAAGCAATGAAACTCTTCACAATATTGAAATGAAAAATAAAACTGTAAGTCCTATATCCATGCTATTTATATTGCAGTAACAAAAAGAAAAAAAAAAAAACGCTCGAGAAACATACATGAAAATAAGTCAGAACATTTGTAAAAATCGATAATCTTAATTATATCGATCATGTTGCCAACAATTACTGGTATTGTGCCAAATACAATGCACACAGGTGTTTATATTTCGCATGTGAATAAAGGACACTTGTGAAGATACAAAAAAAAAAGTCAATACGTTTTACACATTACTAAAGTTTTCTCATGCAGGGAAAGTAATGTACTGAGTTTATACGGTTATTATTTGAATTGTTAGGAATATTATTTACCAAATTAGATATCAGATATTAAATAAATAAATAAATAAATAAATAAATAAATAAATAAATAAATAAATAAATCAATAAATCAATAAATCAATCAATCAATCAATCAATCAATAACTACATAATTAAATAAATAAGCAGATAAATAGACTAAATAAGAAAATAAATAAATAAGTAAGTAATAAATTCTCGGGTTTCGAAATCAGGTCCGCAGTCATCGTAAGCTTGTGCTCTACTAATGGAGCAACAAAGGCGGCTTTATGTCCATATAGTGAACTTTTACGCTAACTTCGGATTGTAGTGGTTTCGCGTAAGATCATTCCCTATGAAACTACTCTATGACAGTATTTTCAGTATTGCCAGCTGTTGCCAGACATCATCAAAGCTGGTAAAATCACAATGCTATATATTGAAACAGTAATACTAATTACGAATTTATTTATTTATTTATTTATTTATTTATTTATTTATTTATTTATTTATTTATTTATTTATTTATTTATTTATATATTTATATATATATTTATATATATTTATATATATTATATATATTTGCGCTGCTCATTCGGTCTCAAATTTTGTTAATACTACTGTATCTTCTTTTTATATTGCTTGTATTATTTTATTTGTATTTCTCTTTGTTTGTTTTTGTAATTATATTTCTTTATTCTGTATATTTGAATTTGAATTTAAATTAAAAAGTATTTTGTTTGGAAATATGAAATTCATAGGTTTGACTAACAGTTTACGATTCATGAGACCTAACCTAAATTCCACTGCTGTGGAGTAACGTTAGCACGTCTGACCGAGAAACGAGCGGGCCCGGGTTCAAATTCTGGTTGGGACAAGTTACCTGGTTGAAGTTTTTCGGGGTTTTCCCTCAACCTATTAAGAGCAAATGATGGGTAACTTTCGGTTGGACTCTGAACTAATTTCGTTAGCATAATCACCTTCATCTCATTCAGACGCTGTATAACCATAGCAGTTAAAAAAGCGTCTTAAAATGGTAAATTAAAAGAACCTACCTAATAATATTTCTGCCTGACTACATTAAAGAAGTAGCACGAAATCTGAAAGCCAAATACCACATTTTGTATGAAGTTTATTTATTATTACTGTATAATTTATTAAAATTAATAATTATTAATAAATCACGTTCAAATTTCAAATAACACTCGCTAGTAATTTTCGTTTTATGAACATTGGCAGCGTTTTCAAAGACAAACGATGCTGACAACATAACAGTTAGAAAATAACTGCTCGTTGTAGTATTTTTCGGGTATTGAAATTCGGAACAGTGTTGGTAAAAGAAAATCCAACCTAACAACTAGAAAATCTCTATAATCCACTAGCACAATAGGGGGAAAATGGTTACGTTTGACCCTTAGGGTGTAAAGTAAGAAGACCCGGACTTTAGGCAACTTTTCGCCCACAATAGTCTAGGTTTCCTGCAGATAATCCCAAATTCTAGGCCAACATCTATCCACGTCGTCAAGTAATGATCCCATAAATGCTATAAATATAATAATAGAGTATAGATTGATCGAAATCATGTTAATGTCTAACTTCAGCAAACTGGAAATCCTCAAAATGAGATCTTTCTCGCCACAAATATCACTATAAATTAAAAAAAAAATCACCGGGGTCAGAACCTGGACCTCCTGCTTGAAATACTGATGATCTACATTATACAGCAGGGTCATATAATCCCTTAAATGCAAGTGTATGTGTTTTCTAGATTGATGTATTGTCCTAAAATAAAACTGAAATTAAGAATCTGAGGCAGAAGTAGAAAGCACATTCCGAGCTCATGATTAATAGGAGAAACTCGGAACAAGATGGAATTCCGAGAATTTTCTTGCAGTGCTCTAGCTTCCTGCATGAACAGCATTCATCTGGTAAAAGAGACGAGGAACATTTTAACGAACGGGGGACGAGGGAGAAGCTCACAAACTACTCGTACAACAAAATATATAATGTGTAATGGGGAGCGTTTAGTAATAAGGGCTTGTTAAAAATAATAAAACATAAAGAACACAAAAGCGAAGAGGATTTATCTCATTATTGACCAATAGCGGAGCCCGGAGCTTGTTACGTTCCTCGCTCGACGGCTACGCAACGGCATTCGCATAGGATGTTCCCTCGTTCTAGTTTCCATCCTATCATTATACACGCTGAAAGAGAAAATACTTCAACGATGAGAAAATTTTATTTCTCTCTCTCTCTTTTACGGAAGAGGAACCCGAAGACTTGCACCGCAGCCTGAGGCTTATTGTGCTTACCATTCCTGTTCTGGGAATGATACTTGTAACCGAATGATCGCGCTCTTATACAGGGACATCATCTTATTGTTACTAATATTTTTAATATTAACCTGGCTATATCTTTGAATTAACGGATCGAGAACCGGAAACACCGTTTGCTAACCCCTTCCACGACTGGCGTTCGATGATACTGGCGTAAAATACAAACAAATCACTTTACCAGGTATACGAGGGAAGAAAAGTAGTTCATCCATTTACGTAAACTAGGAAATATCGCAATTTTGAGTTTGATAATTTTCATTAAGTTTTTGTTTAATCAAAATACAGTACTATATTAACAGTAAGTGTTTTTACTCACTAACTGAGCTATCCATGCGAATGTATTCATTGTGCAGTGTATATTATACTGTCTACAGCACATTAGCGTACAAAAATAATCATAATATGGATATTTAAACACATTTTTGAAAATGGTGGCCGTTCATTTCGATACAGGCTTCAGTTCTTTTGTGCATATTATCGCACTATAGACTATTGCATCTAATTCCAATTATTACCAGTTTTGTCCGCCGTACTAGTAACTCATGTTGAAATAATTCTGTACCTACTCTATAAAAGAGTACCTTACGTACTGTAAATTCAATCATCACTTCTGCCCGACCCGCACAGATAAAATTACTCAGACATGCTATCTACTGTCCGTCCAACTAGTTATGTCGCAGGATCGTAGAAAGGGGGAAAATCACGTGACAGTTAATTACTCAACAAGGCCCTTTTATTTAAGTTATTTTAAACAGTTGTATAATATTAAGTAGACGTCCAATTCCTAACAGAAATTATTGTTTTCAGAAAAGATCTAAGACAGTCCAGCCACTAGCCCTTAGAGAGGGGCGAGGAGAAGCAAGTGGGGGAAACAGGGATGCGACGTAGGCAAACGGACGACAGTACCTGTGCGAAAATATGATTCAATATTGAAAGCTCTTTCATGACTGGAAAACGCGAACATATTTCTGAAACATGCTATGCTCACTGCGGTCTTGGTTCTGTGTGCAGATCAGTTGGAACGTCACTAGTAGAAGGGGTTGGAGTGAAGTACATTAAAAAACTCAGGTACAATAAAGATTGAAGTAAAAATAAAATGATGTCCCTGTACAAGTACAACACGTCGCACCGTGTGCTTACCCGAGATTATGGTATGGATGATGATGGTGATGATGATGATGATGTTGATGAGGATGATGATGATGATGATGATGATATGTGAATTAATGATGGCAAATGAGTCCGAGGTCCAACGCCGAAAATTACCCAGCAATTCTACTTCAATTGGTTGAGGGAAAACCCGGAAAAAAACCCCAACCAAGTAACTTGTCCCAACCAGGATTTGAACCTGGGCCCGCTTGTTTTACGGTCAGACACGCTAACCGTTACTCCACAGCGGTGTAAAAAGTAATAATTTAAAGCTTTTCACAGGCAAAAACACATTCACAGAATACCTGGTATTGAAAAAGTGGTTTTGGACATGCAGTCCTTCTGTATCTCTGTCTTTGTACAGTACTGTCCGCATTTCACGAGACGATCCGAGCAAGGAATGCGAGTATTTCCCCCACACTTATAACCTACTCCCAACACGGAACCGGTCGGCCATTGACTGAGTCTTATTTGTCCCAGCCGACCGATGACATCACCCCCATCCACTTGTTCCTTCAAGAACGCTGAGTTACTGGCTTACTCTCTCCTCTTACCCCGCAAGGACCGTACTCCCCCTCTCAGGGATCCTCTCGTGAAATTTGGGCAGTACAGCGATTTCTCCGAATTTCTCCGGTTTCGGTCAAGGGGACACGGAATGGCCTGTCTAGACAATGTTAAATTATGTCTTACATAATATGGAAATCATCCTGCCCTAGAAAATTGTGGAAGTTGGCTGATTTTGTTACAGCTTATGTAGAAATAAATTTACTTTTTGTTGAAATAGAAGTTTTCTTTAAATTATTTCCATATTAAAGAATAATGTTTTCCCCATTAGTAATTTTTTAACGATTCTCAGTACATTACCCCCTTTAAAATCTCCAAAATTTAACATAGGCCTATTTCAAAAATAATGTTTTAGTAGACCTATATGTAAAACATCTGAACGAACAATTTCTAAAAATTTCAGCTTTCTAGAATAAACAGAAGCTGAGGAAATGTTCCTTTTGCATAAAAAAAACTAAACTTGCGGAAAATGAACGTTGAAATAAGATTATAATACATAAACATATATACATATGTTTATATATATGTATATACATACATACATACATACATACATACATACATACATACATACACAAACTCGGCAAACCTTTGGATAATGAGCGTTAAAATGTCTACTTCTTCTCAGAGAATCCAAAAATTAAAATGGATACAATTTAGCGTAGTCATATATGATATAGCCTACCATTAAATTTAAAACTGAAATTAAATAGTAAATTGGAAAAATAAAAAGTAAATTAAAATTTTGACACAAAATAAAATTTTATTCCAAGCTTACTCAGTATTTATTAGTCAATTAATTCTGAAATTATGCAGATGAAGTATAATCATGTCACTAATATTTATGGGTTCACGAACGTACAGAAACGCTGCCTCCCTTAGTGCACCTGTCGTACGCGCGGAATTTCAAGGGCTTTTGTCGGACGTTCCATGTGTGCAGTTCATCTCAGTCTGTTCCGAGCTGCTTAATCCTCAACACAGACGTGCGATCTGTGATACCGCTATTGTATTAGTATTGTTGTCGGCACAAGAATAAAGCAATGGGTGTGAACTGCACACATGCAATGCCCGACAAACGCCCATGATTCTAAGTATGATCAATGTAAGCATCGCTTCTTCAAAGCAGCTTCCTCATCTTACAAATAACACACGATAATCATGAAGTTATTATACCTTCGTTTTTAATAATCTCTATTTTCGGAGTAGGAATAATTAGTAAGTCCATAGAACTGTTTTAAGAACGTTAGTTACAACTTACACTTAACACCAAAACGATACGCGGCAAGGAGGAGTTATGTTCTTGGCACAGTTAAGCAAAAGGCGTGGGATCTGGAGCCATTATGACTCATTAATGTCGTTAAATATGCAATATTTTGATTTTTAAATTTAGTGGAAAAAATAAATACCATCTAGACGAAAACAAACCGAGGATTCGACTGTAAGCTTTGATCTCTCTGATGTTGGATTTTTAACTTTCTATGTCTCGGAATTAGTTTTCTGCCAGAGGCTTTGCCAATTAATCAATCAGTCAATTTAAGTTCTTTCGTCCTTCAGTTTCATTGTTCATTAATTCAGCCATTTCAAGCCACAAATAAACTTAATTAGGAAGGCGGCCAGTTGGCAGAGATACGCTCCTGGTACACCTAGATAAAGGAGAGGGTTACAGTGTCCTCCATGCTTCACAATAAATAGCATTACAATTTTATAAAGAAAATGTCATTCACTTGGTCGTCATGTGAAGGGTGGACAACATCAGAGTTCTCTAACAGAGAAGCACGACACAATCATAGTCATTAAAATAGAATAGGATAGTAAAACTAATAAACTTATGGTTTAGATTTTTATTGAATTGTTCAATAGACATAAATTAATTGTTAGACTTTCACGGTGAATGAATTCCGAAATACAGTTGACTTTGGAGCAGGGTTTAAGCTATATTTTAAAATAAATAATTGTCGTAAAAATGCATAAATTAAAAAAATATATTTATGCTCGACCACGCCGAAATGTAGTAATTATACACCTGGTAGCAGCCCTTTAATGGACCTCATTAAAGTACACCTATTCATTAAAGTTCACGTGTTCCACCAATCAGAAAACACCATTGTACCAATATGAAAGCGCAAGTATCGATTATTCTCGGATATGCAATCCAAAGACAACTAGCGAAACGTCACGGAGGCTGGAAATCCAATACTGTCGCAGAAGGTTATGTTCTGTTACTACAATAATTAGCGTTAATTGTAAATAATATTCAAATGAATTCAATTTGTCATCTCGTTTTTCAAATCAATTTCAAGGTTATATCAACATTAATGTTCATTTTACTCTCTAGATTATATCAAGGTCAATGACATTTGTTCCTCGGAAAAAATCAATATTTTCGCGTCTGCGCACATCTCACAATTTACGAGATATTGCACAAGATCACTTCCGCTCCCCAGTCAGATAATAATAACATGAATACTTATGAATAATTTCAAGTTAGAAATATGGTCGAGCATAAAAAGTCGTATGAAACTTGCCTATAATG
This sequence comes from Periplaneta americana, assembly GCF_040183065.1. Taxonomy (NCBI): domain Eukaryota; kingdom Metazoa; phylum Arthropoda; class Insecta; order Blattodea; family Blattidae; genus Periplaneta; species Periplaneta americana. Next base: position 30,815,206 of record NC_091117.1, read on the forward strand.
GTAATTAAGACGCTCGTATGAAAATTATGAAACTCGCTTGCGCTCGTTTCATAAACGTACTCGCGTCTTAATTACTACCATTATAGGCTTGTTGCATAATGTACTATTGTGCAAATTGCAAATGCTTGTGCAATATTATAAATAATTGTGCAGGAAGATAAAATTAATAAAGTATGCGGAAACAAACAGTTATGTAATTTGTTTCATGGAGTTTTATTACTTTCAATCCATCTTATCACACTCTAGATATACTTATGTAAGTAAATGATTACACGTAGGTATGTTTAGAATCAATTACTGCTGAATTTACATCACATTAAAATACGTTATTTTATGGGCACTCTAAACATTGAAATTCTTTACTAGTAGGCCATTCAAGATTTATTGTTAGCAGAGTGCTAACTCTTTTTACTGAAAGGCGGTTTCGAATTCCAGTTTTCACAAGATTCACGCAACTAAATCCTCGCTCACAATTTACAGTATGCGACGGAATTATACAAATCAATTAGAAGAAATTTTTCACTTAACTTACATGAATTGCACCGACTGTTTGAAATCAATTCCTGAACATCTGTTGCTCATTGCCTTTTTCAACATTGCCCATGCCATTAACATTCCATTTAAATTCAGATTAGTTCAAACACATCTCTGATTTCATTTTCTCCATTACCATCTTCGTTTCTGAAGTCCAATGTGGTTGTCGCATTTTTGCACATTTATATGCAAAGTTTGTTGCATTATTAGAAGTCGAGTAGCAAAAAGCCACAAATGCGACTGTATATACTCCTACATATTTTCTTGTGGAAATGCATCAACATTAGCAGTATGTTAGAACAAAATATCGTTAATGTTTAATTAGCTTATACTCTCGAAACTCATTCCGTGTCCCAATTAGACCTTCACTGAAGTTATGCAACCCTATCTGTATTCCTCTGTATATTATTGTTTGTTTGTTTGTCCCTCCATACTTGTAATGACGTCATACCCACTATTTAATCATGAAACAATAACTTCAACTTGATACGCATGTCTCTTATTTTAAGATTAATATTTTGATCGCACGTCACACTAAGACCGATTCACATTTTAGACAGAGTCCCCTAATTGTACTAATTATCCTTGTCATACTCGACACTGTAGTTCATAATTGATTGTCACTTGTTCGTAAATACTTTGTCATTCGTTCACAATAAACATGTTGTCAATAACTGAAACTATCTCGATAGACTGTGAAGTACTTGAGCAAATACAAACTGTACGCAATGCTTTTCCGAGACTTATAACAACAATTAGTATTCAATTATATCATATAATTATCCTACTTAACTTTTCCATCTCGTTGTTTATAAGAAAAACCATGATAAATAAAAGCGTGACATCAGACAGCAAATTAGTACTATACAGTGTGTCCAAATGTTCACTCATAGACATCGCAAGATCATATTTTACAGAAATATTGCAGTAAACATGTAGCATAAATCATTCCCTAAATCAGGAATTCTCAGCCTTTTGAAGATTATGACCACAGCCCACATGCGATAGACCCTACTAAGTGAGCGAGGGCCATGAAATTGATTAGGTTTAATAGGACTATATGAATGAATGAATGAATGAATGAATGAATGAATGAATGAATGAATGGATGAATGAATAAATGAATAAATAAATAAATAGACAAATAAATAAACAAATAAACAAATAAATGAATAAACGAATAAATAAATAAACCAATAAATAAACAATAAATAAATGAATAAACGAATAAATAAATAAACTAATAAACAAATAAATAAACAAATAAATAAATAAACAAATAAATCGATAAACGAATAAACAAATAATAAATTAAACAAATAAATAAGTAAATGAATAAACGAATAAATAAATAAACAAATAAGTAAATAAACAAATAAACAAATAAATGAATAAACGATAAAATAAATAAATAAACAAGTAAATAAATAAATAACAAAACAAATAAACAAGTAAATAAATAAACAAATAAATAAACAAACAAATAAATAAACAAGTAAATAAATAAACAAATAAATAAATAAACAAATAAATAAATGAATAAACGAATAAACAAATATATGAATAAACAAATAAATAAATAAATATACGAATGAATAAATAATCAAATAAATAAACAAATAAATTAATTAATAAACGAATAAACAAATAAATGAATAAACAAATAAACAAATAAATAAACAAATAAATAAATGAATAAACGAATAAGCAAATAAATGAATAAACAAATAAATAAACAAATAAATGAATATACGAATGAATAAATAAACAAATACATAAATTAATAAACGAATAAATAAATAAATAAACAAATAAACAAATAAATAAATACGCAAATAAATAAATACAATTTTAAAACAATCACCATAGCAATAATATCCTTGAATTTGAATGTCACTCATAATTTTAGTGACGTCCAAGCAGAAACAGTCCTGCAGATGTGAATCAGCGTGATCGTGTTTTGTTCTTGAGGTATTTCATAAGTGAGAAAGTATTTTCACATAGGTTGGTTGTCCCGAATATAACAGACATTTGAAAGAAATACTCCACTCCTCCTCCCTTCCAAAGGCTATGAACTTCTTTTAAAACAAATATTCAGCGCTAAGGAGGACTGAAAATATATCAATTTAAATTCTTCACGAGCAGCCATATTATTCTCTTGAATCATCTTGATTTTTCTGATAAAGTTCACACTGAATTGAAAGGGGGGTTTTTTGTACGTGTGTATGTGTGCGTGCGTGCGTGCGTGTGTGTGTTGAATAATATTTACTTTGTCAGAAATACTTAGACGTGAACGTGTTTGTTACATGATACCATACCGGTATGAGGGGGCTTGGGTTCTTGTCACATGTTTTTTGTTGTTTAGTCAACTGTCTGAGAATCCACCGTTTGTAGGTAAAAATAAAATCCAAGTCTTTCCTGTTATGAAGATATGAGTTAAATGGATCACCCTGTAGTTTGCATGCATATAATTAGGTTGATATTGTTCTGATTTCCTTTGAAATCTGTTGACTATCGTATAGAATGATGTTTGTCTCTAGCGGCCACACGCAGGTGCAAATTTTGACAAATTTCCCGCTGAATAGGAAGCGACAGTGCCAAAGCTTGCTTAACACCTGACACGTCGTAGCGCCTGGCAAGGGATCAACGAACGCCGACCACAGTGACGCCGCCTCACTTTCGAGTCTGCTCAACATGCGTAATTACTTAATCATTAAACAAATGGAGCATGAAATATTTTAGAAATTACTGGGCAAGAAAGTGAAACTTAGATTAGGCATGCATAACATGCGGACTCAAGATATTACTGCGTTTTATGATGATGGTAATAATAATAATAATAATAATAATAATAATAATAATAATAATAATAATAATAATAATTACGGCTTTTAGAGAACCCGGAGGTTCATTTCCGCCCTCACATAAGCCCGTCATCGGTTCCTATCTTGAGCAAGATTAATCCAGTCCCTACAATCATATCTCACCTTCCTCAAATCCATTTTAATATTATCCTACCATCTACGTCTCAGCCTCCCCAAACATTTCTTTCCCTCCGGCATTCTAACTAACACTCAATAGCCTAAGCATTTCTGGATTGTCATACGTGCTACATGCCCTGTCCATCTCAAACGTCTGGATTTAATGTTCCTAATTATGACAGGTGAAGAATACAATGCGTGCAGTTCTGTGTTGTGTAACTTTCTCCATTCTCCCGTAACTTCACCCCTCTTAGCCCAAATATTTTCCTAAGCAAATTATTCTCAAACACTCTTAACCTCTATTCTTCCCTCAAAATGAGAGTCCACGTTTCACAATTATACAGAACAACCAGTAATATAACTGTTTTATAAATTCTAATTTTCAGCTTTTTTGAGAGCAGACTGGGTGACAAAAGCTTCTCCACCGAATAATAACAGACATTTCCCATAGCTATTTATTATGCGTTTAATTTCCTCCTGAGTGTCATCTATATTTGTTACAATTGCTCCAAGATATTTGAATTTTTCCACTTCTACGAAGGACAAATCTCCAATTTTTATGTTTCCATTTCGTACAATATTCTGGTCACGAGACATAATCATATACTTTGTCTTTTCGGGATTTACTTCCAAACCTATCGCTTTACTTGCTTCAGATAAAATTTCCGTGTTCTCCCTAATCGTTTGTGGTTTTTCTCGTAATCTATTCACGCCATCTGCATAGACAAGAAGCTGATGTAACCTGTTCAATTCCAAACCCTGTCTGTTATCCTGAACTTTCCTAATGGCATATTCTAGAACGAAGTTTAAGTGTCATTTATAGACCTATTTGTTGCTGTTGCTCCAACATATTTGTATTTTTCCTCCTCTTCAAAGGATAAATTTCCGATTTTTATATTTCCGTTTTGTACTATGTTCAAGTTACGAGTCATAATCATATACTCTGTCTTTTCGAGATTTACTTCCATATCTATCGCTTTACTTGCTCCAAGCAAAATTCTTGTGTCTTCCTTAATAGTTTGTGGATTTTCTCCTAACATATTCACTTCATCCGCAAAGATAAGCAGTTCAATAATGATAGTTATTAATCAAGGAACTATAGAACAGATATCATCTTTCAACTAATTAGGCTGCAATATATCTTATTTGGATGAACGGGATATTAACAGTAAGTTGAGCAAATTCCAACAGATGTGTGGAACAATAAGAAGAACTTTAAGAAATAAAACACAGCGCTCAACACAATTAAAATTTTACAAAACCCTAGCAGTTCCATTATCAACTTATAGCTCAGAAAACTGGTCATTAAACTGCGCATCAAAAAGAAAAATTCAAATAAGTGAAATGAATTTCCTACGAGGTGTTACCGGTTATACTTTATTGGATCATCAAAGAAACGAAAACATCCGACAGTTATTATAGCACATTATGCAACGAGCCTATAATGGTAGTAATTAAGACGCGAGTATGTTTATGAAACGAGCGCAAGCGAGTTTCATAATTTTCATACGAGCGTCTTAATTACCATTATAGGCAAAGTTTCATACGACATTTTATGCTCGACCATATTTATAACTTGAAATTATTCATAAGTATTCATATTATTCTTATCTGACTGGAGAACGGAAGTGACGTTGTGCAATATCTCGTAAATTGTGAGATGTGCGTAGACGCGAAAGTATTGATTTTTTCCGAGGAACAAATGTCATTGACCTTGATATAATCTAGAGAGTAAAATGAGCATAAATCTTGATATAACCTTGAAATTGATTTGAAAAACGAGATATCTGGTCATGAATATTATTTACAATTAACGCTAATTATTATAGTAACAGAACATAACCTTCTGCTACAGTATTGGAGTTCCAGCCTCCGTGACGTTTCGCTAGTTGTCTTTCGATTGCATATCCGAGAATAATCGATACTTGCGCTTTCATATTGCTACAATAGTGCCTTCTGATTGGTGGAAAACCTGAACTGTAATGAATAGGTGTACTTTAATGAGGCCCATTAAAGGGCTGCTACCAGGTGTATAATTACTACATTTCGGCATGGTCGAGCATAAAATATTTTTAATTTAGAAGAAAAGATTAAAAATCAGAAACAAAATTGGTACCAACATATTACAAGAATGACTAATGATAGATTACCAAAACAAACTATGGATTATGCACCAACAGGATATAGAAATGTCGGAAGACCGAAAATAAGATGGACAGATGATTTAAGCCTTGAAGATGGAACAGGCCAATAGGCCTAATCTCTGTAGTTGAATAATAATAATAATAATAATAATAATAATAATAATAATAATAATAATAATAATAATAAAAGGTAGCATTCTATATCTTCTTGAAACTCGGAGTTATATAACTCAATTGGCAATCATCATCCCAGGATGCCAGGTAGATGGAAACCCTGTTATCATTATTACGGAATTCGTGACGTAGCTGAGGAACAATGACAGCCCACCCCTGGGCGCTAATTCACACCGTGTGAGCAGGACGCAGGCGCAACCTGAGGCGACCAATTAGAAGGGACATGCAAACAAGAGCAAGCTCTATAATTAGCAGCAATTACCTTACAGCCTACGTCACGGACCAAATTGCAGTCCTATTTATCAATAGAACTACATGACAAGTTGTAATAACCGGGATGGGGCTCAAACCGAACTAATTCCAATGTTGCTAATTTATATCACAGCAGCTTACGTGAGTAGAATGCAAACAGCGTAAGGGAGATGTTTCCAAACGAACTTGAAGTAATGGCTTCAGTGGAGTGCGAATTAAACTAAATTACATAAACAAATGTGAAATCTGATTAGTGAAATATGTTACTAGTCAGCGATGTATGCAATGGAGAGGGAAAGAAACTGGACACCCTACACCATTATCTCCTGGCTTAGTTGCCTCATGAATTATTCCTGATTGCTGTCACTTATGAGGTTCACATGTGTCTTCGAACAGTTGACTACACAACATTTATAAATAACGTGTCTATCGGAGTGCTGCATTGGAGTTAAATCGCTCGCTTGAACTCGGTCGAGTGTCGCACCCTCGAGTGAGATAAGATCGGTTGTGATACGCTCGCAATAAATAGAAGCACAGTACAAGGTCATCTCATCGACAAGTCTTATCTTGTTTGGAAGGCGACAGATAAGATACACATATGTTTTGCTCACACGTTAAAAATAACGCTTTATTTTCTGCGTTTATGACAGACGTTTAATGGAACAGTCAATGGAACGTACCAAAACAGGAACATGAAGTTATAAATAAAATAGTATGAAAAACTTCGATATACAGTTATTATTGCTAATTAATAATTATTCAATATTTGATTTACCACATATATAATATGATAGTGTTCCGCCTATAGGCTATACTGCAACAATGTGGAAACGTTTTGCAAAATATTATTGATATAGCAGTAGATTAATAACAATATTAGTACAGAGATAACGTTACAGAAAATATAATAAAACGAATAATCATGCTGTGCAACTGTTACAGACGCAAAGATTGATACACTAATTATTATTATTATTATTATTATTATTATTATTATTATTATTATTATTATTATTACTAGAAAACTTGGTACAGTTCTTGCATTATCGTGATTGTGTTCTCCGTTTATAATAATTACATTTACATCCAATAACATCTATCAGATGTGGTAAAAAAATCACTCCTGTGTGGAAAAAAAAAAAAAAAAAAAAAAAAACAACATTTACCTACAACATTTATATTACGTTTTAAAGCAAGTTTTGTAGTTGTACTATGGAGAGGTTAGTTAAACACTGCAAAGTTTTGAAATGATAAACACTTATGATGTTACTACACAGTTCATCACTGTAACAAGAACGAATGTCTAACGCTCGGCTTATACCGTTCGAGGATTTATCGCTCGTGACAATTTTACCCATCATGCATGTGTGCTACCTATCGGATTAGGCTATAACTACTTGGCGCTCGAGCGAAAACGTCCGATGCAGACCTCTGGTGTCTATATTGATTGATGTTCAATTTTCTGTGAAATCTGTATTACCAAGTCGCATATTAAGTTTAGGACCGGTATTATAAACACCGTTTAAACCTTACGTTCAGTTTAAACTGAAGTTTTTCATTCTACTTCGTATTATAAATCTTAACTACCAGTTAATCTTGAGTTAACTTGAGTTTAATTTGATCGGCAGTTCTCTGCCGTTTAAACTGCAGTTCAAGGCTCAACAGTACAAGATGGCAGTTCCTGCAATACACATGGATATTACAGATATTTTCCAAGAACTTATGAGTGACAATAAGTGAGTGCTCAATATTACTGAACGACCATAGCGGCCAAGAATTTTTCGAAATAGAGTGCACCACTTTGAAATATACATAGGCCCCTAAATGAACATAAGTTTTAAAACAGATTTAGGTTTTCGAAGCAGACAGTCCTAACCTTCAGAATTAGGCTTACAGTCTTGACCTTGTTTCGAAAAATTGAAACTTGGATACAACATGCAACAGAAAAATGATAAGGTGCAAAAATACGTGTTTTAGGGTTTGAATTTAAAGATTATTTGAGTAGCTTAATATCAAAGACGGACATCTGTCGTCTCCATAGTTTTTATCTAGAGGCAATTTTTTAATTCACAGTGTTCTTTATAATATTTAACACAATTTATTTTATAAATATAGTGTTAGAGTTTGCAGATGGTTTCACTATAACTGGAAAGAGCATGAAAAACTGTATAAAAACCACAGCTATCTAAATTTCGATTGAGGTCAGATGTCCGTCTTTGATATTAAGCTACTCATTTGAAAATATAAATCATTTCTTTTTTATTTTTGAAAACATTCTGTTGAATCTCTGCATCAGTTACTAGTTACGCTGTGCTATTTTTCCTCTGGTAGTAGACATACTGAAAACGATAGAAGATTTCGAAGATATCCATAAATCTACCATAAACCTATTGCGCATTGTACTGTGTGTGGCAGACAGTCTCCTGGTTTGAAATGCTTAGCGCTCAAAGCTTAACTGTGATTTTCCTATCATTACTGGACAATGACTATCAGTGTTAATGCCATATAACTTAACTCTCTATGTACATTCTATAAGTCCTAAGCTATGCATTGACAGTCTTGGTTCATTTTCGACAAGAAAGTGACATCCACCATTCTTGCAGTCTATTGTCTATTGAGTTGTATATAGCCATGAAGAAATTGTTTCCATTCTCTAATTATTTGATTCATGCATATAATAAACAGCAACGGTGAAAGGCCGCAACCTTGTCTTAATCCTGTAGGAATTTCTGTCCAATGCAATAATTTATTATCACAACTTACTGCAATTAGATTTGTTTTATAGATATTATACATGTTTGAGCTTTTTTCCGACAATTATTATTTATTTTATAGCTCAAACGCTTCTCTAAAGATAAAATACATTAAATATCATGTCGGAAAATATTATAAAAAATATTTTTAATCTTTTTTTTTTATTTGCAGTTTCTATAGCAACAAATCTGACGCGGAGAGACATAGACCTATAGTATTACTTTACGCTTAGTAGTATGTGAACTTTTGTCGTCAGTTTTTGTTCTTCAAATTCAGGGCGTAGACTAGGATTTAAAAACATGTCATTATACTCGATACAAAAAGCCGCATTGTTAGTTCAGTCAAATTTCCGTCAGAGAAGTGAAGGCAGTTGCTAACAAGGCGCAGCAGCCGTCAAGCCTTTGTTCCCACTCGCAGTTGACATGGGCACAACTACCGCGCTCGTTATTTGTAACCCCGCCGCCTCGTTTCTTCTCATTTTCAAACAAATTTGGATGTTTTATTTGCCTCTATCGGTATCTCAAATCTGGAATTCAGGAATGCAGTGATTCTTGTTGCACGCTCGGGGCACGGCTGCACAAGTCAGAAAACTGCGACATCCGATGCTAACATCGGCGCATCTGCTGTCTACGTCAACAGTTTTAAGATAGGGCTATCTCAAAATGAGTTAATACGAAGATTTGATAGAAATGCCTCCAATGAATAAGATAATAACATTTTACAAAATTTATATAGCCTACTAATACTTCTCATTCATTCATTCATTCATTCATTCATTCATTCATTCATTCATTCATTCATTCATTCATTCATTCATTCATTCATTCATTCATTCATTCACTCATTTTATTCCATAGATCTTACATGAGCAATGAAGCTTTAAGATGTGGAACAAGTCAAAATTTTACAATATTACAATTACAATTTTTACAAATTTTTACAGTTTTATAATTTAGTAATTTTCTACAACTTTTACAATTTTGTGCAATTTTTTATAATATTTTGGCGAGATGTAGTGAGATGAGGTGAGGTCCGAGGATTCGGAAAAATATTACCCGGCATTTGCCTTTTGGTTGGGGAAACCTCGGAAAAACCCAACCAGGTAATCAAATCAAAGAGGGGTAATGAAATCAAAGGAGTTGATGCCGAGGACTCGCCATAGACCATCCGGCTTCAGTCCCACGGCTGTGGAAAACCTCGGAAGAAACCAAAGAGCAAAGGGGGATCCAACCCAAACCCGAACACAGAAAGTCAGAAATACATAAAAAAGAAACATTTTCGAAAAAGAATATATACATAGTATCTACATATATACTATGGCATTCGACAAGTAATGGCAACAATGCTGTAAATCAGTGCTCCTAGTGGTGATCATTGAAATCTTGTACTAATAGAACTGCGACTGTTTCATAAATCTGCAATATTGAAAGTCTGGAAGTAGCCATATTTTGTAAATACAGTCGCTGTTTCTGATTTGTAGTAAATAGAGCCCAGATGTTAGGCAAAATGCTAACTGAGTGTATGTATGAAAGACCTATTAAAAATAAACACGTTTCCACACATTTGGGGACGATAGGCCCAATTTTTATTTTGTCTTTTTTGCCTATTTTAGCTCCCGTTACCTATTTTAAGGTTAAATGCCTTTTTTTAGCCTTTTTACGTCGTTATTGTACAGTACTGGCAAAAAAACCGGACCGAACCTTGTAGCTGATTTTAGAGCCTTGTTCACTCCAGAGCACGATAGACTGGTAATTAAGACTTTCGTGGTTCGAATCCTACCTGGGAAGTAAACTTTTTCTTTGTTCCTTATTCAAATTTATTCCCAATACTTTCCGATTGCAGCGATATTTTACTACTTAATTAACTTATTATTCCCAGAACATGAATTTTACCAGCACTCGAAAAGTATTGGGAATAAATTTGAATAAGGAACAAAAAAACGTTTCCTCCCCCAGCAGGATTCGAGCCACGAAAGTCTTAGTTACCAGTCTATCGTGCTCTGGAGTGAACAAGGCTCTTAAATCAGCTACAAAGGTCGGTCCGGTTTTTTTTTTTTTGCCGCTACTGTACATTTTCTATATTGTTAATGCATTTAAAATAAACCGCACATAAATTATATATAAAAAAACAAAAAACGGTTGTACAAATTAAAAATATATAATCACCTCACACAAATACTTGCTAAGAATCTTATTCTCCAGCAATACATATGTTTCCAAGAAGTCGTAAACTTTTCTCCCGTACCGATTCCATCTTTTATGTCACTTCACCAAGATGTTTGAACAGTATAACCTTCATTACTCAAGTTACCAGCGAAAGAAAGGGGATGAGGGAAGTATTAAAAGCAAGTCTCCAAGTCCCGTTACTGTTGTCGCTTGCACGCACAAGTCACGCGTACTTTGAAGTCTCTAATCCCTTCTCACACCCCTCTTTTTGAAACAATACACAGTCGGTTTTTCCCGATCTGTGAAAGAAATTAGAGACAGTCCTTCTGAAATACGTTGTTTTAAGTTTGGTCCAATCACTTCAGTAGAAGTAGAAAGATCTTTTTCCACCATGAAAAACGTTCTCTCTGACAGGCGGCTCACTATGACAGTTGACAACTTAAAAAAGCATCTTGTTGTGACATGTAACCAAGGAAAGTGAGTACCGTACCGGATAGTTTATTAAGTATTTGTCTATTTTTTTTGTCTGTTTCCATGAATAATAAATGCCTATTTCACTGCCTATTTTTTAATATTTTAGTGCCTATATGCCTGCCTATTGTAACCAAAATAATTGCCTAAACATCCGGGCTCTAGTAGTAAACAATAAAGCCCTAAGAGCACGAACAAAGTTGCTTCATAAAAATCCAAGTTGCAAGAGGAAAACATGCAGCTCAGTACTTTAGGGCATTACAAGAAGCCTGTGGGAGAGAAGTCCTACCATACTGAACTATTGCAAGTTGGGTGGAAGCGAGGTATCCGCTTTCAATCAAGAGTTGACATTCGAAGAACTTTAGATTGATCAGTGGGAGAGATATCCAGAAATGCTGCTGCAGATGGAGTCCGCTGCTGTCTTTCAAGAATTTGGTAACGTATTGTTGACATGGCAGGAGACTATATTTAAAGTATGTAATGTCAAAAGTAACCTAAACAAATTTAGTGTGAAACAGTAACTATGTTGCCATTACTTTTCGTATGCCTTTTACAGAAAACATATTGAAGGTTTAGAGTCGAATGCTATTAGGTGCTGTATCATAATTTCTTCGGCGTATACTTACGTCATTTGTTGATTAATTTTTACAATGTTTTACTAGTAGCTTTCCCACACGTGTAAGAAATGAACTCCGACAAAAAAAATATTGTTAAAAGTGTGGCTTTGTACTATCTCATTAATAGTTTAATAGTTTAAATTACATGTCTAAAAAGAAAATGTATAGACAAGGTCAGTTAAATTACAAAGAGATTATACAATCAAAAAATTCGTCAAGATTATAAAATAGATTTAAAATTAACCAACTAGAGATGTAAAATTTGAGAGCAGCTCTGCTTAAATTAAAAATATGGGATGGAAATTTGTTTGCAACCTTCAATGACATTTGATAAAAGTTTTTTTTTGGGGGGGGGGATTTAGCAAGTCTACATGTTACGATATTAAAATCATTTCCTTGTCTTCTGTCATAGGAATGAATATCATTTCTTAATGTTAAAGTTGGAAGATTATCTTTAACATACAAAACTAACTCTAGAATATATAAATTAATTAGAGTCATGATTTTGTTTTCCACAAATAATGGTTTACACTGTTCATTAAAAGCTGCATTTTATAAAATTTTTATGGCCCTTTTTTGAAGCAATAAGACCCTATTTAAAAAAAATGGTTGCCCTATAGCAGTATTCCATAGGTAAGAGTTCAATAATATGGCTGGATAGATTTATGGCTGAAGCTTAGAGAGGAAGAAAGAAGTAAATAGAATGAAATATGAAAAAGTTATGGAGAATTTAATGAAATCTCAATGATTGCGTGAAACATCTGTATTTTATTTGATATTCAAGTATATACATAAACCATATCCTCAACTTATGACTGTCTGGAATGTCAATGTCAATGGAGAAATTGAAGGAGAAACATTTAGCCTAAATGATATTACGCAAAAACGCGTCGTTACAAGAGAAATTGGAGCTAAGAATACGTGTTTATGTGAGCTCCAAGTCTGTTGACCACTTGTCTCACTCCAATTTTCGCCGTTCCATATGAAGGAACATTAAAGAATTTTGAAGGGAAAGTCGAAAATAGAGGTAATCTAATATCTACCATGTAAAGAGGAAAACTATTATGTGCAAAACATGACTGAATGAATGAATGAATGAGGAAATGGAAGGAGAAACATTAAAAGGTACGCGAAAACTCGTTCTTGCAAGGAAGTTGGAACTGAGAAAACTGAATATGTGAGCTCCAAGCCTGTTTGCCACTTGTCTCACTCAGAATTTCGCTGTTCCCCTGAAGGATCTCTTGAGAATTTTGAAGAGAAAGCGAAAATGGACCTAACCTAAAAGTCTAGTTACTACATACAGGTGGAAAACCTCGAGAAACATTTTAATAGAGAATGAAACGACATGGACCATATGGAAAACCACTTACACTTCAGTTTCCATGGTACTAAGAGTGACATCGTCGCATTTCAAGAAAACGGACAATTTTATTCCGGATAGGTTCTGTTTAAATGTTCCACGTTAAATTAGAGATATTTTAGTTTAAAAAAGTAATAAGAAATAGTAAGAAAGAAAGGGAGAAGAGACAAGATGAGAATGAAGAAAACGGAATAAAGAAATAGAGTTAAAGATTTAATATTTGAAAATTCATAATAGAGTCGCAAGGAACCAGCGAAAGAGTCAGATGCTTCATAAAGTTGACTTGCCAACTCTTGGGAGCCGGGACCATGTGAGCGTGTAACAAATTATGCCACAAATAACCCTGTTAAAGAGGAACACTAACAGATTTAGCCGAGAAAAAGAAAGAAACTGATGCTAAACGGATAACTAAGACAGAAAAACATAACGTACAACATTAACGAATGAGGTTTCTCTTCCTAAACGAAGTTGTAGTCAGGCATTTATATATCTCTGATGTTGAAAGCAGCGTTCACGGCCCTCTAAGTGGTTAGCATGTTCAGTAAATAAAAGAAATTGGAATACATTCCAAAATGCTCAGCTTTTAAGTAAGGGAGACACATTCCTCGGACATTTAGCTACGGAGTCATCACTGTTCCTCAGCCATTCCGGAAACAGCTGACTTTCAAACGGCGTGCACATTTTAAAAGATACGATTGCTAATATGTCTGATCATGAAGCTACTTCTAGTAAATGCTGTTGGAGTATATTACTTTGTAATAAATTTTAGAAACTCACTCACTATCATTAAAGTAGCTATAACTTATTTTTAATATATATGAGCAAATTTTATATGCTTATAAATTATTATGCAGATACTTGTGTACACAACTAAAAAGTTCTGAAAGTGCCTACGAGAATATTTTAATTGTATTTATTTTGTGAGGGTGGATTGATTCCAACCGTGTTTTTGATTTTGGGTTTGGGGTTATCAGCCTGAACGACTTCAAGCTGGTATTTATCTATTGTTTTATACTTTATTGGTTGCTATATTTTAGTTTAAAATCTGTTAGGTTTATTAAAAAAAACACTATATTCCGCTACTAACTTATAATTTTAGCTTTGATAATTTAGTAAATTGATTTTACATAATCCATCTCTTTACATTAACAAAATAAGTAAAATTAATAGGGTATTGAGAGAGAAAATAGAGAGAATCGTATAAAAGGGCAGCTGCCTTTCATTGTATAACCCTAAAGCAGCGTTTCTCAAACTATGGTCCGCGGACCACCTGTAGTCCTCGAGGTCTGCCCTTGTGGTCCTTCAAAAAAGACGGAAGAAAAAATAAAATTCGAATTGCATATCACACTGTAGCTTAAAATCTCAGAGTTTGAAAATGACACATGGCAGTCGAATTTCACTTCTTCTCCCAGTACACATTTTATGAAATTTATTACCTTACCCGTTCTATCGACTTCCCACTTTACTCTCAGCAACAAAAGAGGGAATTAAAGCATCGACATCTTTTCCCTGCACATCTGGCGCCGTGCCTGTAACCCAGCCAGGGACCACCCGAATTCATAATAGAGGACCAAAGTACCGAATCTTAATTCAGTTTTAAAATATAAGTATATTGGTATTAAAATATGCTACGAAAGTGATAAATTTGCTTTCGAAGGGAACAAGACTAAGGTGGTCCGCGGAACTGTTTCTGACTTTAAAAAGTGATCCCCACTTTAAAAAAGTTTGAGAAACGCTGATTTAGAACAAGATGAAAGTGTGACGGCATAGTATTACTCTTCTTAAATAACTGAGATTCAATGACCGCCGTGACTGCGTGGCATAAAATTGATGGCTTTGTATTTATTGACCAACCAACATAATAAGCAGATTTAGCCCTTTCAGGGTAGGATTACCTATTTCCGAAACTATCCCCGCGCCTGATACATTGTTCGGGGAATGTTAGATTTAGACGATGTGTCACCAGATCGTCATGTTGGAAGAACATGTCAATACTTGTAGCGAAGAGAACTGTAAACAGATAGCTGTTTCTCTACACTCATTATAGACAGCGCTGCCTTTAGACAATCTCAGAAGATGGGCATAAAATATTTCTTCGTACGCAGTCAATAGTAGGTCCTACGTGGTTATTTGTCGCTCCTTCATACCATTTGTAAGGCTACTTATATGTAACATTAAAAACAGCTGTATCTCTACTCCCATTGAAAACTGATCATATATTGATATTAATTTTTTTTACTTAGAATATTTCACTACCATCCCTAAACTATTTACTATTACACCGTTCTGCATGGATTTTGTTGTTTTGAAATAAATGAGCGTTTCTGAATCACAATTTAACACTGATTTCAAAACTGAAATCCGTTTTCGCGTACCACGTCAGAATTTTTACAATTCAAGATTTTATGTTTTCAATATTTTTCGTAATATAGTAATATTACAGTGTACTTGTCGTTTGTTAAAAAGGCACGACAGCTTATAATTTAAAATGTATTACTTAAAATGTGACATAATATATTTTATTATGTTTGTATTTGATATTTATTAAAATTTACTGACTATATCCGCCCTTGGGGATGTACAAAATTGTATCCTCCCCCTTAAAATGAACCGAGGTTAAGACATCCGTTGTTTATTCTTGGAGATTTTTATCTGTCTGCACCCAACGTTATCTATAAACAGGAAGTTGAAATGCTTAGTGTCTCAGGTCATAAAAAATTATGAAGAAAATATTTACTTTAGAGATTGCTATTAAAACTAACAATGAATTAGAGAAATGACATAGGGTCCCTGTATATATATTTAGATTCTTTTCAGAAACGTCTTAAAGGTGTTTTGCTTCATAATGGAAACATTGCGGACTATTGCTGGATGTTAAAAAGGGACTGCTCTGAACAACATGCGAGGAGGTCAAAGAGGAGAAAATTTGAAGTGCAATATTGAGGTAAGGTTATGAAAGTGTTTATAATTATTAATTAATATTAATTAATGATTAATTAGTGGCAAATAGCAAATTGTGGCCTATATATTATTTTAATGTACCGAAGTACATATGATATTTCCAGGCAGATATTCTGCGTCATCATACGATGAAAGAGTAATGGAACGGAGAAAAATTCTCTCCGGCGCCGGGATTTGAACCCGGGTTTTCAGCTCTACGTGCTGATGCTTTATCCACTAAGCCACACCGGATACCACCCCGGCGTCGGACAGAATCGTCTCAGATTAAGCTCTAACTCTTGGGTTCCCTCTAGTGGCCGCCCTCTGCACTACGTCATAGATGTCTATGAATGTAGGACCGAAGTCCACACATGTGCTGAGGTGCACTCGTTAAGAGTGACTAGTTGGCCGGGATCCGACGGAATAAGTGCTGAGGTGCACTCGTTATGAGTGACTAGTTGGCCGGGATCCGACGGAATAAGGCACATGTGTGGACTTCGGTCCTACGTTCATAGACATCTATGACGTAGTGCAGAGGGCGGCCACTAGAGGGAACCCAAGAGTTGGAGCTTAATCTGAGACGATTCTGTCCGACGCCGGGGTGGTATCCGGTGTGGCTTAGTGGATAAAGCATCAGCACGTAGAGCTGAAAACCCGGGTTCAAATCCCGGCGCCGGAGAGAATTTTTCTCCATTCTATTACTCTTTCATCGTAAATTGTGGCCTAGTTTTTATCACAAAATTCTTGTTGAAAATAATTTTTATGACTTTTCACAAAGTAATAATTTCATTTCTAGTCATTCAGGAATTGTCTGAAAACCTGACGTGATGGGGGAAAAATAGAAATTATTTTCGAATTCAGAACAAGAAATCCGTTTAGAATCGCCGATCATATTGAAAACAACAGAAAATAAGTTTTGAAATGCAGAACGGTGTTATTCATGACTCACCCTGTAGATTAAACGTTACATCAAAGAGATGAGTGGTTCACATTAAACATGAATTTTTCAGAAGTTCATACAAAAATAAATACGAATTAATAGCCTATTAATTGCAACAATGATTATCGATTCTTGAATAAGTATGAGTGCATTAAGACTGCCTAATATTAAGGAAACTCATAGGGGAAGACTAAGAGAATAATGCGGAGTGATTTTGTATTCAATTTTCCGTAGAAATGCAACACAGACTAATTTCCATCACCGTTCGAAGTCTATCTGCAAAATTACGGTGCAAATACGAGGTCCACTAGCAGTAACCTCCTGAGAGGACCTTCACCTCAGCAGCCCTTCCCAACAGAGAATAAAAACAGAATAAATGATAGTTGTTTTATTTGAATGCGGCAAACAACAGCAAAAAAGCCCATAATATAAATCCATTAAGATAACCCTCCAGCTCTGTGTGAGGGGACACACATTCCATACGGATATTATCCTCGCGGAGTAACAATAAACTAATGCACCGCGCGTCTGGGGTGGGGGGGGGGAGGAGGGCGACAACAATGTTCATACAATCATTTTCCAAATAGGCAACGAGTTGCTGGTAGTTAGCTCCAGATAAGCCCTGCCAGCGGCTGCCAACCAACCGCTTTATCAAAAACACCAAAACACACACACATATCGCACTCCGTGCAAAACCAGTTTAAAACCAGGAATTAAAAAAATATACTTCTCAAGATGAACCTTGGAGCAAGCATAGACACGTGTAGCATGGGTGTTACAATTGAATTTTTTTTTTCTTCGGAAAAACAACCATAGTCCAAAAACATAAATTTTCAGTAGAAACAAAAAACTATTTGGCATGGGTGTTGTTGACACTTCAAATATGAAATTCATCATGCCATTTCTTAAGACAGTGATGTCAAAGCAAGCGCATTTTTCTGACCTTGACGCCGTGCGCGGGCATTAAGCGCTAGGTATGCTAGGAGGAATAAGCAGCCTGTTGGATTAAGAAAACAGTGGTGCACATACTTCAAACGGAACGTGAAATTTTATGTCGTTATTTTTATATGGCTTCTTTCTGTTTGTTATTTTCTATAGTGTCTGTAAAACAAAAGTACTAACACCAATTTCTGAGCCTAATATTGCAGTTGTGTTTCAAACGTTAATAACATAATAAAGAGTAAAGAAGGAATATTCACACAAATTCCATAATAACTACAACTATACTGTACTAAGTGAATTAAACACAAAGAAAGACACTGAATATGACATGATAAGTTGAAATTGATATTGATGGTATCTTTAACCTTACAAAAAGTAATCAAAACAATATTATAGTACAAAACAAAGTTGTCTAGGTATAGGCTATGTTTTAACTGTAGCTAATAATACATGATAAAACTCTTATCGCATTATGCTTTTAGGTGATATTGGTGCGCAACTTTCTGTTATCAGAATATTAAATTATCTCGAAATCTGCTGAAGCTATAGAGCTGACGTTTTACCAACACATAGGCACATATCTTTTGTTTGTGATGTAACAGTATTTGCTTTGTTAATTCATTTCCTTACAAACATTTTCCATGCGAGTATTTTCAAACATTTTAATGCACTATCTTCAGTAATACGTATTTATGATATATTATATTTACGAAAACATTGTTTTAGTACCTGTAAGGCTACTAAACATACGCAGGCTACCTGAAAATTTCACTTTTCTGTAAACAAGTTGAGGATATATTCCTTTTGAATAAAAAAGCAAACTTGTCAAAAACGAACAATAAAATTAAAACTTACATTCTTATAATGCACTTATACTTCTCAGACAAATCTAAAAATTAACATAGATACAGTTTTAATAAGTTCTCTTCCCTTTATCCATCGAATCAGTGCTGGTCATCCCTGTATGTAGCTCGACCAAGCGGCATATACCTACTATCTCTTTCCTCTGTCTCCTTTCCGCTGTAAAGCGCTCAGGCTCTCCTGGGCTCTAAAGCGCGCGCATCAGTTGACATCACTGTCTTAAGGTGTTGTAGAAACTTGGGAAAACTGAAGTACATTTATAACTTAAATTGCCTCATAGAAATACACGTGTTAAATGTAGTTAACTGTGGACAATGGTTGTTTTAAGAAAAAGTACTCTGTTATAGCTGAAATATGCGTCTCTTTTAATCTTCTTTTTCTTTATTATATCCTATTTCTTCCCCTTTTGTTGTTTACTTTCCTCCCATGGGGTTATTTCTACACCTAAATATGACTCCATAACCGATACAATTCACAGACTAAAGTACTTTCCTCTGAGGTGGCTTTTGCTGCATACTGCCAATCTATTACAGTTTAAAATTGTGTGGATAAATGTTTCAAGATGACATGAATGAGATATCTGTAAATGCTACCATAATCCTGGACAATTTCTGTTTTCACAAAATAGTCTTTGAACTATGTTTGTTTTATGAAAACCACTGAAAATTTCCACTCTTATAACGTAGGACTATGGTGTTTTTTTCACTAACAACTAATTTAGTGGATGGCCGCTACAATACGCTCACCACATTCTTAGTATCTAAAATTTGTGTTTTTTGGACTATGGCTCTTTTAAAAAACCATTCAATTATATACGATAACACTTTAAGCAAGGAAGCTAGAACAATAAATCAAGGAGTAAAGCAAGGCTCCCAATGTCACCCACATTATTTAATATTTATATAAATAACATTACCAAAAATTGGGAAGACGAATTGCTCACATATTTTATGATTGACAACTTCCCACTTAACACACTACGGTACTTTACGCAGATGATCAGATAATCTTAGCAAATTCTGAAGACAACTTACAAAGAGCAATACACACACTATACAAGATAGCAAAAAATTATAATTTGGAAATCTCTATAAATAAAACCAGAATCATGGCCTTCCAAGGAAAGAATCATGTAAGATCCAAAATTGCAATCAATAATAATTGTATAGAACAAGTCAACAAATTCAACTATCTTGTCTGCAATCTTTCTTATACCTATAAACTCCAGGGACGTAGATATTAAACTTGCCAAATTTCAGCAACTGTTAAGGACAATCAAATCAACTCTATTAAAGAAAGTTCGACCAGAAAAAATTTTGAAATTCTATAAAGTTATAGCAGTCCCGGCATTATTATATGCATCAGAGACACGGTCATTAATGAAAGGACAACTTCGAAGAATAGAAGCTGCTGAAATGCGATTGCTAAGACATCTTGCAGGATGTACTCTTTACGACCATAAAAGGAACGCTGACATTAGAACAGAACAGAATAACTTATCACCGCCATTACGGATACTATAGAATCTTACCGCAACAACTGGTATGAATATGTATTAAGAATGCCCAACCATAGGTTACTCAAGATACTATTGGACTATACACCTCATGGAAAACGAGATATCGGAAGACCAAGAAAGAGATGGTAAGATCAACTTTCTTCTGGAAGCGGAACAGGCCAGGAGGCCTAATCCAAGACTGTTATTGATGATGATGATAAAAAATGAAATAAAATACATCATTATTCACACAAATTGTAGTGAAATCAGAAGTAGTACTGGTACTGAAGGAAAGTGAACGCTTGTGAATTAAGTTTTCTGTCATCTGGGTGCTCTAAGTTCTATTTCAACAACTTGAGCTCAACGAGTAAGAAATAGCAATAACGAAATCTTTAAAATGGCGGCAGAGTCGAAACAATTATGTTCGCCACGCCATTGTACTGAATTGAAATGTACTACAAATAAAAAAAAAAACAGTTTGAAATTGCTTGGGGACGCAATACATGATGCTTGTAGAACTATAAAGATGCTAGCTGTGGTTTTATGGCCGGGGAGTGGTACTGAGAGCCCATGCTACAGCGCTAAGAGTCCGCATTTCGACCGACTACGAACCGCAACAAATGGCATGGAGTTCTTCATTAACGGCCACGTTTCAGAATGGCATTACAACTTCTACAAACAATATTTAGTTAATAAAACCATAAAAGTTTAATACTGGCATGGTTACGAGCAAATTTAACTTGTTGCCATTTACTTCAAAGGTCGTGATTCGAAAACCGGGGTGAAACTATAGTGATTTTTGTAATGTTTTTAAGGTCTTAAGAAATTTTTGACAATCTCAATGTCTGTGTAACAGATTTTATCCTGATATCTCGTTTTACCATGTTCGTTATCGCCATAATGAAAGAAATATTTAAACTAGCAATTTTTGTATACTTATCTTAAAAACGGGCATAATTATTTGATCAAGTGTGGTAAACCTTCCGTTTTCGTATGTGACAAAGTGATTTAGGTAGTTCTACACTTTACGAAAACTCATTTACGGGGTTAAATTAAATGAGTAATTCATAGCTATTTAGGTAGTCCTTAATTTTGGGAAACCTCATTCACGGGGTTAAATTAAATGAGCAATTCATAGTGATTTAGGTAGTCCTTAATTTTGGGAAAACTCATTCACGGGGTTAAATTAAATGAGCAATTCATAGATGTCTATATAAAATTTGTAAATTGTATCTTAAAAACTGGCCTAAGGATTGTGATGTAACGGAATGAATCTACACATTTTCAATGCGAGAAATCGATTTAACTAAGTCTCGACTTTGGAAAACTCTTTGAGGGGATTAAATTACCAGACTGAATTTTACGAACTAATAATCTACTAATGAAATATCTTAGGAGTACATTTACATCTTTAACAAAAACGCGATTTACGAAGCAATAATAATTAACAACAAGTCCCTAATAGAAATAACAACAATAAAATGTCTTGGTTTACAAATCAATCATATTTTAAATTGGAAAAATCACATACAAGAAATTGCTCCCAAATTAAATTCGTAATTTTTGCTAATAGATCTATGCAAGAGATAGTAAATATCAATACCTTAAAAACAATACGCTTTGCATCCTTCCATTCGGTAAAGAGTTTTGGAATAATATTCTAGGAAAAGTGTACTGATAATAACAGTATATTCCTAATACAATAAAGAGAAATTAGAATAATGGTAGGTGCCAAATCTAGGAAATTGTGTAGGACCATTTTCAGAAAACTACAAATAATGCCCTTGGCTTGTCAGTATATTTTTCATTAATAAACTTCCTCGAATGTAATCGTGGAAACGTCGTAACTAATTCAACAGTTTATAGCACACATATTCGTCCAAAATGACTTTCATACTCCATCGGCAAGTGTATTGTGCTATCAAAAAGGAGTGAGTTACATGGTAGAAGTAGTCGATAGACTGGGGCTTGTACTGGTGAGTACGTGTCTCGGACATGCGCATAGGCTCTACCAAGGCCTCCTGAATACGAAGAAAGACATGACCGACTATTCACATCTTTTACATCACAAATTAAATGTTAAGATGGAAAGGGACAATGGAGACGAATAACAAAACTAGAGATTTAATTTAAATTTTCGTCAAAAAGAAAGAGAATGAAAATTATTTGGGTAATGAAAGAGTTAATTACAATTTTAACATGTAACCTTAATTAAAAGTATAATAAATAAAGTACATAAAATAATAATTTGAAAGATAAATTATTTGTTTCTTTTTAAATGAAAGAGTCCCCCAGTACAACTGCAACGAATTAGCGGAATTCTTACCTTCCATATTTTTTGTTATATTTTCATATAAAATTATCGAAATTCTATTTTCTGCAATTTGAATTAGCTGCGAAACGATAGGCAAAAGATGATCACAGTTATAGCATCTCTGGATTTAGTACGCGATGACCCGAAAAAGCGTTCCTACATCATCCAGTTCTGTTTCAGTCCCGTAGCAGATACCCAACCAGCGCAATCGCGTAAGAGATACAAGTTTCGTACATGAACTGATACGTGAACCGCTTGTTGAAACGAACCTTAGGGGAGAATAGGGTAGTATCGGACATCGGGTAATATTGGACAGTGAGTTTCTTTCATCTACCACCAGATGATAGTACCTGAATGACATGGTTGCGTTTCTGTGATGTCGCATACAGAAACGTAACCATGTTATTCAGGTACTACCATCTGGTGGTAGATGAAAGAAACGCACTGTCCGACATTACCCGATGTCCGATACTACCCAACTCTCCCCTATATCGGACAGATTTCATCAGGAGGCTTTAGGACGGACAGTACTTGCTTCATATAAAGAAGGTTTTATACTCAGTTTAGACGATATTTTTCCGGAAGCACCATTACAAATTAGAATTTCATGTTCCTCATTGCGGAAAATACTAAAAGCTATTGGATTGCGGTACAGAAGAAAGGAGAACATTAAGAAATGTTTAATGGAACGTGGCGACATTATCACCAGTCGAAAAGAATTTTTAATAAAATGATGCCTCATTTTGATTACTGTGACACTCTCGACACTGACCTTAACATGAGACTGACAGACAGACTACAGCGTGTTCATAATTCATGCGTTCGATTTATTTGCAACGTCCGTAGATCTGACCGTATCACACCTTCACTAAATATGCTGTCCTGGGTCCGTCTCAAAGAGCGAAGAACTATTCACTCTCTCACTTTACTCTTCAATATTCTTCAAACCTCTAACCCTAGCTATTTAGCTTCTCGTTTTCAACATTTGTCCTCATATCACGAAACAGATACTCGCTCACAACACCATATCACACTCTCCATTCCTAAACACAGAATATCCTTCTACTCTTCATCTTTCACTGTCTCTGCAGCTCATCTCTGGAACTCTCTACCACAACATGTCAGAGACTGTCGGACATTGTATAGTTTCAAAAATAAATTAAAATTGCACTTTTTGAATTAGATTCCTTTCAGTTATAAGCCTCTTTCTCTGCCATAGTTTTGTAAAAATATAGGCTATATATTTCTTTTTTTCCTTCCTTTCCCCTTTTTGTTCTTTTTATCAGCCGATGAATTTATTATCATAGCCTTTTTATGGTGGATTTTATTAATTTTCTTATTTCTTTTTTTATTATTATTTGATTACATTCCATTTTGATATATTCTTCCTTACGTTTTTCCATATTAACCATTTGTACTAAATGAGTTGCTTTCACTATATTCCAATGTATTTTACTTTCTTTTTTATGGTATTATTTTCATGTTGTTTAGTGTCAATTTTAGTATGCTATTATTATTATTATTATTATTATTATTATTATTATTATTATTATTTTCCTTTTTTGTAATATGTTAGTATTCTGTTCTTCAACTTTTTGTTAAATTTTAACTGCTTGTATACTTTATGACCTGGTAGAGTGTAAGAGAAGGCCCTATGGCCTTAACTCTGCCAGTATAAATCTTATATATAAAAGTCAATGTGGCTATGTATGTATGTATGTATGTATGTATGTATGTATGTATGTATGTATGTATGTATGTATGTATGCATGTATGTACTCTATATAAATCTACACGCTTAGACCGATATTTGCCAAAGTTTGCACATTTAACCTTCATAACCAGGAGAAGAACATAGGCTACATTAAAATTCTGCAAATGGACGTTAAATTAATAAAAAAATAAAATACAAAATAAAATTATATACGATCAAACATTCATGTACAATAATAAAATGCAATTTTTTTGCAGTCAATTGTGCTTTATCATTGTCTGTTATATTCAACATCGACTTCCACGAGGCCTTGGAAATTATAACACGAAATTAAATAACATTGTTGATACACATCATGAAGGCTAAAACTACATAATTCATGCAATAAATATCTTTATTTATCCCAGGAACGTATAATGAATTTCTCAATGCAGTTGTACATAGTGAGCAGGCTGTGTTTTATCCAACTGAATTCTTTGAAACCACAAGGATCGATACCATATAATTTAATACTTAATATTGAATCACCAATAGTACTATTGTGAAATACTGACCCATCAAAATTATGGAATGAAACAAGAATTGGTGTGAAAAAACTCATTCAGAACGTAGTAATAGAAGTAACAATATTAACTGGCAAAACGAAAGAAGATATTTTTATCCACGCATTCTTATCATACCCACTAACATGCGTTTCGATTTTAAGTAACAGCAATTTCAGTGTGGCTATCATTTGTAATGGTCACATTAAAATTAAGCTCAAGGACAGTCGCTCAAAGTTGCAGACATTAACTTAAAAACCCCGTGTTTTTTACATTCTCAACTATATTTTATACAAAGAAGTAGGAAAAAAAAAGATTTTACACACATAAAAAATAAATCCAATTATACTTTTGTCATATTGCTAATGTAGTATGTGAATGTACGTAAGCCGACTGAAAATAACACTGTCAGGTCAGATAGTAAAAATAAAAATAATATCATACGTCTCTCAAAATATTGTTCATGTCCGAAAATGTGTTACTGCGAAATTCTAACTGTATAATCACGTTGCCAATGTAGTATGTTATGCGTTGTGGAAATAACCTCTTAATTTCTAAAAAAAACTGGTAGGGGAAGGTGTTGTACCTTGGGTCAGTTGTACCTTGGGTCATTCATCATTTCTCTGCCATCTGTATTTTGAAAAATTAAATATTACAATCAAGTTACATATTTGTACACAAGAGTCCTCTCACAAAGCTTGGTGATCTTCAAATACAGTGGTTTGCTTTCTTTGTGAAGAAATTTGTTTTTGATCTCAGAAAGTATTTTATTTGTAGCGTGTTCTTAATTTTTTTTTACGGGGCTGTGTTATAATTCAAGACATTTCCAATAGTAAGATAAGATCTTTGTTTCTTTCTTGTTCGAATTGTATATTAGGTTATTGTTAGAATATAACCTAACTTTTGAAACATGATGTTCAGTTCACAATGAGCAGTAGTTGTACCTCGGTCCACTTGAAGCGTTGTACCTTGGGTCGACCCAAGGTACAACATTGAACTGATGATGAGCAGAAGTGTACAAATCATTATAAATTATTAGTTAATTTAATACTAACGAACACACCAGAAAAAGAAGAATTTGAAAGAAGTAGACGAAAAAAGAAAAACCCAGTACCGGTAGAGAAAACAAAGAGGCAGCTTTCAGAGAAGAAACTACAGAAGAAGAACAAGAAATTGATGAATTAATATTACAGGATTCAAGTGATGATGACCTAACAACTTTGCTAGAAAAAGAGAATGCTGATGACGATGATGATGGAAACTCTGAAGAAGGCATAAGAGAAGGAAATTATACACTTGTCCGTTTTGCTGGAAAGAAGAAAGTTTCACATTACATAGCAAAAGTGTTGAGTGTTGATGAAGAACAGTGTGAAGTCCAATTTCTGGAAAAACTTCCTGACTCCAACAAGTTTGTTATGGCGAAAGATGATGAATATAGTGTGCCTTTAAGTGACATAGTCATGAAGCTATCACCTCCCTACCAACAAGATTAATCTAAGAGACAAACTTCCCAACTACAATTCGCAGTTGATTTCAGTAGTTATGATGTTAAGTAGATTGATTTTGTGTTTGTTATCTGCTTAAAATGCATTATTGCATGAACATGTTGCAAGGGAATTGTATCTTTAATTTGTTTCCTATTATATTCCAGAAGTTTCGTGATTTTTAGATATGTACACTTTGCATTCATATTTAATTTTATCCACGATTTGTATTCTCGTTTCTTTTCTTGTAGGCTACATTTATAATGTGACTCAAGGTAAAACATCGGTTGACCCAAGGTACAACCTCATGTTGTACCTTGGTCCATTATACTTGTATACATTTAAATGAATATAAACATTATCAGAGTAATTAAATTCGTAAATAAAGATTACCAATGATATCTCAAAGAGTAGCTTCATCTTATTTTATAATTTGGACAACCTAATAATCATAATATGGTAAAAATAGAAACTAAATGTAAAAATGACCCAAGGTACAACACCTTCCCCTATACGTCTCTCAGAATATTAGTCCCTATGTTAAAAATGACTTATGGCGAATTTATATTGTATCTGTATTCTGTGTATAGAATAAGAATTAATGTAGGCCTAATATGTTATGAATTTGTGAGATATAGTTTCTCAAGCCATATTAAAAAAAAAGGCATGCAGCAGTCAAGGGGTAAAAAATCTTCCATCATCATCATCATCCTTCACGAATTAGGCCTCTGTAGACCTGTTTCGGCCCCATCTAGCAGTCTTCTTAACGGTCTTCCTGGTCGACGATGTCCTCTAGGTTTATATTGCATCATAATTTTTGGGATTCTTGAATTTTCCATTCTTCTTACATGATCTTGCCAATTGAATTTGTATCTGGTGATTTTTTCTTCTACTGACTCTACTTCTAATTGTTCTAAAATTTCTTCATTCCTTTTTCGGTCTAAAAGAGTATATCCTGCTGTTCTCCTGAAAAATTTCATTTCCGTTGCTTTGATTCTGTTCATGTCTTTTTTCTTTAATGTCCAAATCTCGCTTCCGTATAGAAGGGTGGGTAATGCTAGTGTATTATATATTTTTATTCTTGTAGATTTTTGTATTAATTTAGCTTTTAATGTATTGTTTATTATTCCTAGAATTTGTGTAAATTTGGTAATTTTCTTGTTCACATCTTTTTCGCCGGAGTAATGATTTGGATTCATAAATCAATAAAAAAAAAAATCTTCCAATATAAATTAAATGATGTATGTACATATTGATTCTTTGGTACAACCGAAAAGTCTAACAACCAGTTTAATTAAAAAAAAAAGAAGCAAAAAGAACAACTCGGGCAACACCGGGTGCTTTCAGCTAGTAAAGAATAAAGAAGAAAATGTGGGAATTAGGAAGATCTATAATATTTTTAGATAAAATTATTTTGAGTATAGTTTTGCATTTTGCGTTCCTATATTTCTATAGTTGAATTTGTTTTTGTCGACTTAGTTCTGAAACATCTTATACTGTAGCCCCGCTTCGAAGTGGAGGTAGTCAGACCATTCGAAATTTCAGCGGAAAGCTTCCCTCTGTATGAGAAACAGAATACAAGCCTCGTTAGATGCATAGCTCGTCTGTAAGAAAGCAAAGTTTACTGTTATAATGTAGAAATAAAATGCGCAGTTTTGTTTATAAAAATTTTAAGAACGTCGGAACCAGATGACAGTTAAATGCGATTTTTTTTGTACATCGGACCTTGGGCTACTTTTCCACGAAACGCTGCAGTTCACGCGGTTATTAAAAAGGGTGAGAATGTCCGGCGATCAAAATGAATTAATGATATCCTATAAAAAAGAGCGGCCGCCAGTTCTCATCCATATAGTGTGAAAGTGTTATCAGCAACAGAGAAAATGTCACATCCGAAATTTTAGTGACCATTTAGCCCCCACGTTAATACGGTAGAAAGTACGCGGGTGTGGAGGAAGAAAGACAGAGAGGGGTTGCAGCATGTGCGATTAGGGTAAATAGCGTTTTTTTTTTTAAATAGGCAACAAAAGCACGGGGAGAAGTTGTGTTAATCTTGCTCCTCTACTGTTACGCAGCCCCGCCAATTTCAGGAGAGTATCCAGCATTTCATTGCAGCCACTGTTTTCAATCGATGATACTTGTGTCTACAGGGATGTCCATTACTAATAACAAGTTTTATCCAGACAACCTAATAACATGTGTGTAATGTTACGAGACTGACACCAAGGTACTTTACCTCATTATTATTTTAACCAGAAAGTCATTATTTTAGTTTTATATTTCATGTTTTGAAATTGC
Source organism: Periplaneta americana (assembly GCF_040183065.1). Taxonomy (NCBI): domain Eukaryota; kingdom Metazoa; phylum Arthropoda; class Insecta; order Blattodea; family Blattidae; genus Periplaneta; species Periplaneta americana. The sequence goes on from NC_091117.1 coordinate 30,844,188, forward strand.
AGCGTAATCTTTCTTGAGAGTTCTTGTCGATAGAAGGGTTTGCGACCTCGATGTTGAATTAATTTAATTTGCGTGTATAATTTCAATTATCTACGTCTGTAGGGCCTTCAAAATCTTACATCATAATATGAGTTCAGACCAGCATGAGGCAACTAAACATGAGCCAAGTTGGTTTCTATCTACTATGTACAGCAAATTGTAGATAAACTTCATTTATACTCGAGTGAAAGATAATGATGATGATTATGATGGTAATGGTAATGATGAAGTCTAAATTAAGAGATTATAGCCTTTGCCAGGAATACAGAACTGGCGAGAGAGGGATGGAAAGCATGGGGAAAGCGTCGATTCCCCGTCCACAGTCCACCGGCGTTGAATGACGTATCTGTGGCCTGTACGAAATCACATAAGACAGACACTGAATACAAATCCCCTCTCCTAACAAGTCAATGACGCGGGGTGGAAGGAAGGGGTGAGTGACGTATTCCGATGAGTGACGTAACACCACAATTGTCGCCCAGTTCTGCAAGCCTGGCCTATGCAGCCATTACTATTTGTATAAAGTCCAATGGCCTGTTGCGGTTTCATTGCTGAAGGATCTCTTCCGATGTGGACGATAAAGAATCTATGGTTTCCATGTGGTAGCGTTCAACCTTGATACAGTTTGTGGCTGTTCAGTAATGAATAAACTAGTAGCCTAGAGGTATGTTTAAATAATATTTGAAATAACAGCGATGACAAGACTGGAACAGTTAACAGTGCAATTGTTATCACATCGCCAGGCCAGCAGGATTTAAAATATTAAAATCTGTTTACCTACAACTGTTTAAGTTCATGCCTCAACTAAACGTATTTTACCATTGTTGAATGATGTGATTATCTTACACACTTAAAAACCCTGTTAATGAGGTTCTCGCTGATATGTAAGTTACATCTATTATCAGGCAGCACATCTCACTTGACGATATGTGTCAGAAGAAGAACAATTTTTTTTATGCATCTGAAGTCTGATTAGTATAATATCTACGAGTAGCTAATCGGCGATGTGTGCAATGGAGAGGGAAAGTAACTGACCATCCTACCCCATTATCTCCTGGCCTAGTTGCCTCATGAGTGGTGTCTTATTGGTATCACTTGTGAGGTTCAGACCTGTCTTCGGGCAGTTGACAACAAAAAATACTTGAAAGTATGTAACCCTTGTTATTACAACCTGGCGATTTGACATTATTATGATTATTATGATTATTATTATTATTATTATTATTATTATTATTATTATTATTCGTTTAATAATGTCATAATTACTAGGAAAGATTGTATTAGAGATCTTGGTGTCTTACTTGATTCTAAATTATATTTCCATGATCATGTGCAAATATTTATACCCGTTCATTAAGAATGCTTGGTCTAATTAGATCTATAACTTATTCTTTTTCTGCGCCTACGTGTATATTAATTTTATATTATACGCTGGTTAGATCCAAGCCTCAATATGCATCTGTTGTATAGAACTCCATTACTTCCACTGACTCGGCTGAATTGGAGAATATTCAAAGAAAATTTATGTCCTTGTGTTCTTATAGAGTTTTACCTAATTCCGATGATTATAAATATGAAATTAACTACAAATATTTTAATTTCTGTAGTTTATTTGTCAGACGTCAAAGTCTTGATTATTTTTTTTTTTGTTAAGTCATTAAGGGTGATACTGATTGTGAATCCTTCTTAAGCAATATCAGTCTTCGTATTCCTGCTAAGGGTTTAAGATTTCATACAGTTTTTTTACAATAGAAATTCTAAATCTCTCTCTCCGGTCTGCAGATGTATGAAATATACTAATATACATGGATTGAACTTAGATCCATTCAATGTGTAATAAATACTTTTGGAGTTTTATGTCAGTTAATAATTTATGTCTTTTGTTCAGATATGTATTATAATATTATTCTCGTTATCTTTTGTATTATATCATTTATATGATTCCATCCTTTCATTTTCAATTACAAGTAATTTTAATTGTCATTATTTTAATAATTATTTCTATGTACTTTTATTATTATTATTATTATTAATGTTCTTGTATTGAAATTGCCATCTGCTTAACTATTATTTGCTCCTGGCTGTTGTACAGCACAGTAGATAAATAAATAAATAAATAAATAAATCAATAAATCAATCAATCAATCAATCAATCAATAAAGCAATAAATAAATAAATAAATAAATAAATAAATAAATAAATAAATCGATCAATAAATAAATAGACAAATAAATAAATAAATAAATCAATGAATAAATAAATAAATTTATTATTATTATTATTATTATTATTATTATTATTATTATTATTATTATTATTATTATTTCCAATTCTGCTGAGTTTGCAGTCGTTAAGTCAGACCATTATTATCAAAACATTATTTCCAGACGAAAATGCTGTTCACTCATAAGCCGTACATTCGTTTTCTTATATTAACATGCCAATTCTTAATTTTCGTTTCCGAATATGACATTTGTTTTATCCGTTCATGGTTGCAAGAACGCAGTAGGCCTAGAGACAAAGGAATACGAGGAAGTTAAATCGAAACAAGAGAAGAAGATAAAAATAGAAGAACAAATGGATAAAGATTGAATAAGAAAAAACTGTAAATGAAGATAAGGACGACAAAGAAGAAAGACATAGAGAAAAATAAAGTCTTCAAAATGTAGGTAAGTGAAAAAAATTATTGTAAAAATGTTAACTAAGATCAATCTATGTCAGATTGTCTCCTTACAGCCCACATCGCCTGCTAGTTGGATGTGGCAGGACACGCGATTCCCACATCGTCTTTTATTCCTTCCGACCTTCGTAAATTTAACCTCCCAAGATGACCAAACGGAGTATTACAGAATCGTCGCCACTTATCGTGTTGTACTTAAATATATTCTTGTACCGTAACTAGGTTTACATTAATCTGAATGCCTGTGCGTATAGTCACTCTGATTTACATAAAACTGTGTTGTGTGTTTATGTGGCTGAAAAATCTGTGCTTGTCATGCCAGGCGTAGCATGTCTGTTCCGCCTCAACATGTTATTTGTGTAATGAACATGCAAAGCGTAACTTGGACAATGCCGTTTAGATATCGCGGTAATATGCAATTATGTATGCGCAACGAATGTCCCGTCTAGAGGAGCTTTTGAGGACAAGATTTGATGTTCACATAAACGAATAATCGCGATACTAAGGAACAGAAACCAGCTATTTATATTTTTCTGAAATACCTTCTTAATTGTAATATTTAGGAAGAAAATTATTAACACAATGTTTATAATTACGCACAAAGAAAGTAAAACTAGTGAAATAGATTTAAAATAATTTTTAAGTATTCTAAAACAATTACAATTTAATTTTAACAAATGGATAAATATGAATTTTATAAAGCCTGGTTTCAACTTCTGTGCGTAATAGTAATATGCGTTACAAGAGCGGTATGTTGAAGTTTTCATCTTCGAGGAAAAGTTTGAAAAAGCGAAACGTAGTTGAGCTTTTTTAATTTCCAAGAATTGAAAGAAAACGTACCGCTCATGTATCGTACATTATTTTGTGCGAGGATCGTTTATTACATACCTGAAAGAGGAATTTCTAATTAGTTGCAATAAAATCTCCATCTTGCTTTCTGTTCAATGACGCAAAATTTGCAAAACAAAAATATCTATCTTCAACATTGTTGCTTTAAAATGTTTTCTGTGTTTACTATACTCCAGCAGGCCGTGATATACGTCTGTCTTTTTTTCCCCAAGTCTATGATGAGTCTGGAATCATGTTGATTTTTTTCACGGCTTCCTTAATGTTACTTGCATCACGAATGCAGTAACTTTAATGGAGTTGTAGAGTTTACTTAATTTTTGCAAATATTTAAAAACAATAATTAACAGTGCAATTTAGGTGAAATTGCAGTGGTAAGTTTCCAATTTATAATTATTACTATATTGAACGTCTCTAAAAATGATATGTTAAAAGCCTAAAGCAGTAAAATCAATATGTCACTTAAGCGGTAAGAAGAGGGAAATTGTTATGTGTGTTAGGTTGGGAATACTGAATGTGGAATTTTAGACTTTCCGCGGATTGGTTTTGTGCGGAAACCAAGCAAATACGCACGATCTCGCAGAAATAGTATTTATGCCAGCCTAGCATTATAAACAGGTTGTTACTACATCCAAAATCGTGCATAATCGCCTTAGTATAGCATGCGTGCCAATAAAAGCAATGACGTATTCGCTACGACGTAATACCGGAACGATTGCTATCTTGCTTACCGCTTGTACTCGCGACGTACCACTGTCCTCTCAACTAATTTTATAATGTAGGCCTACCACTATTTTAAACTTTTACATCTAATTTTTTTATTCATTTATATTTGCAATTTAAGACTAATTTTACAACAGTAGACTAACTTTACATAGGCCTATTATCACTAGTTTGAAGTTTTAAATCTAATTTTAACCCTCCTAATGGGAAAAAAAAAGGCAGCGAAGTTCGAGATGACGCCGAGATTTAGTAGGCTCTGAGGATGGTGTGAAGAAGCACCGGAAGAGCTGTAAGCCGCACATGCTTACACAATTAACACGAATAAGATCGCCATTTAATCAATTATTTATATTCAAGTGTTAAAAGTAGTGTACGAAAGATTCAACATGGATAAATTTACACTTAAAGTTTGAAATGTTGCATCTAATATTACATTTTATATGTGTTATTTTTTTATTTTTATTTTTTTGGTTATTTTACGACGCTGTATCAACATCTTGGTTATTTAGCGTCTGAATGAGATGAAGGTGATAATGCCGGTGAAATGAGTCCGGGGTCCAGCACCTAAAGTTACCCAGCATTTGCTCGCATTGGGTTGAGGGAAAACCCCGGAAAAAACCTCAACCAGGTAACTTGCCCCGACCGGGAATCGAACCCGGGATTTTATATGTGAATTTACACTTTATGCTTATCACATTTTCTTCCAATTATACATTTTTACCATTAGTTTTACGTTTGCTTGTAATTTTAAAACTTACATATAAGTTTACACTTAGCTTAATTTCACATTTTCTTCTAATTAAACGCTTTACTACCAGTTTTAAGTTTATGTCTAATTTTTTTTTTTTTTTACACTTTGGTTGTGATTTTAAATTTTGCATCAAATTCACATTTTAATCTAAATATAGGACCTAATCTTTACGTCTAATTTACATTTTCGTCTAATATTACGCTTTAAAACTGTTTTCAAGTTTCTGTCTAAGGGGAGACTAAATAATGTAACTTAATCTACAACAAATTATCTTTAATGTAGTATTTTATAAACGTGACAACGATGAAGATGATGACGATGACGATGATTTTCGCCACAATGTGTTGAGCTAGTTTGTTTTGAGTGTTGTGAAGTTATCACAAAATGCAGGTGTACAGGTTCGCTCCGCCTCTGGCATCCATCCAGTGGTTGGAGATAAGGCAGTATCAATCTCCATTTCACGTCATTTTGATTGCCAGTAACATAAATAACTCTTTGTTTTATATCCAAAATGCTTGCGGTAAATCCCCATTTGCAAACCCAAGGAAGGTGAAGTGCACTACTACATAGCCTATGGATTTAGGTATGATGTGCTGGGAGCTAGGTGAACAATTTTTAGTCAATCAGAGTAGTATAATCTTAAATGTAATTTTAATTTAGAAAATACTATAGCTTGTTATTTTATAACGCTATGCAGGGAGAGAAAATAATCAAAATGAATAGTCTATCTCTTTGTATGAATTGCTCAGCTTTGTGTAAATTAGGCTACACAGTGTAATTTTGAACAAACCCAATGTAGTCTATACGATCTAGGGTGATTCATGAAGTAATGCCTACACTTTAAGAATAATTTTTTGTAGGTTATTTTGAGCAAAGTATCATATGAACATAGGTCTAATTATAATTCGTTTTTTTTTTATTTATTTGTAAGATTACATACGTCATAATGTGAACCAGGCTTGTAACTTGTTTGCGACTTAATACAAATGAGCCGTTCAGAGCAGAAGTGGCGTAAGTCAAAAATGGGTAATGAGGATTAAAGTAAACATTCTTTAAAATACAGCGCAAAGTAGCAATTAATATTCAATTTATTTAAACTATTAGTAGTCAGTGGATACCACGAAGGACATATTAATTGCTATTTTGCGCTGTATTTTACAGAATTTTTACTTTAAACCTCATTACCCAATGATGACTTACACCACTTCTGCTCTGAACGGCTCAAATAGTGGGACCTGCACTAAGGAGAGTGGCGTTCGGCTGTGACATGAATTAGGAGACAGTAGAATAGATCATGTCCGGTAATATGGCCAGCGTTTTGCAATCTTACATTGAAAGATAGCCCTTTAAGGGGTTAAGTACAGCTTACAGTAGTAAAATTTTTGGAAATATTCAACATTTTTTTCTCCATCACTGTATCTTGTACAATATTGAAAATTGATATGTATAAAACATTGTCCTTCTGCTATATGAGAAAAATATTTTGACGTTTTAAAAATAATTATATATATATATATATTTTTTTTTTTTCAAAATTCAAAATGTTGTCAGTCCATGATAACTAAAACATTTGTGAACTTTTTCATGTTCGCTATCTTTTATTTTATTGCTGAAACTCATGTTTACAATACATTCCTTAATAAACAATATTTTTTTTTATTTTGTGAAATAGAAAATACTGATATTTGACCATTTTCTTAAAATGAATTTATTTTTTATCACACAATCTATCAAAGGTAGAGAAGTGATCTTGCATAAATAGACACAAAAAATGTCATCACATAATGTTGGATAGTTTTTTAGTTATGTGGGAAACGCATCATCATTGCACAGTGAACTAAACTTTGAAAAAAAAAATGTAAATAATTTTTTTTAAATCGTAAAAATATTGTTTTCCTATAGCAGAAGGACAGTGTTTTACACATACTAATTTTCATTTTTGTACGAGATACAGTAATGGAGCAAAAAAAAATGTTGAATATTTATAAAATTTTATTGATGTAAGCTGTACCTAACCCCTTAAAGATCAAGATATGTTTATATTAGAATATATAAAATTATACGCCGGCTTGTACAAAATGGAACCAATCCATAAAAAAGAAGATAGTAAATACTTCTATTGATTATTATTTAATTTGTAATAATAATAATAATAATAATAATAATAATAATCTCAGCTATAGGCCTATTGTTGAGTCTTCCATATTCACAAATCTCCGTAACGCAGAAGTTAACCAGTCTCGACTGTTGTGCCATCTCATAATGAAACTTTTCTAGATCACGGATAGACTATGTTTGAAATGGAAAAATTGAGAATTTCCATGAAATAGTGTGCATACAGTCCATGAAACGCCTTGCAATAAAAGATAATGTTTCTTAATACGATGAAATACCTTACTCGATGCTCTGAGTGAAATAAGAATTTCTTGTGCTCATTTGTTCCTGATAAAATAATCCCTTCGTCATTTGTCCGTAATCATTAACATATGCTGCATACTTTCCGAGCTTTTTGTTCATTGTTCGTTACGATGGCGACCTGCTAATGGAACGTAGGCTACTTGAAGTATTTATGATCAAATTATGAAATAGGTAGCCTATATAGTTTCCAGACATTACGTTTCTTCTCTTTCCACCCTTCTTATTCTATATTTATCCCCTTCTTCTTCTTCTTCTTCTTCTTCTTCTTCTTCGTTCTTCTCGTTCCAGCCAAAGTTCTCTTCGTGTACCTTCTCCTATTCCTTATTTTTATTCTCTTTTCATTTTAAGTTTACTGAAATTAATCATTCTCCCATTTAAATTATCTGATCGCAATTATGACGGCACCAATAAAATTCTGTTTCAGTTATCATTAAATAACTACAAAAAATGTAACATTCTCGTCTATTTCTAAGAAGTAGGCCTTCTTTCTTTTGTAGCCTGTAAGTCGGTATGTGTTCTGCACACTGATTTCCTTATTATTATTCATCTCTTCTCACTTTTCCTTTCTCCGCTTCAAATCCTGCTTTCTAGACTTCACTCCACTTCTTTCCCTCCTTTACTATTTCCACTTTTTATTCTCTTGTTCTCATTTCTTTCTTCTCCATATTTTCAACTAACTGCTTTATATCATACAGTATTTATTCATCTCGTTTCCCAATACTTTTCCATTTTCAGCTTTTCCTTCTCTTCTTCTCTTTCATCTAGTTCCTCCTTCATAGCTTTATTCTCCTCCTTCACAGCTTTATTCTCTTCCTTCACAGCTTTATTCTCCTCCTTCACAGCTTTATTCTCCTCCTTCACAGCTTTATTCTCTTCCTTCACTGCTTTATTCTCCTGCTTACCAGCTTTATTCTCCTCCTTCACAGCTTTATTCTCTTCCTTCACAGCTTTATTCTCTTCCTTTACAGCTTTATTCTCCTCCTTCACAGCTTTATTCTCCTCCTTCATCCTCACTTAGGTTAGTACTTAATTTCCACCAGTTCTTTCTAATTTCTTCGTTGTTCCAGTGTTCTTTCTCTTTTTTTTCCAGATAATTTATATTTTCATTTAGGCTACTTCTTTTCCTCAGATTCTTTGTCGTTTGCTCCTCTTCTTCCAATACTTTCTCATTTACTTCTCTTCCCCCAATTCTTTCTTATTTAGGCCTACTTCTCTTCATTCAAGCCTTTCTCATTCACTTCCATTTCTCCAATTCTCTCATTTCTATTCAGCCAATCTTTTCTCATTTGCTCCTCTTTCTTCTTTAGCAATGCGACTAATTAGTCTGGAGTTACTGGTGAAAGGAAATCGACCTAAAATATGGAAAGGCCGTTCGAGCAGCGGGGTCCAGTCATGTTCCAAACCAGGGACCGTCAAGTGACTACACTCTCGTGCGTACGTACAAACCCTCAAGCCCTGACGTACGGCTGCGGGCAAGGGTAGCTGCTTCCACAGTGGCGGAGCTAAGAACTTGTATGTGAACCAAATTTGTGATAAGAATGTAAATTAATTTCAGCTTTTAATTGAAGCACGCTTTCACTGTTAATTGCACTATACTGAAAAACAGTACTGTATACAATTTTGTACAGTTAACTATATACGAAACAAATTTTTGCATGTTTGCACCATAATGAAACAAAACAAAATATACACTTTTATACAGATTAATATACTGTTTGTCTTCTTCTCATTGCTATACAATTCAATTAACAAAATAAAACAACAGTACAAACGTTGTCATTTAAATACAATTCTCTAATAATAGTACTTTTTCTTAAACATTAGAGATCCGCTGCGATTTTTGCAGTTTTCTGTTAGTAAGCAGCTATTTAATTCTCGGAGCTATTGTTTTAGTACCAGCCAATCGCAAACATGCTTTCAATTGTTCATCACTTAGTTGTTTCTGTGACGCGACTTTGTAAACTTCATTAAACAAAACAGTGTTTCGCATACGTAGGTTGTCCCGAACATTTACAACGTTCTTGCAGCAAGATTGTACTGTTTAGGAAACCTTTCTCGTGGAAAACAAGTATAGAAATGGTTAATACTTTTTGTTTTGATACTTATCCTTTAGCTCAATATCGCTTTGTAAATCAAGTATTTCTAATTGTAGTTCAGCAGGAATATCCAGGACACTCACTGAAAAAGATATTGCAAATATCTTAAATTGTTGTTCAAGATCTCTAATATCCTCAAATCTACGTTCGAAACTTCGCACAATTGTTGCATTATTCTTATATATTCTTTCATGTCCAAGGCTTCTAACAGGTTTCCCATGTACATCCATAGATAAGGCAGTTTCATTTCTAAGTGCGAGAAAACGTTCCAGAATTTTTCGACTTCATCACCTTACCTCGGTATGGTAGAGTAAATCCCCATACTGTTAATACCATCAAGCAGTGCCCTGAAGTCCCTGTGATTCAGTCCTTTAGACCTTATGAAATTAATTGTTCGCATAACAACATCCATTACATTGCTAAGGTTCATGTTTTAGCACATAAATATTCCTGGTGCAAAATGCAGTGCACCGGTGCCCCCAAGCGACCTCGATAGGCTCCACCACTGATAGACTGCAGTGTACAACTGTACTGCCCGCAGTGGAAGCCGTAAGCAGGCCTGTACGCCCTCTCGCGATCTTGACTCGACTTGGCGGAGCCTGTTCCAAACGAAGAGTAGTACTATCACATCGAAAAATAAGACTACAGACTCAACTGGCAACTTCATAGCGGAAATCGCATGCATAATCATAACATACCGCTGCTAGATAACTGATTAAAGAGAGGGCCGCTCTTCAATTTATTTCGCGTCTAAAATTCTATCAGTTTCTTTCGAGTCGAATGAAATCTGCCAAGTTTGAAGGCAAGAACCATAGGCTAAGTAGCTACTATCTGGTGGAACACCGACGATATGTGATTAGAACGTTAAAGTCTCTGATATTAATTCACTCGCAATTAAATACTTCGTGCTTTGGTTCGGATCGCAGGTTATTACCACTTACTGGAAGGAAGTGTCTATAAATATGTCTGAGGAAATAATGCAAGAGAGGAGCACCTGTGCGTGGGGCTACGCCACTTCGCGAGGGGCAGTGCAATGTCGGGCAGGCCGAGTGGCGGTCAAGCTCATCAGATCGATAAAATGGGTGGGGACTCAGATGGAAACCGCGACCACCCCCCCCCCTCCTTGCTCCGTCCTCCACGAGCAAGTAGCCACCATTAAAACAAACAAGTATACTTGTCCATAAAGTAGCCATGGGGCTCGAAACCAGTCGGTGCAGGATGGGACTCTTCTTGAACCTGCGGCTGAGTCATTAATATATAGCCATTACGTAACACACGTCACCAAGTCTTACCTTCTTCCTAGTACAGTATATATTTTTCTACTGCTTTGCGCACACATCTTATAGACATCGATTGTAGGCTATGTACTATGTATGTATGTATGTATGTATGTATGTATGTATGTATGTATGTATGTATGTATGTATGTATGTATGTATGTATGAATGTATGGGTTGGGATCCTTACAGATTAGAACATATTAAGACACTAGAAAAGATTAAAAAACGGGCTCTCAAGTATTTTCGGAAAAATTCACCATTAAAATGGGACACACTCACGGACAGGAGAACGCGAATTCGATTATGCGCACTGTTCAAAACATACAGAGGCGAGCCTGCCTGGAGAGAAATAAAAAATAGGTTGCAGCCACCAAATTACTCTTCAAGGAACGACCACTCATATAAATTGAGGGAAAGAAGACAGAGGACGGACACTGGAAAGTTTTCTTTTCTCAATCGTACTATCAGGGAATGGAATGCTTTACCTGCAGACTTACTAAAGGCTTTACCAACAACCAAAAATGTATTTAAAAATAGGCTTAAGGACTTTACTAATAGACGGTAATTATACACAGTATTTAAAGGGTGTAAATGATATTTTGTTATTGAAGTGTTGTATCAGTGACGAATTATGTTGTGTCAGTGAAGTGTGTTGTGTAAGTGAAACGTGTTCCTGTCAGTGAAGCTTTATAGTTTATAGTGGCAGTGCAAAGTATTTGAACAGTGAAATGTTTTTGAAGTGTTAGTGAAATCAGGATAGAATCAGTGAAATGTGTCGTAGTTCCAGTGCAGTGAGTGAGTTGACAGCGAAATGAGTGTAGTGTTGAAAGGTACTTGTGCAGATATGAACATATCATACTCGTGGGTTTTAGTTCGAACTTAGGTTTAAGATACAAATTAGATTAACTTTAAATGTTATTTTAAGTGATCGTGCTTCATTTAATTTAGGATCTTCCCTGTTATTATTGTTAATATTATTATTATTATTATTATTATTATTATTATTATTGTTAGTATTAATTATTAGTATTATTATTAATTGTATTTTAATTAATAAGTTTATTATTGTCATTATTGAGTGTAATTAGTTACCACTGCCACCGGGTATATACCCATTGCAGTGTAAATAAATACATACATACATATATACATACATACATACATGTATGTATGTATGTATGTAGCCTATGTATGTATGTAGAAATCAACAGGCAAGTAAAAAGCAGATAACCAGAGAATAAGAAGAGTTCTTAAGGATGCAAATGATGGCACTGCAACAGAACTCCATCACTAGACTACAGTTCGTAAAGACAGTTTCATTTAAGTTTCTACCAGTGTAAAGATCAAGGACGTGTCTTCCACTACCAGATGAAAGGCTGAACATTAAAAGACGAAGGCTATAGCTTTACAAACAATATTTTTAACCATAGAGTAATACTATGATACGAGTAATATTGTGATAGTTCTTTTTGAGAATTTTTTACAATTTTACTGAGCGAGAGAAGAACCGGTTTTGTGCAGAAACTTGTCCACGAATATTTCCTTAATACGTTGACGCAAAAAATCGATTTTCCTCTCGCTCAGTAAAATTGTAATAAATTCTCAAAAAGAACTATCACAATATTACTCATATCAGATTTTACCAACCTTTACCCTACCTGTAACAAATTTTACACAGCCAATCGATAGCTATAGCCTACTCATATTTAGTAATACATTGGACAAATGTCTCAATTCCAGTACGGGATATGTTGACAAATAGCGCAAGAATTGCTGTATCTGTTTCAATAAATCTTTCAATGCAATTGTGTTTTTTTCTATAAACGGCCCAGAGAAAATCACTTTCTGGACGGCCTCGTAATTGCGATCCAGTGGCCAAAATTTTGTATAAGCACTTGTTTTTACATTATTAACATGGTGGAAGAAAAAAAACACCTTTTTATCTGCCCCCATGAGAATGTTTGCTTGTAAGTGCATTTGTTTGCGAGCAATCGTGTAGAGAACAGTTTTGGACACCTATATAGGGAAAACATTTGTATATGTGTTTGCGGACATTTGTATAAAAGTGTGGACTAAGCCTGATTCACAAATTTATTTATTTATTTATTTATTTATTTATTTATTTATTTATTTATTTATTTATTTATTATTTTGTTAATAATTGTAACATAAAATATAATATATGCAGAACAAGTTTAGCTCGCCTCTGAAATTTGTCTTATGTCTACTATGCAATTATAGTAGGCTATATAAATTTAAATTTACAATGTTTCAATTTTTATAAAATCCATACATAACTTTTTAAATTTAATACTACAGCTATTAGAATTGACAAGATTGGGATACTTAAATATAAATTTGTGATATATTATTGGGCCTAAATTACTACTACGATTAAATACTGTAACAGTGTTACATTTTGGTTCAAACAATCTTAAAGAATCCATACCTTTTGTTTCATAACTATGAGAATACAATTCAAAATTATTTCAATTTTTATGTATGAATTTTATTAATACAATATAATACATTTGTCTTGCGTTAAGTACATTAAAGTCTAAAAACAAATTTTGAGATGGAAAATCAATAGGTTTATGAAGACATATTTTAATTATTTTCTTCTGTAATAAATAAAGTGGATTAAAATTGGATTTAAATGAGCTACTCCATCCTATAATTTCATACATAATTACCGATTGAAATAAAGTTAAATATATTGTGCGTAATAAACTTATTGACAAGTAATTCCTCAATGAAACAAAATAATATACTATTTTACGTAATTTATTACAAAGATAATTAATGTGTTGGTTCCATTTTAAATGATTATCGAAAATTATGCCTAAATACTTAACTTCAGAGGACTCTTTAATAATCGGACATTTACACTGTATAAGACAACAATCAGAATTATGTAATTTAATACTTAATATAGATGTTTGTTACATTTTTTAGATAATGAGAATGGAATAATGATGGTTTTATTTTCGTTGATAGAAAGATAATTTATGTCAAACCATTTTTTTTATTAATTTAAGTTCATTATTTGAGTTATTATATGCATCATACCAGGTTTTTCCACCAAAACGTAAAAGTGTGTCATCTGCATAAGAATAGTGAACACCATTGTATTGTTGTAAGTCAATTTTTAATAAGTCATTAATATATATATATATATATATATATATATATATATATATATATTAAAAATAGAATAGGGCCTAGAACTGTGCCTTGGGGAACACCTATATTAATAATTGAAGGTTCACTTGAATAATTGTCAATTTTTGTTATTTGAATTCTGTCGTTAAGATACGAGTTTATTAAGTTTAAAGCATTACCTTTGATTCCTAATAAGTCTAATTTCTCAATTAAGATAAAATTTAGCGATAAATATAGACTAATAATACACAGTGAAAATTGTTTAGATCCCAAAAGTTGTAAATGTCCACCATTGAAAGAAGCCACGTATGTCAAATATCTGGGTATCATTATTGATCAGAATTTAAAATGGCCTCATCACATTACTTATCTTTGTAAGAGGCTTCGTAAAACAATTTATAAGTTCGTTAATCTTCGATGCTATTTACCCATTAGAGTTCTACGAAATGTTTATTTGGTCATTATTCAGTCTGTCATTCAATATGGTATAATTGTTTGGGGTGGAAGTACAAAAATTAATCTTAGTCCGTTAAATTTACTACAAAAACGAATAATTAAAATTTGTTTGAAGAAACGTTTCGATTATCCAACTAAATTAATTTATTCTGAATTTAATGCATTTAATATTGAACAAATTTATAAGTATACGCTGCTAAAATTTTATCATAAAAATCGTAATAAGTTTGTATTACAGACACACAATTATGACACAAGACGAAATATTAATTCAACATTAGTAGAACCTAAATGTCTCACATCTGCTGGTCTAAAGCATAGCATAAATTGTGGCCCTCGGTTGTACAATGCTTTAACTAAATTACACCCAGAACTTCTAACATGTAACCCACTAACATATAACAAGAAAATTAGAAACGTGTTAATATCTTCAATTTGATTAAATAAATTTATAGCCTATGTGTATGTATTAATCAACCTATATTATATTTGTATTCTATAATTTTGAAATATATATTAGTCCTACTTTTCAAGTGCGATATTATTCTTCTCTAGTGTTAATATTATATTATATAATTCCATTGCCGCTGTAATTATATTTTAGTTCCTATTTTATTTTACTTATTTATTATTATTATTATTATTATTATTTTTATTTTAATATTATATCTGAACTGCGACCGAGCACGAGCGCTGCTCATTCGGTCTCAAATTTTGTTAATACTACTGTATCTTCTTTTTATATTGCTTGTATTATTTTATTTCTATTTCTCTTGTTTGTTTTGTAATTATATTCTTCTTTATTCTGTATATTTAAATTTAAATAAAATAAAAAAAATAAAATGAAAATGTTTCAATGTATCAAATGCTTTTCTTATGTCCAGGAAAATACCAATACATTTGTTACCTTGATCAAATTCTCTAACAATTTTTTAGTAACTTGATATACACAACTTGTTCTTGTAAAGCAAGACTGTAGCCTAAGATACATGTTTCACTTGTGAATTCTTGGAGTTGGCCTGTATCTCCGTTCGCACGTGAGCTGCTACATATCCTAAGAGGCACCAGGTCGCCTGCCCTGATGGGCAATTCCTGGACGGAGTCTAGATGCCACTAATTAGACGCAATCAATGCCCCTAACCGGGGAGGTGTATGATCAGCTGCGATGTCGGAAGTGGTGATGGATGGAGGTGCAGGGCGCGGGATCTACAGGGTGTGCACAAGACGTTCCTCCGCTTTCGCCAACCGTGGTCAAGACAAGCTGACTGGTATCAAATGTTCTACGACTGTCAAAGGTTTCTTTTCCTTTCATGAACATGCTTAAACTCTGATATTCAAATCAATGATCGTAATTGAAGATAGAAATTTTGGTCTTGAATACACAGATTGTAAATAAATACAGTTTTCTTAACTTAGACTATTATACTAATGTCATTACCAGAGCTAGGAAGCTGGTACCAATACCGTTAAGTTGTGTGAGCTTGGACTATATCTCTATCGAATGAAAAGTAGTAGTGCAGCTCTATGATCAATGAACCAGAACGACAAACATGTACAACCGGGTGGTAACTAAGCATGTGCTCCAATCGCCCACAGCCTTAGAATAAGAAAATAATAAACGAATGATATAAAAAACAATAATTTGTAATTATAAACTTTGTAACTATCAAACTACAATAATTTACCCAAACATATGAAAATAACAAAGTATGCAATTATGATTCTAACCTCATAACAAATAACAATAAACCTTTTTATTTTATCAAAAGAAATGCTCCTTTTATGTTCAGAAAAAAAAAACAATAGGCCTATTAGTACTCTGAAAATATTCGTTCTATGTCACAAGACGTTATTGGAGCAAATGTTAAATATGAAATCAGGATGTGAATTAACGAGGGGATGGGAGAGTTTTCTCCCCTATTGGAAAGTTATCCCCCTCTCATAAATTCATATTAACATCCTTGCCAGGGATAACTTCTATCCCCCCTCACAATAGTAATATACGTTACAAGAGCGGTATGTTGACGTTTTCATGTTCGAGGAAAAGATTGAAAAAGCGAAACGTAGTTGAGCTTTTTTAATTTCCGAGAACATGAAAACAAACATACCGCTCGTGTATCGTACATTATTTTGTGCGAAGATCGTTTATTACATACCTGAAAGACGAATTTCTAATTAGTTGCAATGAAATCTCCATGTTGGTTTCTGTTTAATGACGGCAACTTCGGAAAACCAAAATATCTTTCTTCAACATTGTTGCTATAAAATGTTTTATGTGTTTACTATACTCCAGCAGGCCGTGATATACGTCTGTCTTCCCCCCCCCCAGTCTATAAATGCGAACTTAAAACGGTAAGTTCATGCAATGATTTATTTTTCATTTTAATATTTTAACAATATTATTTATATAACATATTGCAGTAATAACATCGGCATCTGGAATCTTGTTGATTTTTTCACGGCTTCCTTAATGTTACTTGTATCAGGAGTGCAATAAGTTTCGTGGAGTAGTAGACTTTACTTAATTTTTTGCAAATATTTAAAAACAATAATTAACATTGCAATTTAGGTGAAATTGCAGTGATAAGTTTCCAATTCATAATTATTACTATGTTACACGTCTCTGAAAATAATATGTTAAAAGCCTAAAGCAGTAAAATGAATGTCGCGCTCAAGCGGTAAGAAGAGGGAAATTGTTATGTGAGTTACGTTGGGAATACTGAATGTGGTATTTCACACTTACCGCGTATTGGTTCTGTGCGGAAAACAAGCAAATACGCATGATCTCACACAAAATATTGTTTTAATATGAGTAACTTATTCTTTATAAAGTATAAAGTAAGAAAAAAAATAATATTAATGTGTTATCGCAGTCTACGAGTAGTATATACAGCCACGAAGCTTGAGTTTATGAGGGTACTAGGAACAATAGATTGTGCATGTACTATTTCGAATTGTCTGTAATGAGGTGATGGTAGCGATCCTAGTGGTTAGCAACTATCTATGGATGCATATTTACTACGTATTGAGCTTCGTGACTGTATATACACTGTGGTATTATCATTACCGGCAAAGCTGACAACAATCAATAACTTAGGAATTACACATTTTATTTTAAGCTGCTCATGGATATAATTATTATTATGATCAAGATTCAAGACAAGCAACTCAGTGCGACCAAGCGTTGAGCCGTATCGAATGAGGATAATAATTTTGTGCGAAATCGTGCGTATTTGCTTGGTTTCCGCACAAAACCAATCCGCGGAAAGTCTAAAATTCCACATTCAGTAGGCCTATTCCCAGCCTAACACACATAACAATTTCCCTCTTCTTACCGCTTAAGCGCCATTTTCATTTTACTGCTTTAGGCTTTTAACATATTATTTTTAGAGACGTTCAATATAGTAATAATTATAAATTGGAAACTTACCACTGCAATTTCATCTAAATTGCAATGTTAATTATTGTTTTTAAATATTTTCAAAAATTAAGTAAACTCTACAACTCCACTAAAGTTACTGCATTCGTGATGCAAGTAACATTAAGGAAGCCGTGAAAAAATCAACACGATTCCAGACTCATCATAGACTGGGGAAAAAAAAAGACAGACGTATATCATGGCCTGCTTGAGTATAGTAAACACAGAAAACATTTTAAAGCAACAATGTTAAGATAGATATTTTTGTTTTGCAAATTTTCCGTCATTGAATAGAAACCCAGATGGAGATTCCATTGCAACTAATTAGAAATTCCTCTTTCAGGTACCTATGTAATAAACGATCTTCGCACAAAATAATGTACGATACACGAGCGGTATGTTTTCTTTCAATTCTCGGAAATTAAAACTTCAACATACCGCTCTTGTAACGCATATTACTATTATGTATGGTATTCTCTATCTAGGATTCTATCCTCCACTCATCAGAAATCTTAATTCGCAGATTAGGAGAACGTGTATTTCCGAAAAAATTTCCGAGTTCAATCGCAGAAAAGTACCATGAGGTTATACAAACAAGGTTACTGTGAACAAATTCGATCTCAGTTTTGTTTCCACTGTTGCTCCATCATCTACGTATCAACATTTTATCGCTCTTGCAACCTTCGCCGTTGGAAAGGGACTTTAAGTAAGAAATTACAGTCACAATTGCAAAACTAATTGGCTTTAAATTGACATGAAGTTTAATTAATATCCAAGTAAAAGTGTTTACGTCTTTCGTATATGGATACTAATTAATAAAGTAATTAAATATCAGTTGTTAATTTTTTTACTTTGGGCAATATATTGCGGCTATTACAGAACATTAATTATTCATTACATCACATTCATTTATACGCTAAGACGTTTGTAATAACTTGTCATGTATGTTATACAGTTGCTACACCGCAAACATTGATCTTAAGGATTTAGAAATCTTAATTTTCTTCGTACGGAAAATATGATATTTTAATGAAATTCATACCAAATTATATGAGCCGATCTTCCTATTTTTCTTTCATTAACTTTTAAAAGAATATCGTTATTACATTTCTTGGCTCTATGTCAGTAACTGCTCGTACTAAACGGTTAGAGAGACCCCGCCCTGTGAGAGAGTCTTATGTTGGTAAAAATCCTAAAATGCAGAGTGAGTCAAACCTAAGGGACCGGCACTCCTACCGTCTCCCGGCATTGCAGTATAGGAAGCAGATCACCAGCTCTTGCGGATAACGTGCTTTCCGTCTCACGACACTACAGTCTGGAACTTGATCTTTCTCATAACTAGTTTATTCATTTATTTATTTATTTATTTACTTATTTACATTACCATGTATATTTTGGCCATTGATGATTCTATTGGGTTTGCATTTCTCTGAATTTTTTTACTAAACGATTCCTGTCTTTCTAAATTATTCTGTAGTGCTTTTATTCTGGATCTTTATGGTCACCCTCATTGAGGGTAGATTATTTTGTTTTAAAATATATACATATATATTTATTTACATTACCATTTATATTTATAATTCATAATTATAATTTATAATTAGATTTATTTTAAATGTTATTTTAAGTGACCATACTTCATTTAATTCAGGATGCTCCTTGTTATTATTATTATTATTATTATTATTATTATTATTTTATTATTATTATTAATTATTGTTTTTTATTAGTTGTGTTTATTATTGTCATTATTGAGTGTAATTATTTACCACTGCCACCGGGTATACACCCATTTGCAGTGTGAATAAATACATACATACATATTTTGGCCATTGATGATTCTATTGGGTTTGCATTTCTCTGAATTTTTTACTAAACGATTCCTGTGTTTCTAAATTATTCTGTAGTGCTTTTATTCTCGATCTTTATGGTCACCCTCATTGAGGGCAGATTATTTTGTTTAAGAAATATATATATTTATTTACATTACCATTTATATTTTGGCCATTGATGATTCTATTGGGTTTGCATTTCTCTGAATTTTTTACTAAACAATTCCTGTCTTTCTAAATTATTCTGTAGTGCTTTTATTCTGGACCTTTATGGTCACCCTCATTGAGGGCAGATTATTTTGTTAAAAAAATATATATTTATTTATTTGTTTACTTATTTATTATGCTAACAATTGTAACATAAAATATAATATGAACAGAAAAACTTTAGCTCGTCCCTGAAAGAGTAGAACTCGTCTACCTTATTCACTGATGAAGCAACGTTCACAAATCATGTGTAAGTCAACCTTAGGAACATGCACTTTGCTGGTAGTGATGGTACTTTCAGAGATTGAGATGGTGTTTATTATTATTATTATTATTATTATTATTATTATTATTATTATTCATAGTTTTCTGACTAACAGCATGTCCTTCACTGCAAACCAAGCATTCTCAAATCTTTCTTCTTTTCTGCCTTCCTCTTAGTCTCCGTATACGAGCCATATGTCTTAATATCTCCTATCATCTGATATCTACTTCTGCCCCTAACTTTTCTCAGTTTTCTACTTCTTCCAGTGCATCCTTCAGTAGGCAGTTTCTTCTTAGCTAACGATCCAATTAATTTCTTTTTACCTTCTTATGCAGTTTGAGCATTATTCTTTTTCGCCCACTCTTTCAAGCATAGATTCATTTCTTACTCGTATTTTGTCTGTCCATTTCACACGCTCTATTCTTCTCCATATTCAAATTTCAAATGCTTTCGGGTGCAGTCGTTTCTCTTCATTCTTCGTAATGTCCATTTTTTGTCCCATACAATGCCACTCTCCACAAAAAACATTCCACTAGCCTCTTAGAGCTTTTCCCTAAAGTTCCGCAGGGGTTATGCTCCTTTTTCTATTAAAAGCTTCCTTTTTCATTGCTATTCTTGCCTGGCAGCAGCTCATGTTACTACTTAAAGTACACCCCAGGTATTTGAAGCTGTCCACTTGTTATATTGTCTCATCTCGAATTCGCACGTTTACCTTCTTTATTTTTTCCAATAACTATGGTCTTAGTCTTGTTTGAATTTATCTTCATCTCATACTACTTACAGCTGTCGTTTAGCTCCAGTATAGTCTATATCCAGATAGTATCGTCCCTCTTCTGCTAACAACGTCGTTCGCCGTTCTGGTAAGCAGTGCTGAATTGTAGAAATAGTGAGACACAATATGATGATGATAGTAGTTATATATTTTACTTTTGTTCCGAATGTAACTTCCTCATATTGTCTTAAGTAGTGAGCTTTCGTAACGCTCATACAATATAAATTCCAAACTTTGTTATTCCTAGGGGATGTCTGGTTTTCACTAAAAAAAATTGAGGATCCTACTGACCATGAATTCAAACCTATAAGTAGGCCTACTGTACACGAAGAGATTATTAAATTACTGTACACTTAAGGCCCATTCACAATGAAAATTAAGCATAACCGTAACATAAACACATAAGTTTGCGCCCAAGCTTCTAAATGGGATCATTCAGCTGATACGAGTGCTCACTCCCATTGAAGAGGCTTATACACGCAGACATTACAGCATCCTTATTGCCTTAGACGCCAAGAGAGCCTTTGACACAGTTTGGATAGACGCCCTAAAATATAAACTCACATCCTTAAACCTGCCACACGAAATCACACGTTGGCTCTCCAGCTTCATATCGAACCGAACAGGACAGGTGAGACTCGGAAGGAACGAACTTTCTCGGACCTTCCGAATAGAAGCTGGAGTCCCCCAAGGCAGTGTCATATCTCCCACTCTGTATAACATCTATGTGGCAGATATTCCCCTCCCTAATAACCCGCTAGTAGGACTGGCACAATATGCAGACGACGTCGCATATTGGGCAACATACCCCCGACTCCCCTCCGCTAGGAAGTTACTAAACGCAACACTCAGGCAGTATCTAAGTTGGACCAACACGTGGCGGATCACAGTCAACACAGACAAAACACAGATATGCGTCTTCCGCCCAAAACTCCGGACTCGGGTCCTCCAGAACAACCCAATCACAATAGCCAACACTCAACTTCCACTCCAGCGAAATCTCATATATCTAGGAATACCCCTCACCTCCAAACTCTTCTGGACCGAAGTAGCTAAAGAAACCTGGAGGAAATATAACGTAGCCACCAGAGCAATAAGCTACCTAAGTGGCATCAATCGACCCGGTTGTATAACCGAAACACTCCTCCACCTATACAAAGCATTGGTTAGATCCCTATGCATACATCCCTCCATTTTCCTCGCACAAGCCCCTCCAACAACCCAATTGAAATTTGAAGCACGCGAAAGAAGAATTCTCCACCAAATCTTCCACCTGCACAGACGCACCAGAAATAACACAGTTTACACTACGACAAAAACAAAGCCACTCTTCACACACCTAAACAACATAAACAGGAAATACACACATTCGGCAGTAAATCGCGTATATACACAACACATCTTCGCAAATCCCCCGAACACAAACAACAGAACAACACTGGAGAAACTCCTCTACAACTACCACCAGCCCCCACCACCAAACTAAAACACACAAACAAAACCGCAATCACTGTTGGAAATTTGAATACTGTCTGAGAGGACACACGACAGCAACAGAGAGGCAGATGAATAAAATAACACCACACCATGGAAGTCTCCATAACGATTCAGACGCTTCTGCCACCGGAAGGGGAAACTTAAAAAAAAAAGTATGTATATGTATGCAAAGTGTTCTGCCCAAGAGAGGTCTTTAACTGCAAACCCAGCATTTCCCTTTCTTGCTTTCCCCTTAATCTCCCCATATAATACTTTAATGCTGTCTATCAACTGATATCTTTTACCCCGAACTCTTGTCCCGTTCACCATTCCTTAAGCATCCCAAATTAACAAATTAGGCCTACACCAAAAAATTAAAACAAAAAAATCAAGTAAAAAATAAAATAAAATAAAATAAATAAAAAGCCAATCACCGCACTCACACACCTATTGGCACTTATGCCAGAAATAGTGTCATATACAGTATGTAAATATATATTTATTGTTATTTATGTACAATGGCTGGAGAGGGCATCCTGCGCGTATAAGACCCTAAAACGGCCTCTGGCTCAAAGCCAGTAAAGTCAATAAACATCAACATCACAATGATTCACATAAGCATTGACATCAGTGGCGGCTCCTGCATATTTCTTAAGAGGAGGAAAGAAGTTAACAGCGCAAAATGACACCTTCTTGAGAGAAACAAGCTACAAATTAGCCTACATGCATACATGTAAGACCAGGTGGTGTTAGGGTTGGCCTTCCCTTTTGTATAGCAATAATCTGTTTCTGTAAACTGAGTTTCCTAAATTGTCCAAAATATAACATGTTTTCACTTCCATTCATTGGTGAATAATTGCACAAATTAACAATTACAAGGAAATTCACAACCTCGCAGCATTTTTCACGCACACTACAGCATCACACGTGTTGGAAGAGACCAGCTACTAAAACGTAACCGGAACCGTTTTACGGAAATGGGAATGAGAAATAATCTGTTAGGAAAGCGAGAACACTGCATCCACCCACGTGGTCTGTGTTGCCACATGTACATTTTACGAGTTCAGTATCACATGCTTTTGAAGAATATCAGTTCTTGTAAAGTCATACTGCCATTATTGTTCAAAGTTGCCGGTGCCCAATTTTTTATGTTAAAACTAATGTAGTTTGGAGTACCTACTTACTTTCAATTTCAAATATATTTGTACAAAACTGACAACTTGGCTGTTGCCCTGTCTAGAACACAATGAACGGAAGTGAATTTCAGGGGCCAAAAAGATCTGCGATACTAAAGTAGAACTACTTCCTCTTTGTTTCATATAAACACGACTTTAACTTTCAAATGTCTTTGAAAGTTTCAAACCATGAATAGTAGCCTATATAAAGTGCAATGAATAACATTTTTGATTTATAATTAAAAAAAAAAAACGTTTATATGGTGTATTTCATAGCGTTGCGTTAAAACTATTTTATTGTGCCTCCTCCTAGTTGTGTTATAGTCTGGTTGAATGCAGCATCATTAGATGGCAGCGGTAGCGAGCTTGCTGCAAGACCAGTCGGTTTCTATTTCCAGCCCATGCGCTGAATCAGAGGAGGATCTCCTCCCTATCCGTTCATTTACTTGCTTTAAAACTCTGCTTCTTTCTCTGGCCGCTAGCGCGCTGTTGTCTATGTGTGTTAACTGCAGTAAAGGAGGACTGGATTGGCTTTCCTCCACATAAACAATCTCGCATCTTTCTCACAGTTTTCTAGCAGCACATGAGTGCGCGTGGTTTAAAACTCGATCAACCGAGGTTTTCTCATAGCTGTGAACTTAAAAATTATCGAATCTTCCTCGAATTTTAAGGCATATATTTCATTTTATATTTACTTTCAAAAGAAGAAAAATGTGAGGATAACGTTCCTTCCTTCCCTCCCCCGAGGAACCGCCATTGATTGACATAAACATAACCGTTAGACGTTAACATGAAAGTTTGCAAACTCCAAACTTTCATGCCTATGCTTACATGGTTTGCAAACAGAACACAATCGTGGAGCGCTGAAGTATACGACAGAATATGAGGAAATGGCGTCGTTATGTTTCCATGGTTACCAAGTATGTTTGCTGTTATGTTTATGTCCCCATCGTGAATGATCTTGATTTTACCGTAACGTTTATATTCTTGAGTTAACGCTTACGTTATGTTTAATTTTCATTGTGAATGGGCCTTTATACTTCTTATGAATACCGCAATTATTTTATTTATTCTATGAATTAGTAACCTCCCATTATGCTGGTCACATAAAGATTCAGTTCCTAATATCGCATGCCTGTCTAGTGTCACTCCAAAATTTTCGGAGTTCTACAAGCCCTAACTCAAATCTTTGAAAGAAATGATAATGATTGTGATTATGATAATGACGACGACGTATTTTGTTTATTCTGTAGTCTTCTTTCAAGTGAGCGAGCGGAGAAGGTGTTTACTGTTCAGAACAGAGTGTAAATTGGGAGTGTCATAGTTCTAAAAAGATGTAGTTAGCAGGAGGTAGGAAAACATAATAAAACGAGTCGGTAGGAACTTCTGATAGTTACAAAAAAGTCAGGAGAACCGGTTGTGAAAAGTAGCTAACAGCACTGTTTCACACCTCCTCCTGTTTATACTTGGAGAGAGGGGTACTATCGTCATACAGAACTGATCTGCACAATGACGAGAAACAAGTCATAGAAAATGATAACTATAACCATCATGTCCTTTAAGGACATGCTTCTTGATATCGGTGTTTATTATCCATAAATATATTTACTATTATCATTATTATTACTAGTAATAATTTTATGAAGTTTGTTTTTTTTAGCCTAATTCCTACGAAGAATAAGCTATACCTCTAAACAATAAATAATACATAAAGAAATGATTACGGCGAGTTGCACTTTATCTCATATAATAATAATAATAATAACAATAATAATAATAATAATAATAATAATAATAATAATGATTTATTTAACCTGGCAGAGTTAAGGCCATACGGCCTTCTTTAACACTCAACCAGGAGTAAAACTGCGTTACAAAAAACACTACAAATTTACAAAGTACACTACAATTTTACACACAAAACTGAATAAGATAATAATAATAAAATGAAAACAACAAGTAAGTAGAAATCAGACATAATATATAACATACAGAATGAAAGGAAAAAGCATAATAAAATGTGAACAGCAGGTCAAAATAAATGAGACATACGAGTACAAAGTATAAAAAATAAGACAATTATTGATAATAATAATAATAATAATAATAATAATAATAATAAATAATAATAATAATAATAATAATAATAATAATAATAATAATAATAGTAGTAATAAAATAGTGCAGTAGAAAGCTTACAATGAATACAATATTTTTAAGTACACACAGTAAGGAAAATTATGATATATATAGAGTGAACCGTCCACACCTGTGGAGTAACGGTCAGCGCGTCTGGCTGCGAAACCAGGTGGCCCGGGTTCGAATCCCGGTCGGGGCAAGTTACCTGGTTGAGGTTTTTTCCGGGGTTTTCCCTCAACCCAATACGAGCAAATGCTGGGTAACTTTCGGTGCTGGACCCCGGACTCATTTCACCGGCATTATCACCTTCATCTCATTCAGACGCTAAATAACCTAGATGTTGATACAGCGTCGTAAAATAACCCAATAAAAAATAGAGTGAACCTTAAGTAATGTCAATAATTTCAGGGGTTAGTCTTTGTAATATTTCAAACAAAAAAGTTGAATACGATTTTGCTCCTTTTTACTTCCTTTCCGAGATAAAAATTATTTTATATTAAATATTTCATAGCATGTTTTAGGAAAGCCAAATCCGTTGCCCTGGTGATTAGTCTTCGAATTAGTACTACTACCAACGAAAATTGTAACAAATACAAAAGTCTATTCGTTACGTACAAGTTGAAACTGAAGTGTGAAATGAGAACGATACAAACATAATTTTCTTCGAGTTCTCTTGCCTTACCTCTGTTCTGAACACCTGGCAGGCAAGAGAAATAGGGTGGAACCAACGGTCGGTTTAAGTTTGACAGAGGTGTTCTGATGGTCCTATTGTTTGTAAATGTGAATGCAATTTTCAGAGAAATGTGTAAGTAAACCTTATAAACCGATGTCTGTTTTTAACAAGTCTACGTGTCTGCTGGAATACTGAAGAGTCATGGGCAAGGGCGGGTACTAACAACTTTGTATTTATCTGTACTTATTTATTTTACAGTAATTTTGTGCCACAATATTTGTGAAAATTACAACGTCGAACCTACGCGATAAAAAACTGAATAGGTGTTCTTTAAATATTTATCTTACCATTTTGTTGAACTATATGGACTCATGTTCTTTACTTAGTTTTGCTGCAAAAAGAAAGTCGTATTGATGTTAGCAATTACTTCGCACAATGAACAGTATCAAAAGCGAATCGTATACTAACGAACCATATTTTGACGTACAAAATACGGAAATTGAAATTCTCGTCACCGAAACTCTCGACATTGTACCACCTATCACTGCTATTTTGTCATCCGGTGTTTTGGTCACTTAGACTTTTTGGTCACCCGATATTTTGGTCACCAGTACACATTTCCTCAAAAATAATAATTTATTTTGACAAGTAAAATAGCTATCCATTACAGGCTATTGCAGCACTGTGAGCTGCAATCTCTTGATTTTTTTTTATCTTGTTCCAAGTTGAAATGCAATAGCCATCTATTTCAGTCTACAGTTGTCTCATATTGATCATCAAAATCTTCCATGGAGCTCGGGAGGAAAATTTTGTCTTCGTACTTTTCAGACTGGACAGAATCCTTCCCCAGTTATGATCATGACTTGGATTTTCAGAAGGGCCTTCAATTATAGATGTTTTATCTGGAGCTACGGTTATTGTAGCGTTGCATCTTCTGTGCTAGGCGCATCTCCAAACAACACCGGAATCTCAAACTTTGTCTGGTATACATATACCCTTGATGTATTACATAGTTTCTCAAAGCCCCTAATACTTCGAGTGAATCGAAATTCCCCTTCGTGAGCTCCATCAATAAAATAAATTTGATAATAGCAAAAATAAATAAGAATGTCACCTTACGCTTAAATTTTTTTTTGCCAAATCCTTATATGCGTAACCACGGAAATAACCTTACAATGACATTTAAATCTCAATATAATTATATGCGTAACCACGGAAAAAACCTTACAATGACATTTAAATCTCATTATAATTATATGCGTAATCACGGAAACAATCTTACACTGACAGTTAAATTTCATAATACTTATATGCGTAACCACGGAAACAACCTTACAATGATATTTAAATCTCATTATAATTATATGCGTAATCACGGAAACAATCTTACACTGACAGTTAAATTTCATAATACTTATATGCGTAACCACGGAAACAACCTAACAATGATATTTAAATCTCATTATAATTATATGCGTAATCACGGAAACAATCTTACACTGACAGTTAAATTTCATAATACTTATATGCGTAACAACGGAAACAACCTTACAATGACATTTAAATCTCATTATATTTAACTTACATGCGTAACCACGGAAACAACTTCACAATGACAGTTAAATTTCATTATACTTATATGCGTAACCACGGAAACAACCTCACAATGACATTTAAATCTCATTATATTTATATGCGTAATCACGGAAACAATCTTACACTGACAGTTAAATTTCATAATACTTATATGCGTAACCAAGGAAACAATCTTACAATGACATTTAAATCTCATTATACTTATATGCATAACCACGGAAACAACCTTACAATGACAGTTAAATTTCATTATACTTATATGCGTAACTACGGAAACAACCTTACAATGACATTTAAATCTCATTATATTTATATGCGTAACCACGGAAACAACCTTACAATGACATTTAAATCTCATTATATTTATATGCGTAACCACGGAAACAACCTTACAGTGACATTTAAATCTCATTATATTTATACGCGTAACCACGGAAACAACCTTATAATGACAGTTAAATTTCATTACACTTATATGCGTAACCACAGAAACAACCTTACAGTGACATTTAAATCTTATTATATTTATACGCGTATTCACGGAAACAACCTTATAATGACAGTTAAATTTCATTATACTTATATGCGTAACCACAGAAACAACCTTACAGTGACATTTAAATCTCATTATATTTATACGCGTATTCACGGAAACAACCTTATAATGACAGTTAAATTTCATTATACTTATATGCGTAACCACGGAAACAACCTTATAATGACATTTAAATCTCATCATATTTATAGGCTACGCGTAACCACGAAAACAACCTTACAATGACAATTAAATTTCATTATAAGTTACTTAAACAAAATTCCATTACACTTAGGCCTACATACGTAAGCACGGAAACAATCTTACAATGACAATTAAATTTCATTATACTTATATGCGTAACCACGGAAACAACCTTACAATGACAATTAAATTTCATTATACTTATAGCCTATGCGTAACCACGAAAACAACCTTACAATGACATTTAAATGTTATTAATTTTTTTCAATAAAATATTAATAAACTATTAAATGTAATCGGTGACGAGAACGCCGGTGAATATAATGTAATCGGTGGCCAGAACACCAGTGACTAAAATGTAATCGGTGGCCAGAACAGCAGTGACTAAAATGTAATCGGTGACAAGAAGGTATAATGACGACATCTCCGGTGACGAGAATTCTTAGACCCACAAAATACCTTTCCCCGTACCGAGTGTGGGGCACCCATTCTGGGAACCGTGGTGAAAAAAAAATGGAAGAATTTCAAATGTTTTCTTTCATAACAATATGAGCTACAGCCGAATGCTAATGTTGTTAGTAGTTAGGCCCTGAACCAATGTAACTTACACCCAGTCAATTCATCCCGCCACGCTACGGACATGGGAGCGCCGAAGATGCACATAAAAATTAGATGTGCCATGCGGTATCTCTCAGCAATATCTCTGCATTGAGAGTAGCTAAAGGCCTGTGCGGCCTCTCGTTTGATTTGTAATTACGAGTTCTGTAATGTTAAAGAGGTAATGGATACGAATGTTACACTTTGAGTGAACCATAGTAAAAATTTTGTTTTGTGCTGGGACTAATTTCGAAATGTCGCTTCATTCGCTCGCGAGATAAAATTGCATATAAGTTATACATTAAACAAGAACCTTTCAATATCAATTTCGGGAATAGATATAAAAAATTTCGGAATATATTAACAAGCGTAATAAAAAGTTCAAAATTAAATATTATTCTAAAAAAATGTGTAACTGATACAAATGATTCGCCATGTATTGTGGGTACCTATCACCACGGCATGGCGCGTCCTTAGGTTGCGAATAGATACGGCCTCTAGATAATGGAGGGTAGCTACGAATATATTGAATAAGCAGTCGTGGACAACCGCAAGGAGTGGTCCTCCAGCCTGGGGGTTGGACGGAGGGCTAACAACCCATCACCGTAAAAAAAAAAATAGCTTGTTACCAAACCACACAATAAACAGATTAAGGGTGTTTGAGAATAAAGTTGGGGCTAAGAGGGATGAAGTTAAAGAAGATTGGAGAAAGTTACACATGCAGAACTGCACGCATTGTATTCTTCACCTGACATAATTACGAACATTAAATCCAGACGTTTGAGATGGGCAGGGCATGTAGCACGTATGGACGAACCCAGAAATGCATATAAAGTGTTAGTTGGGAGACCGGAAGGAAAAAGACCTTTGGGGAGGCCGAGACGTAGATGGGAGGATAATATTAAAATAGATTTGAGGGAGGTGGGATATGACGATAGAGACTCGATTAATCTTGCAAGAATAGGGACAATGGCGAGCTTATGTGAGGGCGGCAATGAACCTCCGGGTTCCTTAAAAGTCATAAGTAGGGTCTAAGTAAGTAAGAAATAATCCTAAAATGTTTCGGTAATCCGTTAAAGAAGCAGAAAATATTGAATTGAATGAAAAAGACTCCATGAAAGAAATTTACTCAAAAATGGTTAGTTTGCAAGAGTAAAAATATAATTGCTAGTGAATTTAATACTTATTTCTCAAATATTGGCACTGATATTGTATTCTCTGTAAGTACGGGGAACGATACTAGTTTTCTCAATAACATAACTTCTGCTCAATCTTCAAGTAGACTATGTATCTGATTCCGCTAACGGGGGATGAATTGGTAAATATTAGTAAACATTAAAAAAATAATACAGCACCTGGTACAGACAAGATAACTAAAAGGCTCAAAATTCATTAATCTAAGTACATCCATTAGGGAGTAAGCTAATTATTTTTTTCTACACAAAATGTGATTTTTAGTAAATTTTCAGAACAGAAAAATTGTTACACAATCCACAGTTTGAAAGCTAGGGAGATTGAGTTTGCAGTAAAAAAAAAAGTTAATTTTTCACAGGTATTTAGTCCTTGTAGGCCTATAAGGACAGGAGTCAAACATCTCTTTTGAAGGGATGTCCTTAAACTTCTGGCAAAACCTGTATGTAAGTAAATGTAGAGTATTATTTGGTATTTTAATTGAACAGTCGGACCTCCAAAACGCTTTAAGTCCATTTTTATGAAAGAAGTGGGCCAGTTGTTTTATCTACCGGTCTACGAACTGAGTGAGTTTTCAAGTGACATGCGTAATAACACAACCTTTTAGATAAGGATTGGCGTTGTTTTGGAATAAAACAAACTTAAAATATAACCTAATGATACTGGTCTCAAACCTATGTATATATCATAAAAATGGCCAAATGGACTGAGGAAGTTTTGGGATCACACTCTTCCATTGTTTGTGTGAGTCTAATAACAGTAAAGTTATGTTTAATGCTTGATTTCACTGTAGAAAGGAACTCCTTCCTCATATTTCGTTACTTATTTCTTTCCGCCGGGATTAAATCTATGTTACATGATTTGAAGCTTGTTTTCAGAATGTACGTATTTATGGATATAGGCTAATAGCGATTCTCCAATCTCAAATTATTCTGCCACTTAGAATTTTTGTTTTATTGTTAGAATCGTTTTTCTTTCGTTTTTTCAAACGCGATAAAATGCATAAAACTAGCTACAACTGCAGCCCACAAAGACAGGACGAAAACAAAAAAACGGAGAAATCTCAACTTTCGAGAGACGGAGCTATCAACTATTTTTAGGTTTATGGTCTACTTACAACAGTGGGTGCAATGGTTGAATAGAGTTACAAAGTAACGGAAATAGAAATTTATCGTGAACTGAATTTAGACTGCGCTTTATTGTGCCATAAGAATCACTAAATGCACTTAATGAAAACAGAGAAACAAAATAAAACATGATTCTACATTAATACTCTTTTAAAATAATAATAATAATAATAATAATAATAATAATAATAATAATAATAATAATAATAGGCCTAATAATAATAATAATAATAATAATAATAATAATGTTATCATGTCAAGATAAACTATAAATTACTTTTCATATAGGCCTATTCCAGTTAAATTATTAACAGAAAAAAAAGTAATTAATATAAAAATTATAAATTGAAAGTGATAAGTGAATCCTTGTAGAATTAAAATGTATGCTTCTGGGTGTTCAAAGAATCAAAATAAATGTGGATATAGAAATTATTATTATTATTATTATTATTATTATTATTTTAAAGTTAATAATAGTATACTCTTGGTTGGCACTTCCGAAGAAGCAAAAGCTTGTGGCCGGAAATGGAGTTTACATTAAATAAATGAAAAAGTAATGTTACACTCTCAAGCCTACACTAAAATAATTATTTAATTAATCAAGTATAAGTAAGCAAACGTAAAGTGAAAAATACCGAAATAATAATACAGGAAATAATAAATACAAAAAATGCAATGAAATTATATCAGATAATAGACAGAAGAGTAGGCTAACGAGAAACCCCAAGGGGCGATGGCCTCTTTAAACAATAATAAAGTAAAATGAAAAAGTATTAAATAATACAATTGTAAAATAAATACAAAATCTTATGTAATAGGCCTAATATAATGAAGTAATAATCATTTAGAATTCGTTATGTAAGTTAAATGTATTAATAATACGTCATTCATTTCTTGAACTACGTTCGCATTCTAACAAGTAAGTTAAAAGAGGAACGCCTTCACAACCCACGAACCAAATTACCCACGCAAGGATATTCATTCATTCATAGTGTTCTGCCCAAGTGTAGGTCTTTCACTGCAAACCCAACATTCTCCAGTCTTTCCTATTTTCTGCCTTCCTCTTAGTCTCCGCCTATGATCCATATATCTTAATGTCGTCTATCATCTGGTATCTTCTTCTGCCCGAACTCTTCTTCCGTTCACCATTCCTTCCACTGCATCCTTCAGAAGGCTGTTTCTTCTCAACCAGTGATCCAACCAATTCCTTTTCCTCTTCCTGATTAGCTTCAGCATCATTCTTTCTTCAACCACTCTTTCCAACACAGCTTCGTTTTTTATTCTGTCTGTCCATTTCACATGCTCCATAGCCTATTATCCACATTTCAATTGCTTCTATTCGCTTCTCTTCACTTCGTCGTAATTAATGCATTTATTATTAATTTATTATTATTATTATTATTATTATTATTATTATTGTTATATATGGCATATGTTTTTCTGAGCAATTACCTATAGAAGAAAGATATATCATAAGGCCTTAAAATCAATAAATACCGGTAGTAAGTTGAAAGATATTATTTATATTGTGGGGTATGTTTATGAATGTAGCCTACAATATGGGACTGAGCGCACCGGCCCTGACCGGAGGGGTACTTCATAGAGGAAGCTGGGATTGGGGATGTAGTGGAACTGATACGAGGTGGTGACAGACTAGAGGTCTGACCATTCAGCTACTGCAGGGGTTAATACAGGTACAGTAGAGTGATTCCTTAAAGAAAACAATATAGCCTAGCTTAATAGACCTATTTTCTCATTATAAACATCTTTTAAACTACGTAGGCCCTAATGCCGAATAATTTTTGTTACTTTCAATTTATGTATTTTTACAACCAATTATATATTTTTTTCATGATCAGTTATATTTCATATTGAAAGCAAAGCGTAGCAAATAAGCTAAACATGAAATTTATTCCCAAGCTTAAGTAGTAATAATTTACAATTATTACAACAAAAAATAAGGAAAAACTAACAAATTAAATTAGCCTACTTCAAGGTATACTCAAACAAGCCACCATCTGCAGAAAATATCTATGTCTTTCACATCTCGCAAAGAGTTTTTCGCTTAGTAGGTCTACAGTTTAAAGAATAAAAATCGTTTCTCTTGTGGAACAATAAAAATAGGCCTAATCAATAAGGGTTTCATTATTTAAGATTATAAAAATGGTAGACGTATTAAAGACTTTTGGGAAAAGATCTAAGGAAGAGACTATTTTTTATGAAGTGTTTTGTGTGGAGTGTGACGTTCTATGGGTCCAAATATTGACATTACGACGAAATGAAGAGAAACGCTTGATGTAGATAGGCCCATGAAGAAAAATGAAGTGTGTGAAATGGACAAACAAAAAAAAATGAAGCTGTGCTAGAAAAAGTGAAGTAATAATAAAAATGAAACTGATCAGGAAGAAAAAAATGAATTGGCTGGGTATTTGTTGAGAAGAAACTGCCTACTGAAGGATGCAGTGGAAGGAATGGTGAACGGGAAAAAAAGTTCGGGGCGGAAAATTCAGATGATAGACGACATATATTTTTCTAAATTATAGACATCAGCTCAAAGAATTTGAGTGACCACAAGGGTCCTGAATACAATAAACATGTACAATATAATGTGATGTGATACATTAAAGAAAAAAGAAAGTTAATTGTTGAAGGCAAAATGATATAAGTGGATTAATTGAAATAGAGATGATGATGTAATATTTGAAGAGAATCCTTGATAATATTTATAAGAATAGACATTACATAGCCTAATAAAAAGGAATGTGAAGTTCCTTAAGATAATTCCATGTGAATTTTGTAATTGAACCTCTACTGCCAAACAGCAAACCAATGACGGACCATTGTTTAAGAGGGACGTTGTACTTTTGAGAAAGATACGGCAGACAAGGTTTATATATGGACTTCTTCTCAATATCAACCTCGGTGGCCTGATTTAGGTTTCTTTCGAAACGGATAGTAGGGTCAAGAACAAGAGCCCGTTTTAAGCGTCCGTTGATAGCAATAATGTCTGCCCGTCTAAAAGAACCATCTGATGATATACAATGTACTTCCTCATGAATCTCACAATTTAAAGTTTTTAACGATGTCGCCAAAGCATGTCGTATACGATGATGTCTAGCATTGATCAGCAGCTCGCCTTTAGGGCATTGTCCAAGCACGTGTCCAAGAGTTTCAAGCTCGCTAAGATTATATGGATCATAAGCAGAGGCAAAGAGAAAGGCGCAAAATTGGAGAGATTGGAGATTGCTGAGTTTGCAGTGAAAGACCCGCTCTCGGGCAGAAAGCAATTAATGAATGAATGAATGAATGAATAACGAATGAATGAATGAAGTTATAAGTTAATTAAGGAATGACTATAATGAGAATTAAAAAGGTAGTTAATTGTTTTCCTAATCTACTAATTTATAGACATAGCCCACCATGTAAGTCACAGACTTATCCTTAGATTTTGACCTGAATACCCAAGCTTATCTATTTGCGAAGTACATTGGGCTGCAAAAGAAATGTCGATACGAAATTATATAGTTTTCCGAAGACTCTGGCAAACATGACGAGGTGGGAAGCTATTTGCCTGAGATTAGTTTTTAGAAACATATTAAATACGACTTTTATAACATGTTCACGTTATTATTTAATATGAGTTGATTTTAAATTATTCATATACTTTTATTTTACAACATTAATAGAATACTACTCGAAAATAGTGAAATTTCAGTTTATATGGTATTCCACAGACTTCCTTATTATCCATGGATGCTGTCATTGTTACAATCGATATATACGGCCAGTTACGTTTCATATTGTATTTACAAAATATAAATATAAAATTGTATTATAAATGAGTCGTTCAGAGCAGAAGTGGTATAAGTCAAAAATGGGTAATGAGGGTTAAAGGAAACATTCTGTAAAATACAGCGCAAAGAAGCAATTAATATTCAATTTATTTAAACTATTAGTAGACAGTGGATAGCGAGAAGGACATATTAATTGCTACTTTGCGCTGTATTTTGCAGAGCTTTTACTTTAAACCTCATCACCCAATTTTGACTTACACTACTTTTGCTCTGAACGGCTCAAATACAAATACAAAACTGAAAATTGGATCTAATTAAAAGATTTAACTAACACATTTCTCCTTTGCATTAAACGAAAACGTTTTAGAAAATTCAGGCCAGTTCAGATGCGTTAGTATAATTATTTCATTAGTTACATAGGTATAACTAAGTTCTCGTAACATGATACTATTTCAAATCGATAGCGACTTCGACTCGATATTTCTTTTACAGTCCAATGTACAATGTAGAATTCTGTGTAACACCTTGATGATAACGCCAAAGTATAAGAGTTGTTAAAACCTTATCTTAGCAACGATAGTTATTAATAAGTAAGCTAAAAGGGTGTAAAATGTGTAATTTTTTTATTGTAAATAGAATACAGTGACATTTATTGCAGGCTTAAATAATGCATGTGTGAAATTTTACTAGATTGAGTCAATTAAAGCCCTCGCCTTTCTTGATCTGACATATGTAGGCCTAGTAGGTAAGCTTATGAAATGAATAGTATTTTGAGTGTTTTCAGAACCTGGTTTTAGATTCGCTCTAGCTCAATATATTAATTAATATTTGAGGGGAAAAACTCGCTCCGGCGCCGGCAATCGAACCCGGGTCCTTGGTTCTACGTACCAAGCGCTCTGACCACTGAGCTACGCCGAATTCAATCCACAGCACCGGATCAGATCTTCCTCCCTCAATGTTTCCCTTTATGGCCTGACTCCAAATTAGTCATATATGTTGACCTATATGTCCATTGTCAACTACGAATGTCAATAAATTAAGTTAATAAACATGTTAATAAACTTAGTAAGCTCGGTACTGCATACGGGCTATACTCGTTTTCTACATGATTAATTTGTCGTCATATATTGTGACGTAACACAAACAATACGCCTAAGTGTGATTCAGAAACTACATTAACGAAACGAGCAGCTTACATGAGACAATATCGACAGCGTAAAAGAGAAGAAAATTTGAAGGGTTCAGAGCCATAGTGGGCCAAGTGCCATTTATTAAAAACGGAGAAAACAACGGTTAAAATTAAGTGATAACCATAATTTAAAGAAACATATAGCAAGTAATATAAAGTAGGCCTATACACTTTAAAATTAAATTATATGTCAACCTTCATTAAACAATGGTATTCACATAAATTTAACCCTTGCTTTCTCCGTTTTTAATAAATGGCGCTTGGCCCACTATGGCTCTGAACCCTTCATTTGTATGTAAATTCTGAAGTTGTTAAATCAGGTTATGTGCTGATTGAATTAGACTAGTTATGGTTATAGAAATCGAAAACGGGGAGAATCTTCTAATGCTACAAAAACAAATACAAATATTTCTAAAACTGGTGAACAGAGAATTTCTGAGTACAATAAATAGTAAACTGCAAAAAATATTAACTATAATATGGGCCTAACTTATATATGTACAGGGTGATCCGAAAAAATGTAATGTTTTAAAATTTCTTTTCAGATCGAAAAATTAGGCCTAAATTTTGTTCATATCAAATTTCTGCATATTTAAAGGACGAACCCGTAAATTCTTTCAATCATTCATTATCATAATACCCTGCTCTCTTAAATTGACTGAGCATATTGGGAATTAAATCATTGGTTTTCCCAAAACACGCTATGAAATATTTAATATAATTAAAACAATTTTTATCTCGAAAAGGAAGCAAAATTGACCTAATTGAATTATAATTTTTTGTTTCAAATAACTTATCTCAAAGAATATACCCCTGTATTGAAGACATTATTTATGGCTCATTCTGTATAAATTAGCCCCATCATACTCAATGGCGAAAAAACTATCTCAGAACTGTGGTTCCGCTAGCATTGCTTTATAATTAATTATGTAGGCTACTTAATTTAAAGTAATAAGCTATCTAACAAATAATAACGATTAAATTTATTTTTATGCTTAAGTCAGTCATGTCAATTGATGCCCATAGGAGCATGCGCGCGCTTTAGAGCTCAGGAGAGCCTGAGCGCTTTACAGAGGAAAGGAAAGAGACAGACGAAAGAGTTGTATAATGCCCCTTGGTCGAGCTATATTCAGGGATGGCCAGAACTGATTCAATATATAAAGGGAAGAAACTTTTTAAAACTGTATCCATGTTAATTTTTAGATTTGTATAAGTGCATTATAAGAATGTAAGTTTTAATTTTAATGCTCATTTTTACAAGTTTGATTTTTTTTTATCCAAAATAAATATTTTCTCAACTTTTTTTAATAGAAAAGTGAAATTTTCAGATATAGGCATATTTATTTAGTAGCCTTAAAGAATGTTTTCGTGAATCCAATATATCGTAAATACGTATTGCTGAAGATAGTGTAGTGATAATTTTGAAAATATTCGCATGGAAATTGTTTGTAAGGAAATGAATTAACAAAGCAACTACTGTTACATCATAAACAAAAGATACGTGCCCATGTGTTGTAAAATTGTCAGCTCTATAGCTTCAGCAGATTTCGAGAAAATAATTTAATATTATGATAGGAAGTTGCTCACCAATATCACCTTAAAAGCATAATGCGATAAGAGTTTTGTAAAGGAATATTAGTTACACTTAAAACATATATAGCACCTAGATAACTTTTCTTTGTACTGATTAGTTTATTGATTACTTTTATAAGGCTAAAGGACCATCAATATCAATTCCAACTTATCATGTCATACTCAATCTCTTTTTTGGGGATATCACTTTCTTTATGAATAATGTGTTTAATCCATTTAGTACAGTATAGTTGTATTACTATGGAATTTAAGAGAATATTCCTTCTTAACTCATTATTATGTTATTAAAGTTTAAAACACAACTGCAATATTAAGAAATTGGTATTAGTACTTTTGTTTTACAGACAATATAGATAATATCAAACAGAAAGAAGCCATATAGGCCTAAAAATAACGACATAAAATTTCACGTTCCGTTTGAAGTTTGTGCACCACTGTTTTCTTAATCCAACAGGCTGCTTATTCATACACGCAACCCTTTCTCTTTCCATACTTAGCGCTTGATACCCGCGCATGACGTCAAGGTCAGAAAAATGCGCTTGCCTTGACATCACTGGCTTAAGTAAAAGTAACTGCTAGGCCTATACATTTGGCAACACGTTTTAATTAATAGGCTACGGCGCTGATTGAAAAGTGATATGAACAAATAACAGCCCTCTTAGGGATGATTCAGCGCGCCAGCTTTCGGCAGTAAAATCTCACAACTTATAGGCCTACATTAGAGTACAGATGTAATTTATTCGCTTATCTTATAGTAGGCCTAAGTACTGGAACTGTCGAACATTCTCTATTACACATTTCTAGACAATTAATGGAAAATAACAACAAGGACGATTAGACGATTAGCGTTGTCAGAAGTATGAAGAAGGTAAAAGAAAAAGGTTTAACATGTAACATTTGAAGTATTTTTTTTTATAATTGCCTGCTATCAATTTTACAAAAATTAACGTTTAAATGTAGGCTAATGTTTAAAAATATATTTTATGCTCGACCATGCCGAAATGTAGTAATTATACATCTGGTAGTAGCCTTTTAATGCACCTCATTAAAGTACACCTATTCATTATAATTCAGTTGTTCAGCCAACGAGAAATCACCTTTGTACTGATTGTACCATTATAAAACCGCAAGTATCGATTATTCTCGGATATGCAATCGAAAGACAATTAGCGAAAAGTCACGGAGACTGGAAATTCAATAC
Organism: Periplaneta americana; assembly: GCF_040183065.1. NCBI lineage: Eukaryota > Metazoa > Arthropoda > Insecta > Blattodea > Blattidae > Periplaneta > Periplaneta americana. The sequence goes on from NC_091117.1 coordinate 30,883,623, forward strand.
TGTCGCAGAAGATTATGTTGTGTTACTGTAATAATTAGCGTTAATTGTAAATAATATTCAAATAAATTCAATTTGTCACCTCGTTTTTCAATTCTAAATCAATTTCCAGGTTATAACAAGCCTAATGTTCATGTTATTCTCTAGATTATATCAAGGTCAATGACATTCGTGTTTCGGAAAAAATCAATACTTTCGCGTCTGCGCACATCTCACAATTCAGGTCAGTTCCACTCCTCACTTACATAACCATAACATGAATACTTAATAATTTCAAGTTAGAAATATGGTCGAGCATAAAAAGTCGTATGAAACTTGCCTATAATAGTAATTAAGACGCTCATATGAAAATTATGAAACTCGCTTGCGCTCGTTTCATAAACAAACATACTCGCGTCTTAATTACTACCATTATAGGCTCGTTGCATAATGTACTATATTAAAATCAACGTTATAATATTAAGCCATGCAATTAACTTTTTCTTCAAGAATTCAAATTTTCTCTAATCCCCCATCACAATAATTACGGTAAGAATTGTCATGAAAATTCCACACGACAAAATTCTTATCCCCCCCCCCCCCAAACGAATTGCTTTGTTGCTAATCTTACACAGCTCCTGCTACTGAAAAAGATGCAAGAATGTAAACAGTAAGTAGACCTACATTTTGTGCTAAAATCGATCTACAAATAATCCTTAGTTACGTCAGAATAATAAGCTATTATAGGCCTATTTAAACGTAACACACTAGCTATAATTTTACCTCCGTCGGGTAGAGAGCTCTGGCTCTATCCCTTGAATACATCACAAATTTTATTTTTCAATGACTGGACTCTAGTGTAATATGTTGTTCACTTCAGTCACATCGGGTCGCGAACCCCGTCCTTTCGACTTCTCGCGTGGCTGGAAGTCTGGCTCTCGAAAAGTTTCAATCGAGCACCAAATTCGAGGCTGGCGGAGTTTTTGCGGGCATAAATCTCTGTGACAGGAGCGCTCATATCGATGTCCACAATAACATTATGTCCTTTGTACTTTGTACATCGAAATAGACCCATTATATGCGACCAAGTCCACCACAACAATACATTATATAATTAAACCGTAAATAAACGCTTTACACAGATGTAACGCCGAACCCACTTCACCACGGCCATATGTAATTTATCAAACAAGTTAACAAGAGGGGATGGGGAAGGAGGCATGACAAAAAAAGCTAATAACAATAAAAAAGCGAGAAAGGGGATGTTTTTGTAACGTCGACTCGCTATTGGCTGTAAAACCGTTTTCTAAAGAGTGGATCTCATTAAAAACGAAGTGAATTTGAGGGGCGGAGTCGGAGAGGAGTTGGCTCCTCCCACGGGAGCCGCCCCTGAAGTGAGTTCTCCGTCTCGCTCCGGACTGACGCTCTCGCTCGCTCCACGGACTGCAGGCAGCACCGCGCTGGCCCGCCGACAGTACTGGTCTGGGCCTCTCCCGCGACGGGTGCTAGAGTTCGTGCGACCGGGAGAGGAGAAAGGGGTTGCAACCCCCACCCCACGAAGAAAAAAAATCAAGGGACCTGATCTCGGCGTGTGCGTTAGCGTGTGGTAACATGAGTGCAGTGTCGTAAGGATCCGACGCGCTGCCGCTACGCTCCATGCTGGAGGAATCCCCCGCTGCTAGCATGACCGTGTTGAAATTGAGCCACCACCACCAGCAGCAACTCTCCTCCAAGGACAAGCACGTCGGGGTGGCCACGGGGGGCGGAGTCGCGGGGGCGGCAACCGGCGGGGGCGGCATCTCCTCGACGGCCGCCGCCAAGATGGACTCCGCGATGCACCTGGACTCCGGCGACGAGGCAACGACCAAACCACCGGCGCCGCAAGTGCCGCCGGCGAGCCACAGCAACCACCAGCAAACCACCAACTCGCGGCCAAGCCACATAAGTTTCAGCGTCGCCGCCCTCCTCGCGGACACCCGGCCGTCTCCCCCGCGACGCAGGTCGTCGCCGTCGTTCTTATCACAGTCGCCGCCTCTTGAGACGACGGCGCCGTACCAGTCGGAGCACCCTCTGACGTCCTCGGAGGACGAACTGAACGATGACGAGGACGCGGAGTCGGGGCAGGGCAGTGTGGTGGACGTCGAGGTCCTCAGAGACTCTAATTCCCCCGTGAATACCCCGACGCCGACATCGACGCCGACGCCGATGACGCCGCCCCCCTCGAGGCTCGGCGGCTTCATGCTGGCGGGCGGCCACACGCCGGGGGCCGGCATGGTCACCCCGGTGCGCCCCACGCCGTTCTCGGCCCTGGCGGCGGCGGCGGCGGCGTACTCCGCAGGCCTGCAGCACCACCACCCAGCCGCGCACCACCAGCCCAACTCCTGGGCCACCTCCACCCTCGTGGGGCACTACCCCGGCGCCATGTTTCCGGGGGCGACGTCCGCCATGGGGCCCGCGGCGGCGGCAGCGGCCTTCGCGGCAGGCCTGGGAGGACCTCCAGGTAAGATCGGCTCACTGAGCTCGCGCTTGTCAGGAAGAACTGGCTCACGTCAGCTGTACTTGCTTGACCCTCAGTATCAGATATTCCCTTCCCATTATAAATAAAATATCGTATTCATAACAAATATGATCGCCATGAACACATCGTAAAATTATTTAAGCCAGAAATACCTCTCCGATAAACTTTATATCAATGCTATTTTGTAGGAATAAATATTACTTGCGAACTGTTTGCCTTAATGTTTACTCTCATATAAAAGTACTTTGTAATTGAATTATGAATATGGATTCTTTTCTCACTATTAAAAGGAAATATTATAGTAAATATAATCTTCAAACCATAACAAAACAATAAGGTCGCCATGAACTGATCGAAAAATGATTTAAGCCAGAAATACCTCTACGATAAACTTTATATTAATACTATTTTGTAGGAATAAATATGACTTGCGAAATGTTCGCCTTAATGTTTACTCTCATATAAAAGTACTTCGTAATTTAATTATGAATATAGATTTTTCCTCGCTATTAAAAGGAAATTTTGTAGTAAATATAATCTTCATACCATAACAAAATAATAAGATTAGATAGATAGATAGTTTATTTTGCAAAAACATGTGGAACGTGTATGGCATCGTCATATACAATTTAAAATACATGATATCATACAATGGATACAAATTAAGATACATGAATATTAAAAAACTCATCGACATCATACAATGGATTTGCCAATAATATAGTCCTAATTCGTGTCCTAAACACTCGGAATGGAAGATTCCTTATATCAACAGGTAGACTATTAAATAATTTAAAAGCAAAGAATAGAAAACTGTTTTGAGTAATACTGTATTTACATTTGTCAATATATAAATTTGTATTATTTCTTGTAGAATATTTATAAACAGAAGTACATGCTATGTAATTATTAATGTTATTCCGAATGTAAAGAAGACAGGCCAATACATACATAGACGGCAATGTCAAGATTTGTGACCTTATAAAAAGAGGTTTACAATGAGTCGTATTTGGTACTCCATAAATTAATCTTAAAGCTTTCTTTTGTAATATGAAAAGAGCTTGAGCAGAAGTATGGTGACCCCAAAGAATAATACCATAATTTAAATGACTTTGTATATGGCTATGAAATATTGTAAACAATACCTTGTTAGGTAAATTATTCCTTAACAACCTTAACATATATAGGCCTTTACTTAATTTTTTAGCAACATAGTCAACATGAGTTTTCCATCCCATTCTAGGCTCAAGAAAGATGCCAAGAAACCTAACAGCAGTATTACTAACAGTAGTAAGACGATTAATACCAAAGTTTAATTTAACAGTTTTGTTAGAATTAATCATAAGGTTATTCGCACTACACCAATCAACAACCCTACTTGATACATCAGCAAGTTCCATAGACAATATGTCACTATTGATTGCCATGAACTGGTGGAAAAATTATTGAAACCATGAAATATCGCTACGATAAACTTGATATTAATACTAGTTCATAGCAATAAAATATGACTTTCCATTCTTTATAAAATGTTCGTCTTCATGTGTACGCTCATATCGATAGTAATTTGTAACTGAATTCTATGGCTCCAAGGCAAAATGTGATGTCATTTCGTGCAATTTTTCAGGAAGGAGCATTTAATTTGTGAACGACAGTGTAAAACCATAGTAATCATGTTTCATAACAACGGATTAGAGAGAAAAATAATAGGCTAGAGATATACATGTCATCCTTAGCCACAATAAAAACACCATCAGGATGCACAAGATAGTAATCGCAAAAGTATATTTTCGTCAAAAACTGACATAGTAGGCTATCATCTTTTGCTTTGGATCTACAGAATTATGAATTTTATGTGTTCTCTACCGACTATAAGAGCAAATACGAATAGCCTAAGTTTATAGCAAATACAATCTTCATATCATAACAAATACGATCGGCATAAACAAATCGAAAAATTATCGATGTCATGAAATATCGCTAGACCATAAACTTTATTTTAAATGTTATTTTATAGGAATAAATATGACTGACCATTCTTTGTGGAGAGTTTGCCTTAATGTGAACTCTCATATCAGGAATAGATTGTAAAGGAATTATTAATAATTGTGGGTTATTTTCTGACTATCAAGAACAAATAGATAGTAACAAATATCTTCATAACTGGAGCCTTGTTGTTTACACATTTATAATACTTGAAACAGGTGCAAAAACGGCATTTAGAAACATGAAAAAGGCACTGTAAATTTAAGAAAAGAACAATGAGCAGACAATTTGCAATTACACATGAAAGAGACAATGTAATTAAAAAAGCGTGATATATTTTATTAGCTAGTTTAGAGGTAGGGAATTCATGCAAATACTGTACTTTGGTATTAACTGTATAGGCTATTAATCTACAACAAGGTACAATTTTAGATTTTCTGATGTTATAACTTATAACTTACTCTACCTTCTATCGGATAGAACACATTTCATCACAGAAAAAAGATCGTTCCACATTAACTGAAGTATGTATGAAGCAAGCTAATGTAGACGAGCTTTCGTCTACCACAACTGAGATGTTTAAGATAGCCTAAATTTTTTCTAACATTTCCCACAGAAGCAGCGAAATTAGAATTTCAAAAATTAATGCGGAAACACTTCCGATTTTCAGCAACTAAATCTGCAATTTAGCACATTTTATTGCGCTTGTACCTACACGATTCTTTAAGTGCAGAGAGAGTTTTATGAATGAGCCGGTACTGTCTCAAAGGAAGATCCAGAAGCTATGATTTAAGTGGGCGGAGAAGATTTTAGGCGTGCTGGTAATTCAGATTGTATAATAAAATGAGTTCTATGAAGGATTACCACTATGATAGTCATTAATAATCTTACACAATTTAGGAGTAAGTTGAAGGCAATTGAAATGTTGGCTGTTAAAATAACTTAAAAGTAGTAAAAAAATAAATATACTTTCAATTTATTTTTGAAATGCAAAGGGGCAAAAATGGGCACTTATTTTTAAAATAGGCAGAAAAGATTGAATAGGCAAAAATAGGTGAAATAAAAGTTGGCCTCTGCTCATAAATATAGTAGGTAAATTGAATTATACAAATTTGACATAACGTCAACCCAGTAATGAAAGGCATTTTGCAAAATATCCGGTCTCTAATCATAACAAATAGGCCTATGATCGCCATGGAAAGATCGGAAAAGTATCAAAGCCTGAAATATCACCATGATAAATTTTATATAAATGCTATTTTATAGGAATAAATATGACCGACCATTATTTGCGAAATGTACGCCCTAATGTGTAGGTTGATATCAAGAATAGTTTGTAATTGAATTATCCTATGAATACGGGTTCCATTATGAATATTTAAAGGGAATTAGTATCAAATATCATCTTCATGACGGACTGAAAAAGCAAAAGCTACAAAATCGTTAATAGCACTAATAAAAGAAATGTTTAATGTAATTTCATAGCAATAAATGACTAATATTTATTCTTAACTCATCATCTGTCCATCTCACCCCGATGAAATTCTAGAGCCAACCCTACCAACAAGTAGGAGGGTCTTGCCAATTAGAGATTTTTCGGGCTTATCTTTCTAATAATCTATCGCTGTTATTAGGCTCTGATAAGGTGTAACTTATTTCAATTCATATTCGGATTGTCCATATGACAAGTTCTAATATCACTAATAGAAAATGTTTACATAGTACCAAGGGGGCAGGTACACCATTGGACTGGAAAAATGTAGTGAAATTAATTTCCTTTTTATATCTCAGCTACTATAAAAGCTAAATTAACAAAACTTTTCATGCTTTAATGCCTACTATACATACATTACACTTTATAAAACACTGTTCAGAATATTAAAATGGCTAATAATTACCAGTAAAAATAATATCAAATTTGCATAATTTTTTACAACCGTAAAGAATTTACACAATAAATAAATATGCAATTAATTAAATGTCTGAATGATTCTTTTACTGGAAAGTTTTAAAGACCTACATCACCAACATAGTCTAGGATCAAGAAATATATATTTTGTCTTAATCGTTACCGCCAATATTAAATTTTCTAAAATATTTTAATAACAACAAAATATTTCATAAAAGAATAGGTAAAAGATCTTAGATTATGTTGTTGCTGTTGGCCTTTAGAACATTTCTGTAAAATAATCGTGCAGATATTTAATTAATTATAGATTTTATTATGTGAATGCTTTACGGTTGTAAAAAAATTATGCAAATTTGATGTTATTTTTACACATAATTATTAGCTATTTTAATATTCTGAATAGTGTTTTATAAAGTGTAATGTTTGTATATTAAGCACGAAAAGTTTTGTTCATTCAGCTTTTATAGTAGCTGAGCTATAAAAATAAACGAATTCCACTAAATTTTTGCAGTCTATTGGTGTGCCGAATTCCACTAAATTTTTGCAGTCCATTGGTGTGCCTCCTCCTTAATATGAATAAAAATGACCGATTTTTCAATACGAAAGTAGTTTCTATCATTTTATGTTTACAATGTCAGTCTGAGATACTTTCTGACAAGTAAAAAGAAAGTATCTTAACAAATATACTATCGTCAACGCTAAGAGAATCCTTAATAGCACTAATACAAAAATGTTTAATACAATTTAATAGAAATAAATATGACTAATAATTCTTAGCTAATTATTTGTCTCCGTTATTATACTCTGAAAAGGAGTAGTTTATTTCAGTTCTTATCCCGATCGTCAATATGACAACTTGTAATATCACTAGTAGAAAATGTTTAGGTAGTATATAATGTGGACAAAAACGACTGACATTTCTTGGATAAATAATTATTGTCCTAAGACTAGGCTCAGGACAAGAGTAGTGTCTGTAATTGTAGGCCTATGTCTAGAATAACAGTCTGAGATATTATTCCTGGCAAATAAAACCAAGGAATCCTAACAGATACCATCGCCAATGTATGACGAAGTTATTTCGGAGCTAAGAAATTATTTCATAAAATAAATAGTTTTAAACACAATTCAGCATGAAAAAATTGAATAAAAAACAGTATGAGACGATTTAACACAAAATTAGATTTAGAACGCGAGTAGCTTATTCTGAACGAACTTTATTATCTAGATGGTCAGTTATGGAATAATTCTTAATTGATTCAGAGAAAAGTGCTGTAGATATTATGAATTTATAACCGTAGTAGCAGGTCGAAAAGATAAGAGAATTCGCAAAATCTCAAACAGAAAACATTATACAGCAATATTAGCATTAAAAATCAAAGTTATGTAATTATTTGCGAAGTATTTGTCTCAAAAACTAGAATACTACGAGTGGTGTACAGAAATTGTTCTATCTAGACTATTAGTTGAAGACATTTTGAACAGTAAAATATTGCAGAAAATAACACCGTCGTAAATGGTCAAGATAAGAAAACCCTAAAAATAGGATGTTTTGTGTTCTATTCTGTGAGAAGAAAGACTCTAAGTTATAAGAACTCTATGGTGTTTGGTCAGAAGATGATAACTCTGAAAATGGCCTCTTTAGCTGAAAGCGCAGCCTTATATAAAAACAGTTCTCTTTTCTTTGGTATAGTCGTGATATCTCTATCTAATCTTATCTTATTTTGATTCACATTTGTATGTAAACTACTAGTGTGTAATTATGATTTGTATAGGAAAAGTGAAAATAAAAATGCTGGTATCTCAAAACAAGTTTTTGGGAGTTATCATGTTTTGACCAAACACCACAGAACTGCGAAGGCTGGTTCACAATAAACCGGGAACGAGAACCAGAATGAAAACGAGAAGCAGAGGACGTGAATATGAAAATGTTTGATTCACAATAAACCGAGAACGTAGACGACTATGCATATCGATATGCAAGTCAGTAACGATATGTAAAGTCGATATTATGCATCTGATGTTATTTGTGTATAATTGATCAATGGCGTTCTTTCATGAGTACAAGGCAGCCAACAGAAACATAGGTTAACCAACTTCGAAATTTCAACTGAAACATTTCATTAGGTACGGTACTAAAAATATGCCCATGCATCTTTATTATGACAACGTATTTTAAGTCCACCATGACGTAAAATAATTAGAGAAGAAACATTTGTAATAGAACAAAAATGAACACAACAATAGTTATTGAATTGAAGCATGAATATGTAGTGTGTAATACAACCAATACAGTAATAAAATATGATTCACTTACGATCGGTGTTCAAAGATGCAGCTATTTCTCATCTTTATACGAGGCGCGCCGCTTTTCGTAAACGTGAGGATTTTCCTCAACACTCAATATTAGAATCTCATCAAATAAAACTTGCTCCATGATGCACAGCACACAACAAAATAATGCATAGGTTATGTCACAGTCTTCTTGCTACAAAATATACGACGACAAAATAGCTTTTAGATGGCAATAGAATGAATCTAGTGGGTTGTGATCGGAAATGTGAACGCCGAAGTTGAAACTTGGCCAACTCTCCGTTCCCGATCCCGGCAAGCTTTTCGTTAATTGTGAATGCTCATATTTAAATGCACACATTTTAACAATTTTACCGTTTTCGTTTTCGTTCCTATTCTCGTTTCCAGTTTATTGTGAACCAGCCTTGACAGATTATTCTTTAAGATAACATAGCCTATTTGTTTTAGTGGGTGTAACTAAGCTCAGATAACAACGAATAGTCTATTTCTGGTGTTCTCCCGGGACTGTACAACGAGGTATTCCTTTGTGCGAGATCGTGCGTATTTGCTTGGTTTCAGCACAAAATCAATCCGCGGAAAGTCTAAAATTCCACATTCAGTATTCCCAACCTAACACACATAACAATTTCCCTCTTCTTGCCGCTTAAATGACATATTGATTTTACTGCTTTAAGCTTTTAACATATTACTTTTAGAGACGTTCAATATAGTAATAATTATAAATTGGAAACTTACCACTACAATTTCACCTAAATTGCACTCTTAATTATTGTTTTTAAATATTTGCAAAAATTAAGTAAACTCTACAACTCCACTAAAGTTACTGCATTTCGTGATGCAAGTAACATTAAGGAAGCCGTGAAAAATTCAACAAGATTCCAGATTCATCATAGACTGGGGGAAAAAAAGACAGACGTATATCACGGCCTGCTGGAGTACAGTAAACAAAGAAAATATTTTAAAGCAACAATGTTGAAGATAGATATTTTTGTTTTGCAAATTTGACGTCATTTAACAGAAACCAAGATAGAGATTTCATCGCAACTAATTAGAAATTTCTCTTTCAGGTGTGTAATAAACGATCTTCGCACAAAATAATGTACGATACACGAGCGGTATGTTTCCTTTCAATTCTCAGAAATTAAAAAAGCTCAACTACGTTTCGCTTTTTCAAACTTTTCCTCGAACATGAAAACTTCAACATACCGCTCTTGTAACGCATATTACTATTATTTCAATAGACTCCAAAGTAAAAAATCGTCGTAACATCGAAAATCCGATAGAGATAACGAAGTCCGTTATATCACTAAAAGAAAAGTTTTAAATGCAATTTTTATTGGAAGAAATACGATTTAAAATCCACGTGAGATTATTTGTCGGTGAAATATTTGCCCTAACTGACGAAATCCTGTAAAAAAAAACGAAATTCCATAGAAAACAGAATGCTGTATTAATAGTGATTCTCCACGTGGTTCCGTCTGTCTGTCCGTTTATCCTGCATCCCTCCAGGCTGTCATTAGTGCGGTTACACCTCCTGCTACCTGAATTGCTGATCCTGAAAATTGAAGATAACAATAACAACCATCTGCTAGACCACATGGCAAGATTGGTGACCTATAATTTAGCAAGGTCAGATAAGGGGACGGTATAGCTAACAGCCTTAAACAATCGGATCTGGAGAACACCTTTCGCCCCTTCTGAAGATCAGCAAATTATAAAATTGATTTCTAGTATGGAAGATAAGTTATTGCAGAATCAGAATTACAACACTACAGTATAACTTACTATGCTGTGCGAATTTTAATAGAAATAAAATAAATTATAATTCTGACTGCATTATTCCTAGCAGCTGTGTATGTCCCTTCATGAAAATTTCTGATAAAGTAAAATATTTAGGTATTATAAATGTTTAACACTTAAGACTGGACAAACAAATAACATTTTTAAGCTATGTAACAGATTGCATAGAACTAATATACAATAAATTTATTATCTATCCTTCATTAATTTTTACAAATGTATGATTTATGTATATATGGAGGGTAGCTGCGAATATATTGAATAAGCAGTTGTGGACAGCCGATAAGGGGTGGTCCTCCAGCTTGGGGGTTGGGCGAAGGGCTAACAACCCATCACCGTAAAAAACACCTTGTTACGAAACCTAACAATAAGCCTCGGAATGGGACTGATTCTCCGGCACGACCACAGCAAAAACAGTTATAATACCGGTTGTTCTGTATGGCTGTGAAACTTGGACTCTCACTTTGAGAGAGGAACAGAGATTGAGGGTTTTTGAGAATAAGGTTCTTAGGAAAATATTTGGGGCTAAAAGGGATGAAGTTACAGGAGAATGGAGAAAGTTACACAACGCAGAGCTGCACGCATTGTATCCTTCACCTGACATAATTAGGAACATTAAATCCAGACGTTTGAGATGGGCAGGACATGTAGCACGTATGGGCGAATCCAGAAATGCTTATAGAGTGTTAGTTGGGAGGCCAGAGGGGAAAAGACCTTTGGGGAGGCCGAGACGTAGTTGGGAAGATAATATTAAAATGGATTTGAGGGAGGTGGGATATAATGATAGAGACTGGATTAATCTTGCTCAGGATAGGGACCAATGGCGGGCTTATGTGAGGGTGGCAATGAACCTTCGGGTTCCTTAAAAGCCATTTGTAAGTAAGTAAGTAAGTAAGGTTTATTATAATCCACAACTCTTTACGGCAGTATAGAGGAGTAGTTGTGTGAAATAATTCATTACTCCTCAAAATTTGCTCCAAAAGCGTATTATACAAATTTGCTTCTCAGAACCTGTTTCCTATCAACCTAATTTAATTTTATCAGAATTTAAGATATTCAGTGTTTAATAAATTTATAAATCATTTTTAATACGATACATTTACAAAAATTACAATTCCACGTTCAATTTACACAAATAGGTGCTGTATGGTAGTCTACTACATAGAAGTAACCGGGCAAATCCATTAATTGAACCTAAACGTTTTACAACTTCTTGTCTAAAACACAGCTCAGGTTTTGGTCCTATAGGCTACTATAATCTAATTATCTTTTTAAAAATAAGTCTGCATTAACAAGTCACAATAATAAAATACTCAAGAGAAAAATTCAACATTTTATTATAAAATGTATTTAATACATTTCTTATTATTTCTTTTGTATATTCTTTCCTAAATCATGTTTATTTCCTTATAGCCTACGGTCTCTTGTTTAGAGCTGAAGAGGTATACCCATTAAAAATCCTTCAAGATTTATTGAGCTTGTCAGTAGAGTTCCTATGCGAGATTGTTGTCCAATTAATAAAAGATTCTCTTTCATATAATACTGCATGACCATGTGTACTTATAAGAACACACAGACACATATACCCCATAAATTAAAACTGAAAATAAAATAACTACAACTTTTGAAAAAAAAAAAATCCTAATATTCTGGACCCCTAGCTGTCACCTGATATTACAAGCAAATGAATAAAATATATTATTTCTCTCTTAAGATATTAGAATACGCAGATGACCAAGTAATTGTGACAAAAACTGATGATGAATTGTAGAAGAAAATTTTTAGACTTAATCAGATTGTCTTATTGACAAAATATAATTTAAACTCCAACTAAAGAAATCAAGGTAATGATATCCCATGGAAAAAGACAGAGAAAATACACACTCTTTAGTGTGTTAAATAATAGGAATAATAGAATAACCAATCAAGTTAACGATTTCAACTCTTTGGATTATAACATCTCTTTTTTTTTAATTAATTAGATATAACTATTAAAGTAATCCAATTTAAAGAAATAGGTGTAAAAATAGAGCATTGAACTAAAAAGAAACCAAAGACAGACAATCAAAATTCTATGAAGTTTTAGTAGTTACTATATTACTCTACGATTCAGATTATTGCATAACAAAGAAGGTAGATTAAAGAAAAATGTTACATAAACTGAAATGAAATTTTCTCCGTTCTTCTGAAAATTACACAAGAGAAGATAGATCCCTAATAAAAAAATAAAGGCAAGATCTAAACATATTTTAAATTTAAGAAAAATACACATTTAGACAAAAATTAGAGATACTATACAGGGTGTTTCAGAAATACTTTGAGAAACCTTGGAGGCATGTTCCTCACACAAAGTCAAGAAAAACATTCATATAAACGTCATATATCCGAAAATCCTTACTTTTTTAGTTATTAATGAAAGAACATAATGAAACATCTGTTAGATATTGTCAGCTTGGTAGCAAGTGTTGCAACTTTAATCAATTCAGAAACTCTTAACAAATATTCAAAATGTTCTCCTCTTGCTTCCACACACGCATGCGCTCGTCGGATCATGGACTCCTTGGCAACACATAGCCATCTAGGATACAATGGCTGCATCAGCAGACTTGTATCGATAACATCATTCGATTATCTAACAAAATGAATATTATTAACGGTTATAAATTTCAGTTAAGTTTTTGGATTGTACCTCGAAACGCGTTGAACGTAAACTTTCATTTTTATGAGTTTCTAAATTGATTAAAGTTGTCCCCAAGGTTTGTCAAAGTATTTCTTAAACACCCTGTATATTTATACAATGGACAGAAACGGATCCAAAAGAAAATATTACCTTACCAATGTATTAATAAATTATTAAGTAACTTACTGCAAAATTGATCAGTGTAGGTTATGAAAAGTTATAAAAATATTATATCCTACAACATTTCAGGAACAACGAGCATTAGAAACCAACCAACATTAGGAAATAACCCTTAATAATAAAAAAAAATATCACTAACATGGCTGAAAACAAATTAATGATTAATTACCATGCTTCTCTTACTTCTACTTCTCATCTTCCTCATTCTTCTCTTTTTTCTCTTACTGCTTCTCCTCTTTCTGCTCCACTCTTCCCTCCCTTATTTTACTTCTGCTTCTCCTCTTCCTCATCTTCTCTTCCTTCTGCTTGTTATCCTCCTCATTCTTCTCTTATTTCTACTTCTCTTCCTTATCTTACTTCTGCTTCTCCTCTTTCTGCTCTTCACTCTTCCCACCTTTCTTTTACTTCCGCTTCTCCTCTACACCATTCTTCTCTTCCTCCCCTTTCTTCAGTTTCTATTTCTGCTTTTCATTATTTTCTTCCTTCCCTTACTTCTGCTCCTTATTCTTCTCTTCCTCCTCTTACATCTGTTTCTTCTCTTTCTGTTCTTCATCATCTTATTTTTACTTTTCCTCTTTCTGCTCTTCCTCCTCTTACTTCCGCTTCTTCTCTTTCTGCTCTTCCACATTCTTCACTTCCTCCTCTTACATCTGTTTATTCTTTTTCTGTTCTTCATCACCTTACTTCTACTTTTCCTCTTTCTGCTCTTCCTCCTCTTACTTCCTCTTCTTCTCTTTCTGCTCTTCCACATTCTTCACTTCCTCCTCTGACATCTGTTTCTTCTCTTTCTGTTCTTCATCACCTTACTTCTACTTTTCCTCTTTCTGCTCTTCCTCCTCTTACTTCCTCTTCTTCTCTTTCTGCTCTTCCACATTCTTCATTTCCTCCTCTTATATTTGTTTCTTCTCTTTCTGTTCTCCATCATCTTATTTCTACTTCTCCTCTTTCTGCTCTTCCTCCTCTTACTTCCCCTTCTTCTCTTTCTGCTCTTCCACATTCTTCGCTTCCTCCTCTTACATCTTTTTCTTCTCTTTCTGTTCTTCATCACCTTACTTCTACTTTTCCTCTTTCTGCTCTTTCTCCTCTTACTTCCTCTTCTTCTCTTTCTGCTCTTCTACATTCTTCACTTCCTCCTCTTACATCTGTTTCTTCTCTTTCTGTTCTTCATCACCTTACTTCTACTTTTCCTCTTTTTGCTCTTCCTCCTCTTACTTTCGCTTCTTCTCTTTCTGTTCTTCCACATTCTTCGCTTCCTCCTCTTACATCTGTTTCTTCTCTTTCTGTTCCTCATCACCTTACTTCTACTTCTCATCTTTCTGCTCTTCCTCCTCTTACTTCCGCTTCTTCTCTTTCTGCTCTTCCACATTCTTCACTTCCTCCTCTTACATATGTTCCTTCTCTTTCTGTTTTTCGTCACCTTACTTCTACTTCTCCTCTTTCTGCTCTTCCTCCTCTTACTTCCGCTTCTTCTTCTTCTCCTCAACTTTATTCTATTCTTCTCTCTCTCTTTCTCTTGTTTTGTTCAGAAGTCAGATTCAATCCTAGGAACTTAAGTCTTTTCTGATCCTGTTTTCAGGAGCTAAGACAATACAAATCAGTTCTCAACCTAATGCTTACCGATAACTATTCCCTCAATTGTAAACATTTTCTTTATATTTGAAGTTGCCCCTCTATGAATCTAGTATGTAGTACTCTAGCCGCGGTGAAGTGACATCCATTAACGGTAAAGTATGAATAATTGAATGTCGAAGCAGCAGGTGATAGTCCGG